>NW_012115110.1:7698989-7723511 GCF_000951035.1 Colobus angolensis palliatus
AATAAAAAAAAAAAAAAGAAAACCTACTGGGTACTATGCTCACTACCTGGGTGATGGGATCAGTCATACCTCAAACCCCAGCATCAAGCAATATACCCATGTACCAAACCTGCTCATGCACCCCCAAATCTAAAATAAAAGCTGAAATTAGTTTTTTTAAAAAAGAAAGAAGATTTGGGAAAAAAAAGAATAAAGTTTTCCATATGGAAAAATATATAGAAGTCAATTTCTTCCTCATGCTGTACACAATAATAAATTTTGGGTGGATTAAATATCTAGCTGCAAAAAGCAGGAGGTGTTTTCCCCAAGGAAAATTTCTAAAGTCTATGTAGGCAGTTGCCTGCTCAGACTAGAATGTATGTCAACAATTCAGAATTACTTTTTTGAAGACCCCAATCTCTAGGTACATTTTTAACTGTAATCAAACAACTCATATATGAATATAAATCTTTGCATTTGCTTATAACCAATAGCAGAGAAAAGCTTGCATTGGTTTTGAATCACAAAGCTCGTGAATCAGAGATAGGAGGGTTAGGCTGTGTAAGGATGAAAAAGTGGTGTCTGCTCCTCACCGATTACAAGCATCATAGCTGACACTCCCATAGCAAAACGTTAACAAGAGAAAAGCATAGGAAATGTATTTAATAAAAGGTCTACATGACATGGAAAACTTCAGAAATAAAGACCCAAGACCCAGGTGAGAGGTGAAGCCAGCTGGACTTCTGGGTTGGGTGGGGACTTGGAGAAATGTTCGGTCTTACAAGAGGATTGTAAAATGCACCAATCAGTGCTCTGTAGCTAGGATAGGAAAACGCACCATTCAGCTCTCTGTTGCTAGCTAGAGGTTTGTAATATGGACCAATCAGTGCTCTGTAAAATGGGCCAATCAACACTCTGTAAAATGGACCAATCAGCAGGACATGGGTGGGGACAAATAAGATAATAAAAGGCCACCCCAGCCAGCAGCAGCAACTCGCTCAGGTCCCCTTGTATGCTGTGGAAGGTTTGTTCTTTTGGTCTTCACAAAAAATCTTGCTGATGCTCACTCTTTGGGTCCGCACTACCTTTAAGAGCTATAACACTCACCACGAAGGTCTGCGGCTGCATTCTTGAAGTCAGTGAGACCAGGAACCCACTGGGAGGAACCATCTCCTGACACACAGGAAAAACCATGTGTTTCTATGCTAAGTCTGATAAAAGGAGTGGATAGCTGTGGAGAAACACAATTGGATAAAAGGGTATGACCTAATGCCAATACACTTGGTGGACGGGATAAGAACCTAGCAAGGCTTGTCGAATTATTCTTGGCCTCTCTGTGTGCTGCATTCCTTCCCCTAGATATGGGACAGGACTCCTCTGTAATGAAAGTCTTGTAATCTACCTTCAGGGGAGTGACCTCTCCAGGTTTTATGACTTGCTTTGCAGGAGAGAAGTTGTAGTTTCTATGACTTACCTAGGAAAAGAGGAATTCTTAGGGAAGAGAAGGGAGAGGAAGAAAGGAGAGTGAGGGGTCAGAAGGATCTTGCTTCGGAGGCCCTCCCAATCTTTTTCAGTTCAAAGTTCTCAGCATGTCAAGATTCCATAGTTTCAGGTACCATGTTTTAAGTTCCAACAGCCATTAAGAACTCTGGTTCTGGGCCAGGCACGGTGGCTCATGCCTGCAATCCCAGCACTTTGGGAGACAGAGGCGGGCTGATCTCTTGAGGTCAGGAATTTGAAACCTGCCTGGCCAGCATGGTGAATCCCTATCTCTACTAAAACTACAAAAATTAGCCAAGCATGGCAGTGCATGCCTGTAATCCCAGCTACTTGGGAGGCTGAGGCATGAGAATTGCTTGAACCCAAGAGGCAGAGGCTGCAGTGAGCCAAGATCACTCCACGGCACTCCAGCCTGGGCGACAAGAGTGAGAATCTGTCCATAAAAAACCCTCTGGTTCTGGAACCAGACAGACATGTTTCAAGCCCAGTTCTGCCACTTTCAATTCATGTGACCTTGAATGAGTTGTCCAATTTCTTTAAGTCTCGGTTTCTTAATCTAAAATATGGGGATAATAGCAGCTGACAGACTAAATGAGAAAATACCCACAAAATTCACCCACAGCCCAGCGCATCCTGAACTCCTCAACAAAGGTTAGCGCTCATCATGGAGCCATGGGAGCCAATGAAGACACGTGGTCTCAGATGTTGTCTGGGGTCCGTTGAGGAGCAGAAGCTGAACACAAGGTCTCCGGGCCCCCTGGGGATGCACCTTTCTCACTCTGGGAATGCAACCAAGAGTCCTGATTTGAAACTTGTCCCTAATTCATACAGAGGCTCCTGCACTTCAGCTGGCCACCCGGCCCTGAGGAACATCCAGCAGATGCTTGGAGCTCAGGCCTGAAGTGTGGCAGCCACCTCCTCCTGGGCCCCAGCTACTCTGTCATCTGTCCGCATCCCCCAGTCTACTCCCAGGTCAGACTTTTCAAATCACAGCTTTCATCAATGATTGCAATTCTCTACTCAAAAACCTGTTCCAGGCTGGGCGCCGTGGCCTGTAATCTGAATTCCTTGGGAGGCTGAGGTGGGAGGATCACATGAGGCCAGGAGTTCAAGATCAACCTGGGAAACACAGCAAAACCCCATCTCTAGAAAAGTTGTTCTTAAAAATTAGCCAGGCACAGCGGCACATGCCTGTATTCCTAGCTACTCTGGAGGCCGAGGTGGGAGGATCACTTAAGCCCAGGAGTTTGAGGTTACAGTGAGCTATGATCACACCACTGCACTCCAAACTAAGTGAGACTCGCAAAACAAAAAAAAAACCTGTTCCATCTTGTCTTGTGCCTGATATTGAGGGGCTTCTATAGTATGACTCCATTTACTGAATCAATCTTATTTATTCCCCTACTCCACATCATCAAACTTCTCCTGAGACCAATTACTCTTACTCCCTGCTCTGTGAATGTGCCACCCTCACTTCTGCCTCTCAGTATTTTCCTAACCTGAAGTCCCTCCCAATCCTCTGTCTCCCCAACCTGATCTAGTAGCATAGGTACTGCTGGAACCTATAGGCAGAATGTCTGGAATCTGTAACCTCCCGAAAGCATCACAAAGAATAAAATCTAATGTAGAACCCTCTGCTTTTCTTTAATTCATTTGTAAAATATTAGGGTGTATATCCACCATACTCATCATACCAAAGCAAATTACAAATGGATCAAAAATTTAAATTTTTTAATGCATAAAAATAGTTGAAAAGAAACATGAGCAATTTCTCTTATGCTCTCAAAGTAAGTAAATCCTTTCTAAGCATGACACAAAACTCATCGCTCTACATTCCTTGTCTGTTGTCAATTCTTTTTCACCACCCCTCCCTCCTAAAGACTCTTCATTCAACAGAGAAGCAAGGAGGACCTTGCCCAGAACTCTCTCCCCATAGCACCCAGTGTGATTCTGAGTTATCATCCTCCAGGGAGAGTCACTGTGGGGGATGAGAGACAGAAAAGAGGAGACGACATTATTTTCCAGAGAGGACTAGGACCAGACGCACTGGGAGATGTGAGACTGGCGCTCCTGGCCAAGTCCTGAAAAGCACCTGCATTGCACTGCATGCAGAGATACATGGCGAAAGCTTCCTAGAGTTTCCCGGCAATGAGCATGTCAGAACCTTCCACTGCAGGGCTTCTGGCTGAGATTTTTGGTGCCACCTTCCCTGACCTTTCAGGTTTTTGAGTAGAGAATTGCAATCATTGATGAAAGCTGTGATTTGGGAAGTTTGACCTGAGAGGAGAGTGGCCAATGGGGACAGATGACAGATGAAGGCCTGACTTCCCCAGGACTTTCAAGGATGTGTAAGCCCTCACTCCTTTTATTAAAACATTTAACAGCACTCTATGTATAGAGTGGCTTCTATTTTCCTGACCAAGCCCTGTCTGATACATTTATCTTTTGGGAATTTATCCTACAACACACTCACACACATTTGAAACCATGTATATTAAAAAAAAAAAAAAAAAAAAAAAAAAAAAAAAAAAAAAAAACTTGGCTGGACGCGGTGGCTCATGCCTGTAATCCCAGCACTTCGGGAGTCTGAGGCAGGCAGATCATCTGAGGTCAGGCGTTCACGACCAGTCTGGCCAACATGGCGAAACCTCATCTCTACTAAAAATACAAAAACTAGCCAGGCGTGGTGGTGCATGCCTGTAATCCCAGCTACTCGGGAGGCTGAGGCATGAAAATTGCGTGAACCCCGAGAGGCAGAGGTTGCAGTGAGCCGAGATGGTGCCACTGCACACTAGCCTGGGCAAAAGTGAGACTCCGACTCAAAAAAAAAAAAAAAAAAAACCTCATTATTTATAATAGCAAAAGATTGGAAACAGTCTTAAAGTATATCAGTGGTGGACCATTTAAAATATCATGATGCATCCATAGGATAGGATGCTATTTGCCATTAGAAAGGTACAGCACTTCATGTAGCCATGTGGACTGATCTTCAAGGTAGGGGGAAACCCACAAAATTCAAATTAGCTTATATTATATGCCACTAATTGTACAATATGTACAGTAAACAGATGCACAGAATGTCTCCCGGAATCTACATAAGAAACCAGTGACCCTGAGTGCCTTATGGAGAAAGTTATGGATTTGATGCCCAAGAGTGGGAGGTAGAGCTACGTTACTCCATACACCCTTTTTCACTCCTGAATATTCTATCATACGGATATGTTTGCCAAAAATAAAACGACTAATTAGCTATAAGATTACCTAATCTTTATGAAATGCCAGCAAGGCATCTATAGACAGAACAATATATTTTCTTCCCTTTTTCTGTTTCTCAGATGTTAAATTTCTTCCTGAAACTTAAAACAAATCAGAAATAGGGAACTTGAACTTCTTGTTAGAGTATCTGGGAATAATTGCCTATTTGCCTTTTGGAAGATTAATTTCCTACATCCATTTACACTGCCTAAAGCATATGCCCCAATGGATGAGGGAGAAGCTGGATTGAGATTTAAATGCTTCCTTGTCTTGTTCCAATACAGGATTACTTAAATTTCAAACCCATGCACTTTAACTCATTGAGTGGAAGTGCCTACTGCCTTCTGGGCAATAAATTCTAGAGATTGATTTGGTTCTTCTCATATCTTCTTTCTAATTAAAAAAGAATAAACTAAAGCAGGGATAACCTTGATTACTTGGGAACAAAATCCAATTTTTTAAAATTTGCCACTACTCTCCTCCTTGCCTAAAAATTGGAAGTCTGAAGTGGATACCCTCCAATGAACAGTGACCATTTCCATTCCAATAACACTACTAAGGCTGGAGCTGAATACCATGAGTCCTAAAAATTCCAGATTCTCTATTCATGATCCCAGAGCTGTAATAAAATATCTCACATGATTCATCATACAAATATCGCTATTTTAACTCTTCTGTAAGACCTTTTCTAACTATTCCAGCAAAAGCCTCTTCTTTCTTTAAGCCCCTGTAATATTATATATAATTACAGTATTTATTATTATTTTGATTTTATATCACTTAAAAAATTGGCCATTCATCAGTCTACTCAAATATATTTAGATGGCCATTTTTTAGTATTATTACTATTAATACTTTCTAGGCTGTGATAAAGAGAAATTTTCTGGCTACTTCTGGTATTTCCACATAAAGACAATAGGTATGTTTTCTTCTGCTCTGTATACAATATCTCCTGTCTTTCCAGTTACACATGTCAACAACTCCACCTGCCTTTTTTCACGTAAGTAGTTTTGAGCTGGGTTTCTCTTGAAAAGGCAGGATCCTTGACAGGTCCCACTCCCACCCTTCTTCTGTGGAACCAACGGTACGTGCAGCCACACACAGCTCTCCTTGGAGCCATTCTCCTCACTCAAATCCTAATAAAATAGTCCCCCCAACACTGATGATAACTTCTACACCTCACTTCGGTTGTTCTTCCTTCAAATTCTGCCTCAGGTGCCTTCCTGGCTTATCAAAGTGAAATTTCAACGGGCCTAAACCACTTCAAGCACCTGAAGGAAAAGGGTATATTGCAAGAGATTAGGGTTGAATTGTGTCACCCAAAAAGATATCCCCATGACCTAACCCCAATACCTGTGAATGTGACCTTATTTAGAATTATGGTCCTGCTGGGCCCAGTGGCTCATGCCTGTAATCCCAGCACTTTGGGAGGCCGAGGCGGGCGAATCACTTCAGGTCAGGAGTTCAAAACCAGCCTGGCAAACCCCCGTCTCCACTAAAAATACGAAAGTTAGCCAGGTGTAGTGATGCGTGCCTGTGGTCCCAGCTACTCAGGAGGCTAAGTGGGAGAATTGCTTGATCCAAGGAGCCAGAGGTTGCAGTGAGCCAAGATCACACCACTGCACTCCAGCCTGGGTGACAGAGCAAGACCCCATCTAAAAAAAAAAAGAAGAAGAATAAACAGGGTCTTCACAAATGTAATCAAATTAAGATGAGGTCATTAGGGTGTGTCCTAAATCCAACATGATTGGTGTCCATATAAAAAGATAAGAGACACAGATACTCACAAATGTAGAGGAAAGACAATGTGAAGAGATGCCAGGAGAATGCCACGTTGCAACAGAGGCAGAGATTAGAGTTCTGCATCAACAAGTCAAGGAATGCCAGTGATTGCCAGCCCTCACCAGAAGCAAGGAGAGGCATGGATGGGAGAGACTGTCTACCTCAGAGCCCTCAGAAGAAATCGGTCCTGCTGACACCTTGATCTTGGGCTTCCAGCATTCAGTGATGTGAAAGAATGCATTTCTGCTGTCTTAAGGCACCCAATGTGTGGTACTTTGTGACAGCTGCCCTGAGACACTCATACACAAGGGTGCTGGGCTGCCTTGTCATGCTCAGAGGCAGTATGAACTTGTCCTTGACTATAACATGACCTGGTGGCCACACACAGCCAGGCCCTTGAGCACTGCAGGCTGTCTTCTTTTCCTCTAGGCTCTATTCTCCCTTCCACATCTGCTTCATTCCTCCCTCTTTCAACACAACCTTTCAGAGGGGCAAGGCCATGCTGTCAACAACTCCATGCTTTGTCTCTTAGAACTTCTGCTACTACATAGAGACTGATTCAACTCTGTAAACACTGGGTAAAAAAATCTAGGGAAGGGCCCAGTTTGGGTCAAGAGCCCCCTTGAGCCAATCAGTTGTGGCAGGGGAGACATGATCACACTGCACAAAATAGTTTCTTGAACAAATGAGGCAGAAGACATCTTCCAGAAGCTTCTAGAGGAAAGGGACAATGCTTTTAGACTTCAGTGCTACCTTCTCCCTCATATGCAATCCTTCCCAAGAGTTCCCTCTTCAATCTCTCCTCACCCCCTCACACACACACACACACACACACACACACCCTTGAGGTCCTTTGCTTTCTGAAGTATTGTTAGAGAGAGCAAACATTCAACCACAACCATACAATGAACAGAAATGTGTACTCCATTCTATAGAGTCTTTTAAGCTAATCTTAACTTTTTATTATAGCAGTATACCAGACTATATTCTTAGAATTTTGTCAATAAGTTAGTGGAATTGCATGTGGTAACAGTTTTTTATAAATCTTATTATTTAAAAATGTATGCAGCAGGTATTTCACCAGTCACTATACCTCGATTTTACAACTGTTGATGGCTGCCCTTGTTCCTGGTTTGTGGTTCATGTTTGTTCAAGCTAAACACGCTCTGAAGATCCACTGGAGGACTCTGTCTTCTTAGTATCAATTCTTCCTGCTCATCTGTTGCAGCCCAAAGCGAATGGGACTGACATTGTGGATCTGAGGCTCAGGCTTGGCTCTGATGAATATATAACCCTTAACCTTACTAGAGGCAGCCGAGTGGAGAGCCGTGAAAGGTTTTAAGAGAATCCATCACCACTACTGACAAATTAACTTAAAGCATGTTCTTCTGACAGAGATTCAATAGCATCACCTTTTAATACAAAGCACAGCTCAGTGATGGGTGGGCATCCTCGGATGTCGGCTCTACTTCTTTATTTACTGAAGGACAAAACCCAATACCTTGAATTAATTGATCACACCATACAACTGAATTCTATGAGGATTTTGGAAATTTTCCCTACCGTTATTATTGATTAAATCAGTCAAAATAGACTAGAGTATGCCACAGTAACAAACAATTCCAAAAATTCATTAGCTTTAAACATTATTTCTCACCCATGCCCACAACTATTGCAGATTGGCTGGAACTCTGCTCCAGGTCATCTGCATTCAGGAACACAGGCTGGCTCACGCTCTGCCATCTGGAATGTCACAGATTGCAGTGACAGGAGGAAGGGAACATGGTAAATTGTGCTTTAGCTCTTAAGGGACTGACTCTGCCTAGAAGAAACACCTGTCACTTCTGCTCACATATAATTGGCCAAGTGAGCCACATGACCATTCCTATATCCAAGGGGGCATGGAAGTACAATCCTGCCATGCTAGAATATTGGTGAATGTCTGGAGTCCTCATGTAGCTACAATCCACCTCTCCAGTCACCAAATGATCAGTTCAGTGTTTCTCTCTTGAGCAAAATTCATTTATTCTCTCCCCAGGAGACACAGATCAAAAGTCTCATTCAGTCATGGATCAAGTATCTCTGGGTAATGCATGGTACTATCTTCATCAGGAGCATGTTAGTTTGCTAGGGCCCCCATAACAAAACACCACAGACCAAGAAGCTTAATAAAACTTTATTTCTCAAAATTTTGGAGGGTGGAAGTCCAAGATCAAGGTATCTTCGGGTTTGGTTTCTCCTGGGGCCGCTCTTCTTAGCTTGCAGATGGCTGTCTTCTCACCATGTCCTCACATGGCCTGTTTTTCTGTGTGTATGCATTACTGGTGTATCTTCTTCTTATTACAAAGACACCAGTCCTATTGGATCAGAGTCCCACCTTATGACCTCACTTCATCTTAATGACCTCTAAAGGCCCTGTCTCCAAATGCACTGGAGGTTTGGGCTCCAACATATGAATTTGGGGGGACACAATTCAGCCTGTTCAGGTGATAGGCAGTCAATAAACTGGGCCTGGGTGTGGCTCCTCTTATTCTGGAGAGTTATGCAGTAAAAAGACAAGTTATCTACCCTGCACACACCTAACTTACAAAGATAAAACAGGGAACAGATGACTCCAACAAACATTCCTGTTTGGAAAGAGGAAAAATGGGAGATATGCAGCAGACACTGGCCTTTAGCAACTCTGAAATAGCTTGAACCAATATTGGCAGGTCTACCCTAGGTCTGAGGATATCAGCTGAGTCCTTAAACATGTTCTGTGCAAGAAGCCTTGTTCTCCATAATCCTCCATGGGCCCAGCTTTCTTTCCCATCATACTCTTTGACACATCTGAAGTAGGCACCGGGGAATACATTTTGCTTGAGATCCATATAGCTTTCTCAGGCCACTTCCCACCCTAAATGTTTGGTGGGCCAGGGGTTCTTTTAAGTCTTTAATACTTAGAATCTCTTTTACTTCAGTCTGGTGATTCCTTTGGAGGTACACCTCTTAACAACAACTTAATTTACTTCTTAGCACTGAATTTCAGAAAATTCCAGGTGCCAACAGCCACATTCATGGTTCCCTTCAAGACATATTGTAATGGATAATGTTAAGCATCAACTTGATTGAATTGAAGGATGCCTAGGTGGCTGGAAGAGTATAGTTTCTGGGTGTGTCTGTGCAGGTGTTGCCAGAGGAGACACATTTGAGTCAGTGGAGTGGGAGAGGAAGATCCTCCTGCAATGTGGGTGGGCACCATCCAATTGGCTGCCAGTGCATCTGAAACAAAGCTCGCAGCAGAAGGGGGATGGGCAGCTCGCTGAGCCTCCTCACCCTCTCTTCTGCTGCTTGAGGCTTTACTTCCTCTCCTCCTGCCCTTGGATATCAGACTCCATTTCAGCCTTTGGATTCTGGGACTTGCACCAGCAACCCCTGGGGTGCGGCAGGGGTCTTGAGCCTTCAGCCTCAGACTGAGGGCTACGCTGGCAACTTGCCTGGTTTTGAGGCTTTCCATCTTGGACTGAGCCACTACTAACTTCTCTCCTTCCCCAGCTCATAGACAGCCTATCATGGGACCTCACCTCGTGGTCATGTAAGTCAATTCTCCCTAATAAACTCCATTTTATATGTACATATATCCTAATGGTTCTGTCCCTTTGGAGAACCCTAAGAGAAATTTTGGTACTAGGAGTGGTTCTAGAGCAACAGGATTTTAAGGATGGGTTTCCTTAGTTGGTTTTGGGATTTCGGGAGTTGACTACCTAATTTGATTAGACCTAAAATGCTAAGGACTCTACTTCTAATAGTATGGAGAGCACTGATTATCCTTGGTGTGAACTCTTTAGAGACTTATGCAAGATAAATGCATTTGATTCTCCTGGTTCCCAGCTCTGAAAGGCAAGAAGTTTGCTGACTCCATACATGATGCCTTTGAACATTTGCAAAGAACCAACAGATATAATGAAGTAGGTTGGTTGCTCCTAAGTTCACTGGATGAAGTGATGAAAGAAAAAGGTGAGCTCAGGGATTCTAACTCCCAGCTCCAGAAGCACATGCATAGCCTAAAAGTTCCTAAGGGTGCCCTGGGTGAGAATCTTCTCTGCTGTAGACAAAGAATTGAAGTTGCTGAAAAATCAAACACAAGCTCTTATCGTGTGAGTGGCTAACCTACAACAAAGGTGATCTCAGCCTCGCCGCTGTCTACCATCAAAGTGAGGGCATTTATTGGGAAAGAATGGGGTCCTGTAAGTTGGGATGGGAACGTGTGGGAGGACCCTGATGAAGCTGGGGACACAGAGCTCCTAAATTCTGACAAGTCTTTTTTTCCAGAGGAAGTGGCCTCCCCACCCCCAGTGGTGCAACCTCCTCTCCCCACCCACAGTGGTACCAGCCTTTCCAACTTTTCTGAGGTTAACATTGCATTGCCCGAGGAAACAGCGATGGCTTCCCTGCGGCAGTTGCCAGGCAACACAACACTGATTCTCCTAAGGACCCACCCCAACACCCCTCTTTGCTTCCAGACCTATAACCAGACTCAAGTCCCAGCAGACCTTAGAGGTGAGGTTCAGAGTGTAACCCACGATGAGGTGCACTTCACTCCAAAAGAAATACTTGAGCTTTCTAATTTATATAAATCTAGGGAACAAGTAGGGGAGTGGATATTAAGGGTATGGGATAATGGTAGAAGAAACATAAAGTTGGATCAGGCTGAATTTATTGATATAGGCCCACCAAGCAGAGATTCTGCATTTAATATTGCAGCTTGGGGAGTTTAAAAAGGTTCTAATCGTTTACTTGCTTGGCTAGCTGAAACATGGATCAAAAGATGGCCTGTGAGTGAGATGGAAATGCCTAATCTCTCCCTTGGTTTAATGTAGAGGAAGGGGTCCAAAGGTTTAGGGAGACTGAAATGCTAGAGTAGATTTGTCACTTTAGACTTACTTACGCCAACTGGGAGGATCTGGAAGACATACCCTTCACCAGTACCTTGCAAAATAGATTTGTGTGGGAAGCACCTGCATCCTTGGAGAGCTCTGTGATTGTTCTTCTCTGTACGCCAGATCTTACAGTGGGAACTGCAGTCACTCAGGCTGAAAATCTAAATGCAATTGGGATAACTGGATCCTGAGGTGGCAGGGGCCAAGTGGTGGCACTCAACCATCAAAGGCAAGGCCAGCATAGTTACCATCACAGAGAGCAGAAGCAAAGTAACAGTCAGAATAGTCCGACTTGTGTAGCGCTCTGGCAGTGGCTAATGAATCACGGTGTTCCTAGAAGTGAAATCAACAGGAAGCCTACTACGTTCTTACTTGATCTGTATAAGCAGAAAACTTCCAGATTAAGTGAATAAAAGACTAATTTGAATTATAAAAACAAACAATCATGGCCCTTCGGTGAATTTCCAGACTCAAGCCAGTTTACAGACCCAGAACCCCTTGAATGAAGGGAAGGCTGGGTCCCCTTGAAGAAGAACCCCACTACACTACCAAACATTTATACTGTTAATCTTCCTCCTATCCTACACCAAGGGACCTCCAGCCTTTTACCAGAGTAACTGTGCATTGGGAAAAGGAAAATAACAGAACTTTTGGGGACTACTAGACACTGGCTCTGAGCTGGCATTGATTCCAGGAAACCCAAAACATCACTGTGGTCCTCCAGTCAGAGTAGGGGCTTATGGAAGACAGGTAATTAATAGAGTTTTAGCTTAGGTCTGACTTAATCATGGGTCCAGTGGGTCCCCCAGCCCATCCTGTGGTCATTCCTCCAGTTCCAAATGCATAATTGGAATAGACATACTTGGTGGCTGGCAGAATCGCCACACTGGCTCCGTGACCTGTGAGGTGAAATCTATTATGGTGGGAAAGGCCAAATGGAAGACATTAGAGCTGCCTCTACCTAAGAAAACAGTACATTGAAAACAATATTGTATCCCCGGAGAGACTGCAGAAATTAGTGCCACCATCAAGGACCTGCAGGATGCAGGGGTGGTGATTCCCACCACATCCCCATTCAACTCTCCTATGTGGCCTGAGAAAAAGACAGATGGATCTTGGAGAATGACAGTGGATTATCTTAAGTTTACCCAACTGGTGACTCCAATTGCGGCTGCTGTATACCAGATGTGGTATCCTTGCTTTAAGCAAATTAACACATCTCCTGGTACCTGGTATGCAGCTACTGCTCTGGAAAATGCTTTTTGTTCCATCTTTGTCCATAAGACCCACCGGAAGCAGTTTGTCTTCAGCTGGCAAGGCCAGCAGTACCCCTTCACTCTCCTGTATCAGGAGTACATCCACTCTCCAGCTCTGTATTAGAATCTTGTTTGCAGAGATCTTGATCACTTTTCCCTTCCACAAGACAGCATACTGGCCCATTACATTGATGGCATTACACTGATTAAACCAAGTGAGCAAGGAGTAGCAACCACTCTGGACTCTGCTGAGATATTTGCATGTTAGAGGTTGGGAGATAAATCCAACTAAAATTCAGGGACTTTCTAGCTCAGTAATGTTTCTAGGGTCCAGTGGTGTGGGGCCTCTTGAGATACTTCTTTTAAGGTGAAAGGTAAGTTGTTGCGTCTGGCCTTATATGCCTCGGCTGTTTGTCCCCTCCAAATCTCATGTTAAAATGTGAGCTTCAATGGTGGGGCCTGGTGGGAGGTGTGTGGATCATTGGGGCGGATCCCTCATGAATGGCTTGGTGCCCTTCCCTTGGTGATAAGTGTAAAATCACTCTGCTAGTTCACATGAGAGCTGATTGTTTAAAAGCCACCTCCTCCTCTCTCTCTTGCTCCCTCTCTCACTATGAAATGCTGGCTCCCTTTCACCTTCTGCCATGAATGGAGGCTTCCTGAGGCCCTTACCAGAAGTGGATGCTGGCACTATGCTTCCTGTACAGCCTGCAGAACTGTGAGCCAAATAAACCTCTATTCTGTATAAATTAACCAGTCTTGGGTATTCCTTGATAGCATTGCAAATGAACTAATGCATGGCCCCTCCCACAACCAAGGCAGTGGGGCATGACACCTACTCAGCCTATGTGGATTTTGAAGACAACACATTTCTCATTTGGGTGTGTTACTCTAGCCCATTTATTGAGTGATCTGAAAGGCTGCTACATTTTTCTTTTTTTTTTTTTTGTGAGACAGAGTTTCACTCTTTTACCCAGGCTGGAGTAAAGTGGTGCAATCTCAGCTCACTGCAACCTCCACCCCCGGGGTTTAACTGATTCTCCTACCTCAGCCTCCCGAGTAGCTGGAATTATAGGCGCCTGCCACCACGCCCAGCTAATTCTTGTATTTTTAGTAGAAATGAGGTTTTGCCATGTTGGCCAGGCTGGTCTCAAACTCCTGACCTCAGATGATCCACCTATCTTGGACTCCCAAAGTGCTGGGATTACAGGTGTGAACCACCATGCCCAGCCAAAGACTTACTTTTGCATGGGGCCAGGACAGAAGAAGGTTCTACAACAGGTCCAGGCTGCTGTGCAAGTTGTTCTACCACTTAGGCCATACGACCCAGCAGATCAACAGTGCTTGAGGTGTCAGGGCAAATAGAGATGCTGTTGGGAGCCACTGGCACGCCCGCATAGGTGAGTCAGAGCACAGACCTGTAGGATTTTGGAGCAAGGCGCTGCCATCTTTTGCAGGTAACTACTCTCCTTGTGAGAGACAGCTCTTGGCTACTGGGACTTGGTGGAAACCAAACATCTGAGGCCAGCTACGGTGGCTCCAGCACTTTGAGAAGCTGAGGCAGGAGGATTACTTGAACCTAGGAGTTCAAGAAAAGCCTGAGCAAAATAGCAAGACTTCATCTCTACAAAAAAAAAAAAAATTAATTAATTTAGCGGGCAAACTCAGGAGGCTGAGGCAGAAGGACAGCTTGAGCTGAGGAGCTGAGGCTGCAGTGGGCCACGGTCATGCCACTACTCTCCAGCCTAGGTGACAAAGCAAGACCCTGTCTCCAAAAAAAAAAAAAAAAAAAAAAGGAAGCATTTGACTGTGCCACCAAGCTACCATGCAACCCGAGCTGCCTATCATGAACTGGGTGCTTTCTGACGCTTCTATCGTAAACGCACTCCATTACTAAATGGAAGTGGTATACACGTGATCAGGCTCAAGCAGGTGCTGAAGGCACAAGTAAGTTACAGGAGGAAGTAGCCCAAATGCCCATGGTTCCCACTCCTGCCACCCTGCCTTCTCTCTCCCAGCCTGTACTATGGCCCCATGGGGAGTTCCTTATGATCAGTTGACAGAGGAAGCGAAGACGAGGGCCTGGTTTACAGATGGTTCTGCACAATTTGTAGGCACCACCCAAGAGTGGACAGCTGCAGCACGACAGCCCCTTTCTAGGACATCCCTAACGGACAGTGGGGAAGGAAAATCTCCCCAGTGGGCAGAACTTCGAGCAGTGCACCCGGTTGTCCACTTTGCTTGGAAGAAGTGGCGAGATGTTCAATTACATACTGATTCCTGGGCTGCAGCCAATGGTTTGGCTGGATGGTCAGGCACTTGGAAGGAACATGATTGCAACATTGGTAACAAAGAAAATTGGGAAAGTGGTATGTGGATGAACTTCTGGGTGGTCAAAAAAATGTGAATATATTTGTGTCCCATGTGAGTGCTCACCAAAGGGTGACCTCAGCAGAGAAGAATTTTAATAATCAAGTGGATAGGATGACCTGTTCTGTGAACACCACTCAGCCTCTTTCCCCAGCCAACCCTGTCATTGCTCAATGGGCTCATGAACAAAGTGGCTATGGTGGCAGGAATGGAGGTTCCTGGGCTCAGCAGCATGGACTTCCATTCACCAAGGCTGACCTGGCTATGGCCACTGCTGAGCCAAATCTGCTGTAGCAGAGATCAACACTGAGCCCTCGATATGGCACCATTCCTCAGAGTGATCAGCTACATGGTGGCAGGTTAATTACAATGAACAACTTCCATCATGAAAGGGGCAGCAGTTTGTCCTTACTGGAATACTCTGGATATGGATTTGCCTTTCCTGCATGCCGTTCTTCTGCCCACACTACCATCTGTGGACTCACAGAATGCCTTATCCACTGCCATGGTATTCAACACAGCATTGCTTCTGACCAAGGAACTCACTTCACAGCCAAAGCACTGTGGCAGTGGGCTCATGCTCATGGCATTCACTGGTCTTATCATGTTCCTCCTCATCCTGAAGCAGCTGGCTTCAGAGAATAGTGGAATGGCCTTTTGAAGTCACAATTACTCTGTGAACTAGGTGACAATAGTTTGCAGGGCTGGGACAAAGTTCTCCAGAAGGCTGAACATGCTCTGAATCTGCATCCACATATGGTACTCTTTTTCCCATAGCCCGGATTCATGGGACCAAGAATCAAAGAGTGGAAGTGGAAGTGGCACCACTCACCATTACCCCTAGTGACCCACTAATGAAACTGTTGCTTCCCACTCCTGCAACATTATGTTCTCCTGGCCTAGAGGTTTTCATTGTAGAGGGAGGAATGCTATCACCAGGAGACACAATAATGATTCCATTAAACTGCAAATTAAGACTGCCACCTGGCCACTTTGGCCTCCTCCTGCCTCTAAATCAACAGCTGAAGAAGGGAGTTACAGTGTTGCCTGGGGTTGTTGAGCTTCACTACCAAGATGAAATCAAACTACTAGCCCACAATGGAGGTAAGAAAGAGAATGTCTGGAATACAGGAGATCCCTTAGGGCATCTCTTGTTGTCCTGCCTTGTAATTAAGGTCAATGGGAAACTACAACAGCCTAATCCAAGCAGGACAACAAATAGGTCTGGGTCACTCTACCAGGTAAAAAACCCAACCAGCTGAGGTGCTTGCTGAAGGCAAAGAGAATATGGAACGGGTAGTAGAACAAGCTAATTATCAATACCAGGTACGACCACGTGACCAGTTACAGAAACAAGGACTGTAATTGTCATGAGTATTTCTTCCTTATTTTGTTAAGAATTCACTTGTGCATATATACACCTGCATTAAGTATCTTTGTTTTGTTTTATTTCCTTTCTTATTCCGTTATCATGTAACATAAGATTTATTGGCTTCATATCAGCATTTAAGTATTGTTAATTTATGTAACAGTATTTAAGTTAAGGACTAGTGCATTTTCGGTTGTACAAAACATAGTTGTATGTAATAGAATTATGACTTTGTTACTGTCTTTATTTGGACATTACGTATGAGTTAAGGAGATGTGTATGGGCACCAAGTTGACAAGGGGTTTACTTGTGACGGTTATAATTAGGTGTCAACTTGACTGGATTGAGGGATGCCTACAGGGCTGGTTAAACATTGTTTCTGGGTACACCCACGAGGGTGTTGCCAGAGGAGATTGACGTTTGAGTCAGTAGACTGGCAGAAATAGACCCACCCTCAGTGTGAGTGGCACCATCCAGTCCGCTGCCAGCATGACTAGAACAAAGTAGGCAAAGGAAGGTGGGATTAGTTTGCTTACTTAGTCTTCTGAATCTCTTTCTTCTTCCCATGCCAGATGCTTGCTTCCTTTCCTGCTGCCCTTGGACATCAGATTCCAGGCTCTTCAGCCTTTGGACTCTGGGACTTGCACCAGTGGCCACTCAGTGGGTCTTGAGCCTTTGGCCTCAGACTCAGGGCTGCATTGTCAGCTTCCCTGGTTTTAAGGATTTTGGACTTGGACTGAGACACACAACTGGCTTCTCTCCTCCAGCTTGCAGTCATCATGGGACTTCACCTTCTAACTGTGTGAGCCAATTCTTAATAAACTCCGTTTTATATATACATATATCCTATTGTTTCTGTCTCTCTGGAGAACCGTGACTAATACACATGTCTTATGTGGATCTTTACTCTGGTACATGTTAGTCTTTTCAGAGGTTTTAATAATGGTGTGATGGCCATGGAAATATATTCAGTTGAATGGTTTTTAATAGCAGATATATAGATCATGTCCTTTTCTGCAAAACTCAGTTTTAATATTTTTATTGCCAAATGGTTCTCTCAATGTTATCCTATACTGTTTGAAATCTAAAATCAGATTGGGCACAGTGGTTCATGCCTGTAATCCTGGCACTTTGGGAGGGTGAGGTGGGCAGATCATCTGAGGTCAGGAGTTCGAGATCAGCCTGGCCAACATGGTGAAACCCTGTCTCTACTAAAACTACAAAATCAGCTGGGCGTGGTGGTGTGTGCCTGATGTCCCAGCTACTCAGGAGGCTGAGGCAGGAGAATCGCTTGAAACCGAGAGGCATAGGCTGCAGTGAGCTGAGATTGCACCACTGCACTCCAGCCTGGTCAATAGAGCAAGACTCCACCTCAAAAAAAAAAAAAAATCAGTCAACCTTTCCAACATTGCAATTCTGAAATGCCCAATTAATTCCTGCTTCCTGCTTGGAATCCAGCTGATTCTTTCCTGAACATGTCTTTTGTAATACCTTGTCAAATGCAGCCAATAGAAACCAACACACATTACTAATATTGTGTTTTCCTGCCTCTTTCCCTAGAGCTATAAATTTATTAGCATATAATCTGCCTTCCAAGTCACTGTGGGCAATCTTTTTACCAAGGTTTTTGTCTTTCAGACTTTGTAACAATTTCTTCACTGCCTACCACTTGTCCTGCAAGCCAATGACAAATTATAATTTTTTGTTACGTTGGTACCCCACTCCTGGTAGCAATTTTTGTATTAGAATAAGCTAAATTATACAAGTAAGAAACAACCTCAAAATGTCCATGGCTAGAAATAATAAATAATTCTTTCTGTCTCAAGTTACATGTTCATTATACATCAGCTGGTGGGTAGCACAGTGCAGACTCAGCTCCATGTCATCTTCACTAATTGGCGGAGTTAACCAAAGGCTTCACAACCTGGAATTATTATGGCAGAAGAAGTGAATTTAGTTGCTGCACTAGATCTCAAAGACTTCTACCCATATTTTACTGACCAAATCAAGTCACATTGCCATACCTACTTTCAAAAGGTTGGGAAGGTCTAATGTTGAATGTGCCTGGAAAATACAGTATCAAAATAGTAAACAGTCCTTATGTTTATCACCGGTTTTTGTTTTTGCTTTTTGTTTGTTTGTTTTGTTTTGTTTAGATTGAGGTTCTTAAGAATAAGCTCCAAATGAACTTTTCACAAGACTACACCTAAAAAGGGAACACCAGTTTTAATCTGTGTTTCTACATGTGTAAGGATACTTAGGATCACTTCCCAGACTTATCTTAAAAATGCATGTTCCACTGGTTTTGAGATGCTATGTAAAACCAGAATTGTGTTTCCTAATAGTTTTTTATTTTTAAGATGGGTAAAAATTTCAACAGACTTCTTCACTGCAGAACTAGTCAGGAGCATCTCATGGAGCTAGAATACCTTGAAATACACTTTAGAAAAAAAACGGCTTTCATTGCTAAAAATATAATTCAATAAGTGAATTTATTCTGTGTTATATATAAGTTTTGTTTCTCAGGTGAATTTACCCTGAGATTGGTTCTTTTGGAAGATACGATCCATAATGTCCAAAGAATTACCTATAAATAGAGAAGATCTCTCTCTGTGTTGGGGAGCCAGCTTTAGCATGTCAGAGTTACATACACTGCACTTCTGTGACTTCGGGAGGCACCTGCCGGCTAGTGTAAAAAGACGTGATGCTTCCATATAGATAATTATCCCATGACAGATTCTCTATGCTGTCTACTTCTGGCCACAGATCAGGCAACTATGTGGGATTCAGCCTCTTCTCTTCTATACGATGCTGACGTTGCCCTTTTAGAAGTTCTTTTCCCATAAAGATTATCTTACCATTTGTATTAATGTGATTTTATTCACTTAACAATAGAAGAAAGGTACATCTATATTCCATAACCTCCATGGGCCCGACCCAAACTCACGTGTGCAGCCTCATTGATTCTAACCTACTCCACACATCTTATCTATTGCTGGAGGCTTTCTTGGCTTTTGGCCACAGTGTAACCACCATGCGCTGGATTTCTCTATGGAGCACAAGGAGGTTATCTACTCACTTAAAGCTAGTTACCATTGTGTTTATAACTTTAGAAATGCAAGACTGATTTAGCTCCTGATACTAAACGGCATTATGAACAACTTAATGTTTGACATATTTTCCAGAATGAATTTCCTCTTTCTGTTCTCTCGTTTTATTTACTTCAAGAAGAACATCGAGAGCTTACTCAAGAAGGATAATGCTCCATGGTTATGTCTTCTCTGGGAGTTGCAAACAAGCCTCAGTCAGCCTGCCAAGCATATGCATATGGGTATTTCAATGTGAAACAGAAGCTTCACTGATCAGTGAACAGAATGAACCACAGCTGCTAGTTTAGATCTGGCTCGAATCAAAAGTTGTGACTTTTGCCATCTCCAAGGGCTGGTTAAAGCTCTGATTCATGCATGAACCACCCAGTCCATATGGGGTAGGAACTTCCTATTCAAATTGTATTGAGTCCAGGAAAATAGTGCATCTCAAACCAATCCATCCTCATTTTTTGATGATTACATGAATAGATGAATAGCATAATTTAAAGCTACATGCTTTTAATCTCTGAAGATACAATCAGATTTGCTTTAGGTGAAATTTGCAGACAGCTGCGAAAAATCACCCTTCCAACCAAATGGCCCATCTTTATCTCTTTTAAATGAAGGCATTAGTCTCTGGCAGTCCCCTACCTTGCATTAATATGCCCTCAGGAATAAGTCATCAAGCCTATGCTTCTCAAACTTTCCCACTAAGGCACCCCTGACAGAGAGTAAGGTGTATTAGTAAGAAGAGAGTAAGGGTGTATTAGTCCATACCTGCAACTGAGTAATTTATAAAGGAAGAGGTTTAATTGACGCATGGTTCTGCATGGCTGGGGAGGCCTCAGGAAACTTATAATCATGGCAGAAGGTGAAGGGGAAGCAAGGGCACATCTTACATGGTGGCAGGAGGTGGTGGGGGGAAGTATCACACTTTAAAACTATCAGCTTCAGCTCTCCTGAGAACTCACTCACTATCACCAGAACAGCAAGGGAGAAATCCACCACCATAATACAATCATCTCCCACCAGGCCCCTCCTCTGACGTATGCGGATTATAATTCGAGATGAGATTTGGGTGGGGACATAGAGCCAAACCATATCAAAGGGTAGCCAGAAGGGAACCCAGAGGACATTTCTGAAGAGGGCAGAATTCCTCTGAAGAAGTTCCTCTTTTATCTTCTTTTTTTTTTTTCTTTTTTTTTGAGACAATCACCCAGGCTAGAGTGCAGTGGCATGATCTCAGCTCACTGCAACCTTCACCTCCCAAGTTCATGTGATTCTCCTGCCTCAGCCTCCTGAGTAGCTGGGATTACAGGCACCTGCCCCACTAATTTTTGTATTTTTAGTAGACACAGGGTTTCACCATCTTGGCCAGGCTGGTCTTGAACTCCTGACCTCATGATCCACCAGCCTCAGCCACCCAAAGTGCTGGGATTACAGGCATGAGCCACCACATCCGGCCCCCGTTTTATCTTATAAATGTAAATAAATTTTGTGTTCTACTCTGTAAATATTTATGATTATTTTAGTACAATATTAAATACTGACTGAAGTACATATATCACTCAGAGGCAGGTCAAAAAACAGAAACCATGCCCATTATTTTAACATAAAATTTAATAGAAAAAGTTGATAACCAAGTATTGGTGACCTAAAAAAAAATGTAGAAAGAGGGCACTGAGGTAGCAATGCAGAAAACAAAACAACTAACAACTAGGGCTGGGGAACAAAGGGAAGATTTGAGGATTATTAAACCCTGGAAGCAGAAGGAGTGGCCCCTGAGGGCAGGGACATGTCTCTGAGGAGGGAGTGTGAATGACTGGTGTGGGTGTTTCTGTGGGGATCAATGAGGCTGGTTCTGAGCATGTGGGAAAAACCACAATGTGAAAGCAACCACTGCTACTGAAACATCTGTCTTTTACAGCGAGGTAAACCATTGTCACTGGGCTTTGGGGTCAGTCAGTAACAGGAAACAGACCAGAAGAAAGAGGTCCCTTCCTCCTTTTCCCTCCATCTTGCTGGCACTATCTAGCGCTCCCTCTTGGCAGAACCGAAAAGGGAGCAGCTGGTAAAGCAGCAGTGTATTTCCAGAGGGTCAGCCCCAACCTCACAAAGCTGAAACACAATAAAGCAAGGTTGGAGCTGAGAGACAACAACTTAATCATCAGCCCAGTACTTAATTGTTTTCCAATAATAGTTCTAGCTGAGTTGCTGCACCATCTTTATTCAGCCTATGCCTTCATGTGCCTCTGCCAAACATTTTACAGACTTGACAATGCACTGGCTTTTGTCTATTATCAGCCTAGCATGAATTAGCTTAGGAGGCGTTTATCAAGGGCTAAGGACACCAGCATTCCCATTCCAGTTCAGGCACTTTTCTGTGACCAGGGACACACTACTTTCTCAGTTACCTCTTACTGAACATGAGGGAGTTGCATCAAATTCTCTTCAAGTCTGTTCCAACTTTGTAATTACTGGAGATTATTATGGGAAAGCTCACCTTTTATAAGCATGGCTTTTGTGCAAAGGGGACTCCAAAACACTGAGATTTCTAAGACTTTGTTGGTCATCCAGACATAGCTAAAGGGTAGGGACTGGGAGGAAAAGAGCCTTAGAAAGGAGATGTGGGAGAAGGAAACAAAAGCGGGATTAGAAAGGTGCTGAAGAGAAACCCATAGCGGGGTTAAGGGGAGAGCAGGTATGCTGAGCAGCAGGGAGCACCTGGCATTTTTGGGATTTGGATTACCTGAATTTTGCTTGGTAGTTCATCTTATGATTTCTGGTGGCTGTGAAAAGTAAGCTTTATGTGATCTGTAATCCTATGCAGCAACAAGATAGAAAGGCACAGGTCTACTCAGGTGACAGGCAACGTTTCTTCTGTAGTAAGGAATTAGAGTTCCAGTGTTGAACACCTAATCCTCTCTTCCCTTCAGGGCTGTAAAAATGGAGAGTGAGAGGCCTGCACATCTTGCCATCCGCCACATAGCATTTCTCAATCCAACTCCCTTCATCTAGATGAAATACTTTGTGCTTGGCAGAATGGTGTTATTTCAATGTAATGTGTAACTTACTCCCTTGCCAAGGAAAGATTGCTTCTAACTAGATCACAGAAAAGACAGGTGTGAACCAAATGATAGACAATGTTTGGCCAGACTTTGTGTGTTTGGTGTTAATGCCTGAATACTAATGATTCCCCCTAGAACTCTCCCTTGAACTTGGTTACAAAACACTCTGTAATTAAATATCCCCTTTAAGATATCATGGTTAATTTAATGAGGGCCAACCCCACTGTAACAGATTGTTAATCTGAGCTGGTAGAGTTTTTTTCTCTTTGTTGCATTTTCAAGAATTTTTATTACTGTGAGATAGTTGGTAATATTCTTTGTTAGGCTGATACATTTTGAATTGCTTTTCATTTTATTATCACATTAGTTCCTTCTTAATGGTTTTACTAGAACTCAGAAGTCTCTGGAGTTTTAATAACCTCTCTTTTTTCTGTACTTATAGTCATGGAATTAATTTGATAAAATCACAATCCTTCACTGAATATGTCAATGGGCCAAAAGAATAAAATTCAATAAGAAGAATTAGACCTTGAAGAGTGATTGACAATTCATCTTGCTACTGATTTTTCCACTTTGAGACTTTCATTTGCTTTGCCGCAGCACAATTTCTGTTCTTTCCACTTCCAAGAATATACTTTAGGCTGAGGAATACTTTAGAATTCTTTGAACTGAGGATTATTAAACTTTTTTTATATAAGCTGACTTTTTTAAATATAGGAAAGTACATATTCTTACTCACCTAAGAATACAACTCTTTTGTACCTGACTTTGTTTCAAGAACAGACAACAATAAGGTGAATTTTTAAAATCATCAAATTATCAATCAACCAATTTTCTTAGGATCTTATTTTCATGTTTATCTTCCCTGATCCATAGTGGTAGCAATTCTCTCAAAAAATAAATATCTACTAATTAAAGTCCTGAGGTCAAAATTCCTTTATTAAATATAATTTAATCGATGTGAATTAATATTTAAAGAACAAAATATCACCTATAACATAGTCTGAAAGAAGAAAAATTTTTAATCATCCTTTATCTTAGACATTGTCAAACAATGAGACTATCAAGTGGAAATCAGTAGTCAAATTTTCAAAGAGGAACAAATAATTAAGTGCCTGATAACAATATTAAGAATTGGGTGAATTAAAATCATAGTTACAAAAAATTCATTATCAAATGAAGGATTATTTCAGATGATAAGAAACTTCTGCTTTTACAGGTGTATAACTGAATACATACATTGCTGCTACAGTCTCTTTGGCAACAGCACATTAGAATATTATTACCCTCATGTCACAATTTCTCCTCTAAATCTAACACATAATGGATGTGTAATAAATGTCTACTGAATGAATGGTTTTGTTCAGTTAATGGGTTTAATCAGTTAAAAGAGCACTGAGCTCTTCAAACATAACTCCTTGGTTGGACAAAGCTGCAAATTTTGCAACTTGTCAATTATTGATGGATTTGATCTTTTAACAATTCATTTGGGAAGCTGAATTATCTCTGGATATTTAAATAAGTAAACTATTAAGGTGATAACCAAACTAAGACACCAACTATTAATATGTTCGCTCTTGACACATATAAACTAAACACAGATTTTAATTTCTTCAAAAGCATCAGGTACCCAAATAGCTTCATTGGCAAAAACTACCAAATGTTTAAAGAAGAATTAACATCAATCCTTCACAAACTCTAAAATAAACTTCAAAAAATTGGAAAGGAGGGAACACTTCTGAACTCATAAGCCCAGTATTACTCTGATTCCAAAAACAGGTGAAAAAAAAAAAAAAGTCACAGGAAAAGAAAACTACAGATGAATATCCTTTATGAGTCTAGGCATAAAAATCCTCAACAAGTTGGCCGGGCGCGGTGGCTCAAGCCTGTAATCCCAGCACTTTGGGAGGCCGAGACGGGCGGATCACGAGGTCA
>NW_012115110.1:7723793-7730121 GCF_000951035.1 Colobus angolensis palliatus
AAAAAAAAAAAAAATTCTCAACAAAATACAAGAAAACTGAGTCCAGCAACATATAAAAAATTATTTACCACAACCAAATGGGCTTTATCTGACGAGTATGAGTTGCTTCAATATATAAAAAACAATGTATTAAAAATACACCGTACTACTTAATAGAAGAAAAAAACACAATATGATCTTCTAACAGAAACAGAAAAAGTATTTGACAAAATCTAACACCCTTTTACAATAACGATGTCCCATAAATCAGGAATAGAAGATAACTTCCTCATCCTCTCACCACTTCTATTCAACATTGTATAGGAAGTTCTAGCCAAGGCAATTAGATAAGAAAAAGAAAAGAAGACTCCAGATTAGATGATATAATCTTATGTATAGGAAATCCTAAGATATCTACAAATAAACTATTAGATCTAATAGATGCGTTTATAAAGGTTACAGGATGGGACATGGTAGCCTAAGCCTATAATCCCAGCACTTTGAGAGGTTGAGGTGGGAGGATCGTCTGAGCCCAGGAGCTTGAGACCAGCCTGAGCAACATGGTGAGACCCTATCTCTATAAAATATAAAAATAATTAGTCACGCATGGTGGCACACGCCTATGGTACCAGCTACTCAAGAGGCTGACGCAGAATTGCTTGAGCCAGGAGCTCAAAGTTCCAATGAGCTATGACTATGCCACTGCACCCATGCTAGGGCGACAGAGCAAGACCCTATCTCAAAAAGAAAAAAGGTTACAGGATGCAAGATCAATATGCAAATTGCATTTCTATACACCAGCAATGAACAATCTGGAAAAGCAATTAGGAAAATAATTTATAACAGTACATATTTAGGAATAAACTGAACAAAAGAAGTGGAAGATTTGTATGTGGAAAACTATAAAACATTGTTGAAAGAAATTAAAGACCTAAGTAAAGGGAACAACATCCCATTTTTATGAAGCATAAGACTTAATATTGTGAAAATCCAGTAATGTTTAAAAAAGTGTATAGAAGGTTATAGCAGTCAAGCAAAGATGAAAATGAAAACTCTAAAAATCATACTTTGATTAAAGTCACATCTATTTTCCTTAGGGAAATAATTTTTATCATCACTTTTCTATATCATACCGTGTTCACATAAAAATGTATCACATCGGCCGGGCGCGGTGGCTCAAGCCTATAATCCCAGCACTTTGGGAGGCCGAGACGGGCGGATCACGAGGTCAGGAGATCGAGACCATCCTGGCTAACATGGTGAAACCCCGTCTCTACTAAAAAAATACAAAAAAACTAGCCAGGTGAGGTGGCGGGCGCCTGTAGTCCCAGCTACTCGGGAGGCTGAGGCAGGAGAATGGCGTGAACCCGGGAGGCAGAACTTGCAGTGAGCTGAGATCCGGCCACTGCACTCCAGCCTGGGCGACAGAGCAAGACTCCGTCTCAAAAAAAAAAAAAAAAAAAATGTATCACATCAAAGCTACATTTCTGTAGGGTAATGGTTAATAAAATGACCCCAAATATCACTCTATCTTACTCTTTCGTTAGGATAATTATAATAAAATATTCTGCAATTATTTGTTTCATTAGTTGGTAAATCACAAGCATTCTTTTGTTATTATTATTATCATTATTATTATATTATGTACAGACACAGTCTCACTCTGTCACCCAGGCTAGAGTACAGTGGTACAATCACAGGTCACTGCAACCTCAAACTCCTGAGCTCAAGTAATCCTCCCACCTGAGCCTCTCAAGTAGCTGGGACTACAGGCACACACCAACATGCCCAGGTAGATTTTTTTTTTAGAAATAGGATCTCACTAAGCCCTCCAGATTGATCTTGAACTCCTGGCCTCAGGTGATCCTCGTGCCTCACCCTCCCAAGTAGGTATTTATTCATTAATTTTGCCCCACTGACTCCCTTTTCTCAACAAGCTTTACCATCTTACAAAATATTAGTATTTGATCAGTGATGATTAAATAATGTACCAGCCATAGTTATGACAGTATCTTCAGAGACGGAGGTCTTTTCTTCAGTTTCTGCACCTTACATCTATTCACTGACTCATTGAAAATTTTACATATTTTATAAATTTTACCATTTACACATACTGTTTGTGTATGTATGTGCTTAATTTTGGAAAAACAATTACAATCAGGTCAAGGAAATAACTGTAATCTAATGTTCATTAAAGTGAAGATCAATCTCAAAAGATAATAATAAAAATACAGCTTAATTCTCTCATAACCTCAGATGTACAAATTGATCTACCAGTCTAAAGACCAATCTGTTATTCTTCCCCAAATGGCAGTGAAAAAGACTAAAGAGGCTCCTGAAGATTTAAAACACTAGAGGATAAAATTTCCATTATGCTTAATATCATTCTAGCAGTGATACTCTGGGTCTCTGATAGATTTTAGAGGGCACTGAACATATTGGATTTGAATTATAATGATCAAATCTATCAATCATTATCATAATAGATTTCTTAATTAAAATACATTATAACTATAATGGTTATAATACCTTTCTTACAATAGAAGACTGCTTTTCAGACTTCCTTCACTAATCCATGTAAAAGGAGGGAGGCAACAGATACTATTAATAATATCTCCATTTCATATTTTAAATAGACAGAAATGAAATGCTTAGCACAATGTCACCTGACATCACAAACATTTTTAACATTAGGCCAAAGGAGAGAGAAAATAAGCTTAACAAACTAAGCATTTGGCACCTGTCATTTAGGGACTAAAAATTTATACTCTAGGTCAAAGATTTTACAGGTTAAATGTGAACATAACAGTATTAAAGCCCATACAAGTATCTCTGAATTGGAATGACATTTAGATGTTACTAATACAAATGGGATAAAAAACACTGAAAATGTCCTCTTTGAAACAACAGCAATGAAAAACATAGCAGTTCCTACAAAGTTTAAGAAAGTTGTTCATAAGGGCCAGGCACAGTGGCTCAAGCCTGTAATCCCAGCACTTTGGGAGGCCGAGGGAATTCAAGACCAGCCTGACCAACGTGGAGAAACCCCATTTCTACTAAAAATACAAAATTAGCCGGACATGGTGGCACATGCTTGTAATCCCAGCTACTCGGGAGGCTGAGGCAGGAGAATTGCTTGAACCCATGAGGCAGAGGTTGCAGTGAGCAGAGATGGTGCCATTGCGCTCCAGCCTGGGCAGCAAGAGCAAAACTCCATCTCAAAAAAAAAAAAGAAAGAAAGTTATTCATAGAGATTTTAAGTTGTCAACAGGAGAATTTTTTGAAAATAAAGGAGATAAAGAAAAAAATATTTAGAGCTAGCACATCCCTACTTATTTTCTCACCATCCCACTATCTAGCATACAGAGCTTTTTTATGCAAATAGAAAATTTCACATGAATATAGGCAAATTGGAAACCTAATTCAGTGATGACACTATTTTCGTACTTTTAAAATTTCTTACGGTATTGATAAAAGATACATTTGTTCTAGTAGTTGTCTTTATATATTAATAGTGCCTTTACAGACCTTTCTTCTTACCACTTTACTATCTGCTTTTCAGTCTTCACTGGAATGCTTTGACTACCACATATTAGCTATATAACAAGAAATGGTCTTTTACCATTTTCCCTTTTCTCTCTTTTTTCCTATATCTTAATAACATTTTTTCAACTTTATCAGAACCTATGACTTTTGCATGTTTTTTCTACTCACATTTCCACTCTAGTTTTAGTCTTAATTCTATATTAAATATAGTCTTAATAAAATATATTAAATTGCCATCATTAGTCCTTTTGCTAAAATTTCCCTAGTTGTTTGTAAGTTTGATGAAGCTCCTCTTCTGGTAGATACCTCAGAAAAGATTCCTGAGTACAGTATTATTCCCTGAGTTCCTGTACATGTAGAATTATTTTTACATAGCTTTGATTCTTAATGAATAGCTCAACTGAATATAAAATTCTTGGCTTGCACTTTCTTTCCTTGAGTTTCTTAAAAATGTTGCTTCACTGTTACTTTGCTTTGTACATTGCTATTGAGA
This sequence comes from Colobus angolensis palliatus, assembly GCF_000951035.1. Lineage (NCBI taxonomy): Eukaryota > Metazoa > Chordata > Mammalia > Primates > Cercopithecidae > Colobus > Colobus angolensis. Next base: position 7,727,812 of record NW_012115110.1, read on the forward strand.
AAGCTAATGCTAGCCTAATTTCCTTACCCTTCTAAGTAATACTGTCTTTTTGCATGGAGGCCCTGGGGAAGTTTTTCTTTGTCTTTAAAATCTAAAAATTTTACTATACTATTATAGCCTAGAGTTGATTACTCCATTCCATTGTTCCAGGCATATCATAGGCCACTCCTATATTTAGATTAAGGTTTTCTCTTATTTCCAGAAAGTTTTCTTGAAATACAGTTTTAACTATTAGATCTGTTTCATTATTTTATTTTTCTTCTTCTTCAAATATACTTTCATTTATTCTTCTTTCTTGAAACATAGTTTTAATATTAGTTCTGGTCCATGGGTGGTAGTAAATCTTCTCTTTCTCCTCCTTTGCCTCTTCCTCCTCCTTCTTCCTCATTATCATCTTCTTCATCTTCATTGTCTTCTTCCCCTTCCCTCTCTCTTCCTCTCCTTCAGTTTTACAAATGTTAGATCTGCTTTGCCTCTCTTCCAATTCAATCACTTTCTATCTGACCCTTTTACTCCTGTCTTTCTCTCATTGTTATATTCTTGGTTGTTTGCCTAGCTTTATTTAATAGCTTTATTAAAATTTCCAGGTACAAATGGGCTTCACTAATAAATTTTACCACTGCTTAAAGAAGGAATAATAGCATTTATGTGTCTAATTCTACATAAACTCTATCAGAAAAGAGAAAATAAGGAAACACTCCTGAACTCAAATGGCCAGCACTGCCCTGATACTAAAACCCGAAAAAGACCTTTGCAAGAAAAGAAAACTAAAGATCACTATTCTTTATGAATATAGGATACAAAATTTATCACCAAAATATTAGCAAATGAAATCAAGTAATCATAAGAAAGATTATTCATTATAACCAAGTGCAATTTATCTGTGCAGTGCACAGCTAGTTCAACATTCAAAAGTCTATTAATGTCATTCATCATGTCAGCAGACTAAAAAAGAAAACACGCGATCATCTTGACAGAAACAGAAAAAGCATTTTGAGGAATGCTTTCAATCAAATGATTGACATCAATTCATTATTTGTAAAACCTCAGCAAACTAAGAATATAATAGAACTTTCTCAAGCTGATAAAGATCATGCTCAAAAAAGCTACAGCTAAAGCTAACATAAAGCTTCATGGTGAAAGATTGAATACTTTCTTCCTAACACACAATAAAAGGCATGAATGTCTTTTTTCCTCACTCTTATACAACATCAAAGTGAAGATCTTCACCATGGCAATAAGGAAAAAAAAAAAGGCATACAGATTAGAGAGGAAGAAATAAAACTGTCCCAATTTGTAAACAAAATTGTGTACATTAAAAATCACAAAGACAGCTTCGCCAATGTGGCAAAACTCCATCTCTACCAAAAAATACAAAAAAATTAGCTGGGCATGGTGGCATGTGCCTGTAGTCCCAGCTACTTGGGAGGCTGAGGTGGGAGAATCACTTGAACCCAGGGACCGAGGTTCCAGTGAACTGAGATCACACCACTGTACTCCAGCCTGGGTGACAGAGTGAGACCTTGTCTCAAAAAAAAAGAAAATCATAAAGAATCTACAAAGGAACTACTAGTAAGCTTAGCAAAGTCATGGTCAATATACAAATATATAAGTATGTAAAAATCAGTTGTAATTCTATGTACAAGGAATAAAACAATTCTAATCATAAGTTGAAGTTTTTTAAATACCATTCACAATAGTGTCCAAAATATAAAATACTTGGGTACAAATCCAAAAGAAATGTGCAAGATTTATATACTGAAAACTATAAAACACTGATGAAAAATTTTAAAGACCTAAATAAATGTGAGATAGACCACGTTCATAGATTAGAAGACTCAATATTGTTCAGATATTAATTCTCCCAATTTAATAGATTTAATGTAAACCCTTTCAAAGTCCCAAAGACTTTCTGGTAGAAATTGATAAGAAATGCCAGTGAAAAGACAAAGCAATTTCAATATCCAAAACAATGTTTAAAAGGAACAAAGTTGGAGATGCACCATCCAATTTCAAAATGTACTATAAAGTTGCAATACTTAAGACTGCATAGTATTGAATAAAGGATGGACACATAAATCAGTGGTACAAAATATACAGTTCAGAAATAGACTCACATGTAAATTTGTTTGAGTGTGAGTCTATTTCTGAACTGTATATTTTGTACCACTGATTTATGTGTCCATCCTTTATTCAATACTATGCAGTCTTAAGTATTGCAACTTTATAGTACATTTTGAAATTGGATGGTGCATCTCTGGCCATCAGAGAAATGCAAATCAAAACCACAATGAGATACCATCTCACACC
>NW_012115110.1:7730990-7731711 GCF_000951035.1 Colobus angolensis palliatus
AAATAAATAAATAAAATTGGCACAAAAAAAAAAGAAATAGACTCACATTTACTTTGGCCAATTAATTTTCAACACAGATGTAATGGCAATTCAATGGAGAAAGAATAGTCTTTTGAACAAAGAGTACTGTACTAATTGGGTAGCCACATGCAAAGAAATAAACCTTAATTCATACCTTATCCCATAAAAACTAACCCAAAACAAATCATAGACCTAAACTATAAAACCTAAAACTATAAAACTTCTAAAATTACACATAGAAGAAAATCTTTGTGACTGTAGCAAAGATTTCTTAGATATGACACCAAAACACAATTTATAAAAGAAAGGATTGATTAAATTGGATTTCATCAAAATTAAGGACTTCTGCTTTGCAAAAGACACTATTAAGTGAACGAAAAGAAAAACTAGGCTGGGCACCATGGCTCATACCTGTAATCCCAACACTTTGGGAGGCCGAGGCAGAAGGGTTGCTTCAAGCTGGGAGTTCAAGACCAGCCTGGGCAACAAAGCATGACCCCAGTCTCTATTTTGAAAAGAGAAAGGAAGAAAGGGGGAAGAAAAAAAAAGAAAGAAAAGCCCACAAACTAGGAGAAAATATCGGCAAAACACATTGGACCAGGCATGGTGGCTCACGCCTGTAATCCCAGCACTTTGGGAGGCTGAGGCAGGCGAATCGCTTGAGCCCAGGAGCTTGAGACCAGCCTGAGCAACATGGTGA
>NW_012115110.1:7732046-7786355 GCF_000951035.1 Colobus angolensis palliatus
ATGTCCGATAAAGGATTTGTGTCCTAAATATATAAGGAATTATCAAAACTCAATAGTAAGTAAACAAACAACCCAATTTTTAAAATAGCCAAAACATTTGAACAGACACTGCACCAAGGAAGATGCACAGGCAGCAAGCAAGCATATGAAAAGATGCTCCACCGAGTACATCATTAGGAAAATGAAAAATGAGACCCTAATAAGAAACCAGTACAGCAGGACAGAAAGGAGAAAACTAAGAAAACCAAGAGGTGATGAGGAAGCAGAGCAACTAGAGCTGTCACACGCTGCAGGTGAGAATGTCAAATGGAACAGCACACTCAGGCAGCCTGGTGGGCCAGGCCCAGGGGCCCCCTGCTCTGTGCAGCCTGGGGTGGAATTATATGGTTTGGCTGTGTCTTCATCCAAAATCTCATCTTGAATGGTAATCCCCATAATCCCCACATGTCAAGGGTGGGACCAGGCAGAGGTAATTGGATCATGGAGGCAGTTTCCCCTATACTGTTCTAGTGATCATGACTCTCATGAGATCTGATGGTCTTACAAGCATCTGGTATTTCCCTTGCTTGTACTCTGTCTCTCCTGCCCTGTGAAGAAGGTGCCACTTCTTTTTTGCTTCCTGCATGATTGTAAGTTTCCTGAGGCCGCCCCATCAACGTGAAACTATGAATCAATTAAAGCTCTTTATAAGTTACCCGAGACTTCATAGCAGTGAGAGTGCGGACTAATACAGGTAGCAAGCAAGCATATGAAAAGATGCTCCACATAGTGTGTCATGAGGAAAACACAAAATGAAAGCCTAAAAAGAAACCAGCACATTGGTTAGAAGGAAGAAAACTAAGAAAACCAAGTGCTGATGAGAATGTAGAGCAACTAGAGTGTCACACACTGTGGGTGAGAATGCCAAAGGGTACAGCACACTCAGGCAGCTTCTCATAACGTTCAAATACAACCCCACTTACTTACCCAACGTCAACAAAAACTCATGTTCACAACAGAAAACCCATATGCAAATGTTTATAGCGACCTTATCCATGATCATCAAAACTGGGGAAAATCCAAATGTTTTTGGATTTTCCAAAACATCCAAACTGGTGAATGGATAAACAGACAGGTACATCCATACAACGGACCGCTACTCATTGATGAAAAGTACTAAACATGCAACAACGTGGATGAAACTCAAATGCATTATACTAAGGGAAAGAAGCTGGACTCAAAGGGCAATTACATTCTGTGTGAGTCCAACTATACAGCATTACAGAAAAGGCTAAACTAATTGCACTCTAGCCTGGGCAACAGAGTGAGACTCCATCTCAAAAAAAGAAAGAAAGAAAGATAAGGCTAAACTATAGGCACAGAAAACAGATCCGTGGTTACCAGGAAGTAGGAGCTAGAGAGGAGTGACTTAGAGGACACAATGGAATTTTGTGGATAATGGAATTTTTCCACCTCTTGATTGTGGTGACAGCTATGTGACTGCATGAATTGTCAGAGCTCACAGCACTGTAAACCAAAAAGGGTGAATTTGTCTCTATGTAAATCATACCTCAATTTCTTTAAGTGTATGACTTTCATATTCTTCCATTAACACCTGGAAACATTAAACTAAAACATTCCTACATAGCACTTACATAACTTATCATTATCAACCTACATGCAGAAGATATTTCTATTTTCTCAGGACAGAATATTGGTTTTTCTGAACGAAGGATTGAAAACTGAAAGAAAATACTATCAAGCCCACTTTGAAACTTTCTCCTGCTGTGGGGAAAAATTGCCTATAAATTGCAAATCACTGTCCATCATTTTCCTTCACACACAAATTGAGCAGTAAAATCCTCTTTCTTGTTTTAATTTCAGCAATAGTTCATTTGCTTCTGGGAAAGAATTCATCATAATCAATCTGATTATTTTCATGTTTGCTAGCAGGTTGTATGATTTGACCAATGGTCATATGGATAATTTGAAATATTTGTTTGTTCATATCAGTCTAAACATTATCCATTGTGTTCTGTAGCAAAGTAATTCTTTATGCCTGAAAAAAAAAAAATCAGAATCATCTGTTTCAATGAAAACTCCCCTGATACAGGATAAAATTCTTGTCTTAAATGGCATTGAGTAAAACCAACCTGAAGAAATAATCACCAAACGACTGAAGACACAAAACACCTACACGTGAGCCAAACTCTGAAGCAGAATAAAATATAAATCTATCACGCACTTATCTCATCTCAGAGAACTGCTGAGCATTCAAGCACTCAAGCTCTTCTTCTTCTTTTTGCCGAAGTGGGTGGAAATGTTTTCCTTTCATTTACTGGAAACAAAAGTGATGTAGCATCAGCAGATAGACTACGAAATGAAACATTAAAAAAAAAAAAAAAAGATGATGCCTAGTTAAATGTAAACAAGGCACACGACCGGAGACTCCACTAGGACACGAATTTTGCAATCAAAAACTGTACTGGGGGCCGGGCTCAGTGGCTCACACCTGAAATCCCAGCACCTGGGGAGGCCGAGCCGGGCGGATTACCTGGGATCAAGAGTTCAAGACCAACCTGGCCAACATGGTGAAACCCCATCTCTACTAAAAATACAAAAATTTGCCGGGCATGGTGGCACGTGCCTGTAGTCCCAGCCACTAGGGAGACTGAGGTAGGAGGATCACTTGAACCTAAGAAGTGGAGGTTGCAGTGAGCCAAGATCACACCATTACACTCCAGCTTGAGTGACAGAGTGAGACCCTGTCTAAAAAAAAAATAAAAAATTGTATTGGGGAAAACATAAATGTGGAAGGAAAAGGCCAATGATCCTATCAAGGACAGAAAGAGCACACAGCACATGCCAGGACCCACAGGGCCCAAGAGGCAAGACAGATAGGACAGTCAAAAATATAACGAGTTAGCGGTAGAGCGAGGACGAGAGAAGTCAACTCAGTCAACCAGTGAACAGGAACAAACCAGTAAGTGGAAAAGAATTCATTAAATTGTAAATAAAATCAGAAATATGATCAATGTGAAATAAATAATTGTATTTTTGGAACATCCCCTCCCCAAAAGACATGTTTTGACATATCATAAATGAAAAATGTTAGTACAGTGAAATGTTCTCTCAATTAGTCATTATGCTAAGAGAAAATTTGTTATTAAAAATTCCAATTTGGACTAATTGGACTTTAGGAAGGTCCTTAGAGTCAAAACAGAGAAACAGAAGCTAGAAGAGAGCATCACTGAGTAGATTATTAGCTAAATAAACAATCAGCCAGGTGCAGTGGTCCCAGCCCTTTGGGTGCCCAAGACAGGTGGATCGCTTGAGCCCACGAGTTTGAGACCACCCGTGGGCAATATGTAAAAACCCTGTCTCTACAAAAAAAAAAAAAAAAAAAATGCAAAACTTAGCCAGGTGGTGTGGTGGTGTATGCCTATAAGTCCCACCTACCCAGGAGGCTGAGATGAGAGTATCAACTGAACCCAGGAGGTAGAGGCTGCAGTGAGCCATGATCACTCCACTGCACTTCAGCCTGGACAAGAGAGGGAGAGCTGTCTCAAAAAAATAAGTAAGTATATAAATGAACAATCTCCTAAGAGCACTTAACAACAGCACAAATTAGATACAATTTGTCTACTAGAGAGGTCTCAGGTGTCTGATCACAGCCCTGTCTCAAAGTTTGTGTCTGTTCCTCTCAGACAACATAGACAAGAACACTGATCGCATGGTTATTGAAGTCGCATGTGGCATAAAGTACACAGAGAGAACCAAATGATTGATTAAATTTACACCCAAAAAGCCCTAAATAACCCATAGCAATGGGGCAAATCTAACATGATGAAATTTAAAAAGGAATATATTTCAGGTTTCTCACTTGCTTCAAAAACATAAAACCCACTTGGGTCAAAAATAACTCCACTTCTGTGGTTCATATAAGATATATTATGTGGCATATGTGGCTTATCAGAAGCATAAGCAAAAATTCCACAGACGTTGAGAGTGTGATGTCCCAGCCTCATTCAAGAGCAAGGAAAGGGGTGGTCTGTTCTCTTCTGCACTAGGCGGGCCACACCAGCGGCTGTGTCTGGCTCTAGGAACCACATTCCAGAAAGATGATTTACAACCTAGCTTCTGTTAAGGAGAGTTACCAGCCTAGGGGACCACCGGGTTACATAAAGAACTGTAAGAACATAAGATTGACTGAGGACACGAGAGACCTTCCGGTATTCCAAGGTTTAGCCCATAGTGAAAGTGTTAGATTTGCTCAGCGTGGTCCCCAGAGGGTGAAATTAGGGCCAGTGGGTGGCAAATGCTAGAGAGCCAGGTTTTAGCCAGGTATAGGAAGACATTTCCAAGGTAGGTGTGGTCCCTATAATCCCAGCACTTTGGAAGGCCGAGGTGGAAGGATCACGTGAGCCCAAGAGTTCCAGATCAGCTTAGGCAACATAGTGAAACTCCTTCTCTATAAAAACATTTTTTTTTAATTAGCCAGGTGTGGTGGTGCATTCCTGTAGTCCCAGCTACTCAAGAGGCTGAGGCAGGAGGATCTCTTGAGCCCAGGAGATCAAGGCTGCAGTGATTGCACCACTGCTCTCCAGCCTGGGTGACAGCAAGACCCTTTCTCCAAAAAAATAAAAAAGAAAAGAAAAGCAAAAAGAGAAAGACATTTCTGACAGGGGTGCCTCAAGGTAAAACAGGCCGCCTTAAGAATTGGGAGCAAATTGCCAGTTTCTGGACACATTTCTGCAGAGACTCGAAAACCAGAGAAGAAATATTTCAGATGAGGGTTGATGGTCATTTGGGGTTAGGAACCCAAAGGTTCCTCTCCATGCTGTTTGTGTGCATCATTTGCTCTTCACCCAATATGTCCTCTTTTAGACAATACAAAAAGCAAAAGAGAACTTGTGTTGGCTTTTAGCCTGCTGTCAAAATCTGGTGCGGGGCATAACCAGTTCTAAAAGGTAGCATTAAACTTTCAGAGAAGTCAAGAAAGGACAATGGGGGCCAAGGACAGAGGGAGGGCCGCAGGAGACCAGGCATCACCCACCACAGCCAGGGGATGGGAAGGACCCACCGAGAAGTGGGGTTCTGCCCAAGGCTGCTCCCTTGCTCCTCCACGCTGAGTCCGACGGTCTTTTGCTGCCCACCCTCTGTCTGCCTCTTGCTAACATTTTTGGTTCTTTAAGCTGTTGGCCTAAATCTCACAAATAGTGTGTTTCTGTCTTTTTCTTTTATTATAAAAACATAACAGAAAAAAAGGGGGAAAGACAAAGAAGCTAAAAAAAAAATCACATCATGAACTAACACTATTTACCCAATGCAAGTCATCTGAAATCCCCTCCTCCATCTTCGGGAAAGCTTCACTCTGAATGCTAATGGCTTTGCCCTGAAGTACCCTGGCTCTGATTTCCGGAGCATTATTTACTACTGTACATGGTCACGACAGTTCAGACTATTTCAGTCCCACAGCGTCACTGAGTATTTCTCTCTTCCATACTTGCTTTAAAAAGTTGCATCTCGCCCGGGCGTGGTGGCTCATGCCTGTAATCCCAGCACTTTGGGAGGCCGAGGCTGGTAGATCACAAGGTCAGGAGATCGAGCCCATCCTGGCTAACACGGTGAAACCCCGTCTCTACTAAAAAATACAAAAAATTAGCTGGGCGAGGTGGCGGGCACCTGCAGTCCCAGCTACTCGGGAGGCTGAGGCAGAAGAATGGCGTAAACCTGGGAGGCGGAGCTTGCAGTGAGCCGAGATCGTGCCACTGCACCCCAGCCTGGGCGACAGAGCAAGACTCCATCTCAAAAAAAAAAAGTTACATCTCATACGTGAATCAAAGCTAATCTTCTATTCAAATGTGCAAGTCTTCAAAAATTTTTATTTGAAAAGTCATAGTTAAACACAGTAAAAAATGCAAAAATTATTTTAAAATATATAATGAAGAAGTCTGCCTCTCAGGTCCCAATCCCCATCCACCTTCCCCACAGGCACAAGTGATGACCAATTTCCTGTATTAATCTAAGTATAGATTATTTCTTTATTTATTTTTGTTCGTTTTGAGATGAAGTTTTGCTCTTTTACCCAGGCTGGAGTGCAGTGGCACAATCTCGGCTCACTGCAACCTCCACCCCTCAGGTTCAAGCTATTCTCCTGCCTCAGCCGCCTGAGTAGCTGGGATTATAGGCGCCCACCACCACACCTGGCTAATTTTTGCATTTTTAGTAGACATGGGGTTTCGCCACGTTGGCCAGGATGGTCTCAAACTCCTGACCTCAGGTGATCTGACCGCCTCGGCCTCCCAAAGTGCTAGGATTACAGGTGTGAGCCACCACATCCAGCCTGCACAGATTATTTCTAACACAATATGCAAGTGCATGTGTATGCTCACACATGCACACATATACGTATGCATGCATCAACATGTGAACACTCTTTTTCACACAAATGGAAGCAACTCTTACACTGGTCTGCTCTTGTTTTTGCACTCAAGGTCTGCTGTGCTACACCTGTCACTATAACACCAGTTAACTCACACACCACTGGCACGCAGAGGAATGATGTCAGAGTAACCTGAAAGTTGTGTTGGTTCGCAGGCAATTTTTCCTAGGCAAGGGGAGCTTAGCTTTGAATTACGAGAGTAGAATTAAAACCTTCAGCAAGAAAGGAAATGGCTCTCCACATGAAGATCTTTCAGTAGTGTCTTAAGAAAATGTAAAAGGAGTGCCTGCATGGCCCCAGAGAGAGGCACCCTACCTTGCCAGTCCTCACCTTGTCGGTCCTGGGCTTGCAACGAGGTGTAAATCCTTCAGTGCTCATGTGCCTGTCATCCCCAAAGCAGCATCCGTACACCATTTATCATTAGTAGTACTATCATCCCCTCAAGCAGTTTCAGCTCCCCTGAGCTACCTGCCTGGACTGCCCAAGTTACCTCCCTATGTACCAGGATCGCTTCTGTCGATGCTCAGGTTTGGAAATTGCACAGGTCTTGAGAGGGGTCCCAATAACACTGCCTTGTCTGTAAAGCTAGTTATGTTTAACCTGTGCTGGGCAGAGTGCATGTGATAGCAGAGAAGGCTGCATCTGGGGAATCCCCCGTGAACTGGTGCAGGTCACTGGAAAGTCTTCCTCACAGCTGCTCCATAAACTAGCTATGTACTTCAATAGTCTCCAACCAATACCCGTCTAGGCTGCATGCAGTGACTTACTAATTAAATGATGCTGTAATTAACCTAGGAAGGTGTGGTTATGAACTGAATTGTGTTCCCCTCCAGAATTCATATGCTGAAGTTTTAACTCCCAGTACCTCAGATCGTGACTGTATTTGGAGACAAGGCCTTTAAAGACATAACGACGGGGCTGGGTGCGGTGGCTCACGCCTGTAATCCCAGCACTTTGGGAGGCCGAAGCTGGTGGATCACCTGAGGTCAGGAGTTCGAGACCAGCCTGGCCAACGTGGTGAAATCCTGTGTCTACTAAAAATACAAAAACCTTAGCCAGGCATGGTGGCGGGCACCTGTAATCCCAGCTACTCGAGAGGCTGAGGCACAAGAATTGCTTGAACCTCGGAAGTGGAGGTTACAGTAAGCCAACATTGTGCCACTGCACTCCAGCCTGGGCAACACAGTGAGACTCTGTCCCACAAAAAAATAAAAGAAAATAATAAAGATACAATTAATATAATATATAAAATATAATAAATACAATAAAATAAAAATAGCAATATGTAATCTAACACTTAAATCAAAGATCAGTGGGCATGTGAAAAAAAAAAAAAAACAAGCCATGTGATAAAATCACGAAGGGTAAGCGCCTGAGATGAGGTGTAAGAAAGCAGAAAGGGAAAATCCCCTGCAAGGTGGAAGCTTTACCTGCCTCACAATCCTGCTAACTGCTAGCTGTGCTTTACCTAGATTCAGCCTAATGCATCATGTCACCCTGTCCCTCCTTTAACTCTCACAGTCCACACAAGAAACACTACAAAGCCATTTCACAGCAAACCCTATCAGACCGTGCCACTTTCATGTACCACCCAGTGTGGGATACATGTGCACTTTGTGAAATTATTCTGACATTTGGATTCTTTTAAAAAAAATTGTGCGGCCCACTTTTTCATCCCACAATATTACAGAAAAGAAAACTAACTTGATTCCTCCCTTCCAGCTTCAAATTAAACCTAGTGATCAATGAACTATTGTTTTATCAATCCTTCCTGGATAATGTTCACACCATAATATTAAATTAGAAAAAGAAGACATCTAATTTCCCTCACCTATAAAAGTTATATGATCTTTCTGCTCATGTTCAATTTGCATCAGTCCATTGAGTCACAAGTGTTCCAACTCCAATATAATCGTAATGTGTCATTATTACAGGAGCACCTCATTCTGAAGGAATAAGGTGTTCTGCCTAAGAGAAGTCCCAGATAACTCAAGTTTGCTATTTGAGCACAGGAACTTTATTGTGTTATTTAAATGCAGCTATTCTTACATGTATATAAATGTACATTTTTCTATTTAAATATATAGCCCGCATGGTCTTTGGGGGATAATAAGTTCTTTGTGTTTAATGATTGCCGTGGCAAGTGGTATTTCCATTCATCATAAAATCACTTATTTCATAAGTGGAGTTCTTCCAGGAACATGACACTCAATGTAATCAGATGAGGAGACAGGCGGAGACATTCTGAGGTTCAGCAGCAGCTCTGCTCCTGCTGAACTCAGGGCCCAAGGCCCCACTGGCCAGTGGATGGAGTGAGCCCCTGGCATGGTCTTACCCATCAGGACAGTGGCCTGCTCCCTGGACTCAGAGAAAAGCCTGACTGTTCTTCTCCCATCTCTCTCACAGCCATTGCCATTCCTCTGGCCTCAGTCTCATGACCTTAATTCTATGTGCCCAATCTTTCTGTTCCCTAAATTCTCAACATGGAAGCTGACATCTCATCTCTTCCTGCCGGCCACTTGGCTGGCCAGCCTACGGCCTGGCTTGCTTTGGCTCACAGGCCCAGCACTGATCCCATCTGTTGGGAAAGGGATGGGAAGGGACAAGTGTTGGTCCTCATAAGGCTGCTCCCTTGGCAATGAAGCAGCATCACTTAAAAGAGGATGAGACACCACCAGTGACATATTCCCACCAGGGGCTTCAAGAACAGTCCCCCAGTTCTAATTGGCATGGAGTAAGCATCATTGTGTTAGCTCCAGCTAAATCCTCTGGGATCTGACAGACTCCAACTTTCTCTTCTGAGCATCCACACTTCCTGGCTGGATTCTGATACCGTTTATCTTCATCCATCACCTTGGCCAATATTTTGGCTACTTTGTTAGACAATACCAGAGTGGAAAACTGCCACAGCCCCCTCGTGTTTAGGGGGATGCGAGGTTTAGACAGAGTTACGTGACACACTTGTATTGCCAAAGGTTGCTTTAGTGCCTCACAGACCTGCTGCGGAGGTCTGCCGAAAGGATTCAGGTGGCCCTGCTCAGAATGGAAAACTCCTCGTGGTTCAGGGTCATTTTAGGACTCCATGCCTGCCTGTGGACGGATCCCTTCTACAACATCCCCACCAAGTGGTTGACCAGCCTCCACGCCGCATCTCCAGGAGGAAGGAACTATGCCCACAGGCAACACATTGTAACTTTTAAGGACTTTGTTAAGACGGTACTTTGTATTGAGCTTAAACTGAGCTCAAACTTCATGTCCCTTCAACATCCACCCAATGACCCTACTTTGCTCCCCAAAGCCAAGCAGAACAGGTTTACTTCCAGGGGAGCAACTGAGTGTAAGAAAGATCCAGTGCTCCTGTGTCTGGCTGTGACTCTGAGCAAGTTAACTATCCTTGGTTTAAAAAGAAAAAAAAAAAAAAAAAAGGCCAGGCACACTGGCTCACGCCTGTAATCCCAGCACTTTGGGAGGCCGAGGCGGGCGAATCACAACGTCAGGAGATCAAGACCATCCTGGCTAACATGGTGAAACCCCATCTCTACTAAAGATACAAAAATAATAATAATAATAATAATTAGCTGGGCGTGGTGGCGGGCACCTGTAGTCCCAGCTACTTAGGAGACTGAGGCAGGAGAATGGTGTGAAACCGGAAGTGGAGGTTGTAGTGAGCCGAGATCAAGCCACTGCACTCCAGCCTGGGAGACAGAGCCAGACTCCATAAAAGGAAGACAGGGCTACGTCCCTGCGGAGAAGAGTATACAGTGCATGGAAACCTCTGGCACACAGTTGTGTCCACTACCTTCCTGTCTTCTGTATGGCAACCCTGCAAATACGTGAAAACATCTGTCATGCTGCCTCCAAACATCCTCTCATCCAGAGTCAACGTTCACGGCCTCTCGAATTGTGCCACGTAGGATGTGTTTTCAAGGCACTGACCATCCGGAATGTATTTCTGTTCATCAGTGTGACTTCCGTTCCTTTTTTCTATTTCTAGTTTTTTATCTCATCCATTCTAAACCATTGTTAGTTCAGGGACAGGCCACACCAAAGGCATCCCCCATTGTGAACCAGGAAGGGGAGGCTCAGAGGAGACCCTGCCCAAGAAGACCTCCCCATGGAGGGATGGTGCCAACTGTACCCCCAGTACAGGGGATACAGGGACAGTGGAATTTCAGGAGCCTGTTTAGTCAACCAGCTGGACTGTCATGCTAGAGGTATGGTTGGCCTCTTCCCGGCCATCCCACTGGAGAATCCTTTGGAAGTACGGCTCTCTCCACATTCCTTCCTAATGAGGACTAAGGAGATGATGGCTACAGCTGGGAGAAGCGTGGACAGTGACAGGGCTTGGGACTGGGGGTGGCTCTTCTAAGTTACCAGCTCCTATACTTGGCATCCCTATCTGCCAAGAACAGCAGTCGGAAAGTGACCTTGGTTTCCCTAATTCCCTTCTAATCCTGAGAAGTAGTCTCTTCCCCTATAAAGCTCCCTATGGTGTGAGGATATGGCTGAGGCTATGCTGTGGCTCGCCCATACCCCTAAGAACATGACGCCCTCCTGGGGAGACTGGTGTTCCTCAGGAACCGTCTGATCACCTGGCAAGTCTGGTCCAAACGCACAGCCCTCTTGACTAGGTAGAGTTCCCGCAGACACCACTCCTAGGAGCTACTCTGTGAGTGGGGCTCCCTGCCCCTGGGAAGTCTCCATCCCTCACATGCTCCAGACACAACTTCCAGTCCTCTAGTCCTCTCCAGGTGGAGAGAGTAGCCTCACCAAGCCTGTACTGCACACTGTCGGTTCCCCTTGCCCCAGATTAGCCTTACAAGCCTCCTTCCTCCTTCAGATGATGTAGGGTGCAAATAACACAACCTCCATGTAAAAGCAACTTATAACAACATGGGCTTATTACTTTACATAACAAGACATCTCGCAGTAGGAGGCTCAGAGTCAGTGCAGCAGCTCAGCAGCATCCCCGAGACTCAGGATTGTTCCATCTGTCTGCTGCACCAGCCTTGGCATCTCGGCTTCCATCTTTGTTTTTCCCCACATGGTTACAGAGTGGCTGCTAAAGCCCCAGGCATTACTGTCTTACATAGCATGTTCAAAAATAGGAAGGATGCTTGCTCCTCATGTAACTCCTTCTATTAGCAACAAAAGCCTTTCCCAAAGCTCCTAGCAGACTTCCCCTCAAATCTCATTGGTAGGAACCAGGTCACATGCCCACAGCCCACCCCAACACCCATGACAAAGGAGAATGGAATTGGGTAATTGATAGGGCCTCTCTTCCCTGAGCACATCGATCCTGATACCTGAGAAACGAGGGGTTCTGCTAGCAAGACAGAGAGGCAAGCAGTGTCTGCACACCACCTTCCTGGCCCCCTAGCATCCATACTCCAGGACAGGCGAGCTGGGTCAGAGGCCTGCATGTTACCGCACAGCCAGGTGAGAACAGCTCCATGGTCCAGGTGACTTCAGGTGCCTTAATGAAAGGCTGGTCACACTAAGGCACACAGGGCCCCAAGGGTACTTCTTGTTCTTCTATTTGTTGACTTAAGTAGACTCCTGAAGTATGCACTGCAATGACTATGAAGTTTTTCCCAGAATGTGCTCAGCCAGGGATAAGCTAAGAAATAAATGCAATGGCACAAGCTTGGAAGCTCCTGGACTTCAGAATACTTATTTCTTCACAGTCAGGTCTTTAACACCTTTGGCCACCAGGAAAAGTACTTTGGCAGAGGAATGGAATCCAGCTGCAAGGCTTAAGTGTCAAAAACCTTGCATTTCTTCTGTTCTGTTGAGCTGCAACGTATGTTGTGCACACTCTCTCCCAGCAATGGTGAACACAATGTATCTGGAAGAAAGTCTCATTTCTTAACTCTTTTGAACTTGATCTCACATGCACTTAATGGAGCTAAGCATCTGACAGAGTCTGAACACCAGAACTAACCGAGGGCCTGAGGAGTCCACCCGAGACACCTGGGAAACACAGGGTTGCGTTCCTGGGGGTCATGCTTTTGGAGGAAGATGTATTCAGATGGGAGTTTGCTTAAGTCATCAGCCCAAGTGTTCATGGAAATCCCCATTTCTGTTTATCACAGGTCCTGTTAGGCTGTATCACTCCTAAACTATACTTCTTTTGTTTTCAATTTTATCGAGTTAGCATTGGCCCCTGATTTCAAGCTGTACCTGCATTTATAAAACCTACTTTTGACAGCCAACATAGTAGCTCTCATTCCCTAATTCGTGTTATATACAAATTTGATCGATGTCCTTAATCTAATAACTGATAAAAATTGAAATCAGCCAGTTAGAGAAGCCACACTAACCTCTGCAGGAAAATCCTTACTGTACAGTTTACTTAACAAGCCACAATTTCAAAAAGCAATTAAAGATCCTGCAGACTCCAAATCACAACGCTTCCATAAAACAGCCCGTTTGAGGTTGAGAGACAAGCATCATCTAATTCTTGTGAAACTAAGGGAGATACTCCAAATACGCTAAGTTATTAATAACTCTGCACATAGCCTGATGCCTGTATTAGTCTGTTTTCACGCTGCTGATAAAGATATACCTGAGACTGGGCAATTTACAAAATAAAGGGGTTTAATTGGACTTACAGTTCCACATGGCTAGGGAAGCCTCACAATCAAGGCAAGGAGGGACAAGTCACATCTTACGTGGATAGTGGCAGTCAAAAAGAGCTTGTGCAGGAAACTCCCCCTTACAATAACCATCAGATCTTGTCAGACTTACTGTCATAAGAACAGCATGGGAAAGACCTGCCCCCATGATTCAATTACCTCCCACCGGGTCCCTCCCACAACACATGGGAATTCAAGACGAGATTTGGGTGGGGACACAGCCAAACCATATCATTCCATCCCTGGCCCTCCCAAATCTCATGCCCTCACATTTCAAAACCAATCATACCTTCCCAACAGTCCTCCACAGTCTTATCTCATTTCAGCATTAGCTCAAAAGTCCACAATCCAAAGTCTCATGCCAGACAAAGCAATCCCTTCCACCTGTGAGCCTGTAAAATCAAAAGCAAGTTAGAAACTTTCTAGATATAATGGGGGTACAGGCATTGGATAAATAAAGCCATTCCAAATGTGAGACATGGGCCAAAACAAACGGGCTACAGGCCCCATGCAAGTCCAAAATCCAGCAGCGCGGCAAATCTTAAAGCTCCAAAATGATCTCCTTTGACTCCATGTCTCACATCCTGGTCACACTGATGCAGAAGGTGAGTTCCCATGGTCTTAGGCAGCTCCACCCCTGTGGCTGTGCAGAGTATAGCCTCCCTCCTGGCTGCTTTCATGGGCTGGTGTTGAGTGTCTGTGGCTTTTCCAGGTGCATAGTGTAAGCTGTCAGTGGATCTACCATTCTGGGGTAGGCCCTCTTCTCACAGCTCCACTAGGTGGTGCCCCAGTAAGGACTGTGTGTGGGGGCTCTGATCCCACATTTCCCTTCCGCACTGCCCTAGCAGTCCTCACTGCCCGTGAGCACCTCGTCCCTGAAGTAAACTTTTGCCTGGGCATCCAGGTATTTCCATACATCTTCTGAAATCTAGGCAGAGGCTCCCAAACCTCAATTCTTGACTTCTGTGCACCCACAGGCTCACCACCACACAGAAGCTGCCAAGACTTGGGGCTTCCACCCTCTGAAGCAACAGCCCAAGCTTCACCTTGGCCCCTTTTAGTCATGACTGGAGTGGCTGGGACACAGGGCACCAAGTCCCTAGACTGCACACAGCACAGTGACCCTGGGCATGGACCACAAAACCATTTTCTCCTAGGCCTTCAGGCCTGTGATGGGAGGGGCTGCCATGAAGACCTCTGACATGCCCTGGAGACATTTTCCCCATCATCTTGGGGATTGACATTCAGCTCTTTGTTACTTATGCAAATTTCTGCATTCAGCTTCAATTTCCCCTCAGAAAATGTGTTTTTCTTTTCTATTACATTGTCATGCTGCAAACTTTCCAAACTTTTATGCTCTGCTTCCCTTATAAAACTGAGTGCCTCTAACAGCATCCAAGTCACCTCTTCAATGCTTTGCTGCTTAGAAATTTCTTCTGCCAGATACCCTCAATCATCTCTCTCAAGTTCAAAGTTCCACAAATCTCTAGGGCAGAGGCAAAATGTCACCAGTCTCTTTGCTAAAACATAAAAAGAGTCACCTCTGCTCCAGTTCCCAACAAGTTCCTCATCTTCATCTGAGACCACCTCAGCCTGCACCTTATTGTCCCTATCTCTATCAGGCTTTTGGTCAAAGCCATTCAACAAGTCTAAAGGAAGTTCCAAACTTTCCCATATTTTCCTGTCTTCTACTGAGCCCTTCAAACTGTTCGAACCTCTGTCTGTTATCCAGTTCCAAAGTTGCTTCCACATTTTCGGGTATCTTTTCAGTAACATACCACTCCTGGCACCAATTTACCGTATTAGTCTGTTTTCACGCTGCTGATAAAGACATACCTGAGACTGGGCAATTTACAAAAGAAAGAGGTTTAATTGGACTTAAGTTCCATGTGGCTAGAATATCTTATGTGAATGGTAGCAGGCAAAAAGAGCTTGTGCAGGAAAACGCCCCCTTACAATAACCATCAGATCTCATGAGACTTACTCACTTTCACGAGAACAGCAAGCGAAAGACTTGCCCCCATCATTCAATTACCTCCCACCGGGTCCTTCCCACAACACGTGGGAATTCAAGATGACATTTGGGTAGGGACACAGCCAAACCATATCAATGCCTCTATAAATCCACCAGGAACACTTCTAGAAAATGTCGAACACCTCCAAGGCCCCACAAAACCCTCCTCTACCCACATCTTCATGGCAAGGAGCTACCATGGATCCCCCTCCGAGTGTGCCCAGACCAGACCTCCAAGTGTGCCCAGGACTGGCTACAACGGAAGGCAACTGAGACACACAGAGCAAGAGCTGCCCTCCCACCAAAGCCACACGCCACAGAAAGAACTCATTCTTCATAAGGAAACTGGAGCTAGGGGAAAAGGGACAGACAGTAGCTGCCAAAAACCTGGCTGAAGTCCACAACATCCCATCCCCTCATCTCAGACTTACACAGGTGCTCTCTACACCTTCACACTGTTTATTTTTCAGAGAACTCCACACACACTAAGATTCACTCATTTATTTGTTTGCCTCTCCTTTCCAGAATAGGAATTCCATGAGGCCAGGGGCTTTGCGTGTCTGTCTATTCACTGTAGAATCTCAGAGCTTCTTCTACAGTAGACACTGAATACATATTTGTTGAATGAATGAATGAATGAATGTGTCCCCAGATGTTTCTCATTTAAATGAAAATTATCAAACTGACCATATTTTTGTAAGTTTAGTTAAAGATGTGACCATCTTACTTCATTACATCTCCATTAAAACAGTTTGGTACTTCAGTTACAGGTGTAGGACTGGGAGTTCAATTCTTCTCTGTGATAAGCACAAATGACTCAAGCTACCATTCAATATTCATTTTACAGACATATGAAGCTTGTCTACTCACATTCAAAGGTTTTCGTTAATTCATCTTTTATCTAAATCAGTCTTTTCTCATAAATGAGAAATATTAAATAAGTGGCAGCTCTCAAGAAATAAAAAAGTGACCAGCAGAAATAATCTGCAACTTCTGTGAATAAGCTTTTTCTCAGTGTCTAAAATAACAAACACCATTTATGGACCAAAGACTAGGCGTCATGAGTTTTAGAAATTGGTACCCAGTCCGCTGTTACATGTACCATTATCCCAATGGCAAACATACACAGAAAGCCAAGGCTCAGAGGCAGTAAGTCATAGGTTCAAGGCCTCTTGCTGATGACAAAACCGGAATCTGAACCCACGTCGGGCTTACATTTACACATACATGTATACAAATGTACATATATACAGCTTAGATTCAATGAAATACAGTAATCTAGTGGTGGAACAAATTATTTCTAATAAATGTTATAAAATATAAATGCCTCTCTGAATCCTTTAGAAAATTAATTTTGCCATGAAGTACAAACAGGAAAGAGATAAAACTTAAGTATGAACAAAGTTATAGGAGGCTGCAAACATTGGTAATATGCACTGTCTTTTTTTCGGGGGGAGGGTACCAAATTTCTTTATTTGAAGGAATGGTACAAATCAAAGAACTTAAGTGGATGTTTTGGTACAACTTATAGAAAAGGTAAAGGAAACCCCAACACGCATGCACTGCCTTGGTGACCAGGGAAGTGACCCCATGGCTACGGGGAAATGAGCCTGAGGCTTAGCTTTCATCATCACTGTCTCCCAGGGTGTGCTTGTCAAAGAGATACTCTGCCAAGTCAGATTCGGGTGCTCCCATCTTGCGCAAGTTGGTCACACGGTCACCCAATTCTTTGATGGCTTTCACCTGCTCATTCAGGTAATGTGTCTCAATGAAGTAACACAAATGGGGGTCATTTTTGTCCGTGGCCAGTTTGTGTAGTTCCAGTAGTGACCGATTCACATTTTTTTCCAAATGTAATGTCCACTCCATCGCATTCAGCCCGCTCTCCCAGTCGTCATAGTCTGGTTTCTTGATATCCTGAAGGAAGATTCGGCCACCTCGTTGGTTCTGCAGCTTCATCAGTTTCTCGGCATGTTCCCTTTTCTCATGAGATTGGTGAAGAAAGTATTTGGCAAAGTTCTTCAAAGTGATATCATCGCGGTCAAAGTAGTAACACATGGACAGGTAAACGTAGGAAGCGTAGAGCTCCAGGTTGATGTGGCGGTTGACGGCGGCCTCTGAGTCCTGGTGGTAGTTCTGGCGCACCTGCGAGGTGGACGCGGTCGTCATGACGGAGGCTAAGGACAGGCGGCGATGCTGGAGTGGCAGCAGGGGCCTTGGGGCGGTCGGAGGGCACGGTGAAGAGGTGACGGAGGGCTGGCTATGGGCGGCCGGCAGGGATGGGGGACAAGCGCCGGGTTCCGTCCAAGCACTGTTGAAGCAGGAAACCCTGACCACACTCGGCGAAGAACGTCTGCACTGTCTTTAAAAATCATTTCTCCTTATTGAGGCATTAGGCCATATTGTTTATGATGTGAAGAGCTGTTGGCATCTTTCCTGCCCATAACCACGACCATCACTTATTCATCTTTTTATGCATCCAGGTGCATGAAAAGGCAGTAAGTACATTTTTTAAGAAAATAGCATCAAAAGCAGATTTTAAATCTACCTGTTTTTCTTCTGTTTGTTTTCTCCAACGGTTAAGGAAAGTAATAGTAATTTCTCATTCCAAACTAGACAATTACGCTCCTTTCTAAGGACACAGCTGTAAGTCTCTACAAGATCGGGGAAGACTACAACATTTCAGAAAAGCATTCTCAGTAAAGTTTATGCTTGAATGGGCGGCTGGAAATGCATCGATGTTCAGGGCCTCTTTTCACGGCCTCTAAACGTGCTCGCGTCATATGCCCACACTGTGTCTATCCCCTCCCCAGTGACATGGTCTGGAGTCCAGTGTGGGAAGGGAAACCGGCAAGCAATGACTCGTGCATCATCATCAAGTTCAAGTTCAAGTTTCTTCTCCAACTGCAGCATCTGTGGGGAGTAACAGCTATTATTTTAGTGAGCAGTGAGTCAGAGGAAATAATTCCAAAATTTCTTCTGTACTTAAGAGTCCCTGAAAATACCCGAGCAAATATTACTACTTGTTAAAAAGAGCACTCTGGGACACAAACACATGAACAAACAATCCACTAAAATACAGAAGACACACTGACAGCAGTTGTAAGAACATCTTCTAGTATTAATTATAAAATGTGCCATTTTTAGCAGATGTCTATCATAGATTTATAGTTTTCTCAATAAAATCAAGATGTGGCAGCAATTATAAGAAGCAGTAGTTTTAAATAATTTACTTTAATACTTTGTCTCATATATTTAAGACATTATTTTTCTACTTTTTTTAAGAGATGGGGGTCTTGCTATGTTGTCCAGGCTGGTCTCAAACTCCTGGGCTCAAGCAATCTGCCCACCTCAGCCTCCCAAAGTGCTGGGATTACAGGCGTGAGCCACTGTGCCTACATTTTTCCACATTTTTAACATCTCTGAAATCAGGACACATCACACGACACTGTCTCAGAATTGTAATTCGCAATTTTTTTGTTTCTCAAAAGCAATGGTGCATCCTAAAATCAAGATCCACAGTCAATGAAATGTAGTATAGTTAGACCACGAAAAAACATACACAATTCTACCAACGGGAAATACCACGAAATATTTCATAATTTTTTTAAATGTACCCATAATGTACTAATAATGGATTTCTTAAGAGTTAGCCTAACTTATACCACTGTTGTACCTTTTTCTTATCAATCTACCAATAAAGAAAGAGTTTTTATTATTCGCTAAAAGTACTGATATTTTAATTACATCAATAAATTAACAACTACTTAAAAATTTATCTGCAGGTCCTAAATACATATTACCACCTTCACATCCTAAAAATACTTTTTTTTCTACTTTCTTCTTTTAACTTGTTATTTTGGGATAATTTCAAACTTCCAGAAAAGTTGCAATAACAGAACAAAGAAGAACAAAGAACTCCTGTATACCTATACCCAGGTTCAATAACTTTTTTTTTTTGAGACAAGGTCTATCACCCAGGCTGGACTGCATTGGTGTGATCTTGGCTCAATGCAACCTCCGCCTCCTGGACTCAGACCATCCTCCCACCTCAACCTCCTAATTTTGTAGAGATGGGGTTTTGCCATGTTGCCTGGGCTGGTCCTCAACTCATGAGCTCAAGCCATCTGCCAGCCTCAGCCTGTCGAAGTGTTGGGACTACAGGCGTGAGCCACTGCACCTGGCCTGTGGGTTTACCAATTTTCAACATTTTGTCACATTTGTTCTCTTCCTCTCTCTTTGAACATTTTTTTCTTAAACCATTGCAGAAAAGGTTGCACATAATATGCTCCTTTACTCCCTTAATACTTCAGTGTGTATTTTCTAAGAAAAATATTTTCATATATAATCCCAGCACAGTTATCTTCAGGAAATTTAACATTGTATTCCAATATAATAATTCCAAATAACACTGCAATTCTGTCATTGTCTCAGTAATGTTCTGTATAACATTTCCCAAAGGTATGATCCTGTCCAGGATCACTTTTGCATTTGGCCATAGCATTCCTTTGGTCTCCTTAGAGGGAAAACAGCTCCTCAGTCTTTTTTTTTTTTTTTTTTTTTGAGACGGGGTCTCACTCTGTCGCCCAGGCTGGAGTGCAGTGGCCGGATCTCAGCTCACTGCAAGCTCCGCCTCCCAGGTTTACGCCATTCTCCCGCCTCAGCCTCCGGAGTAGCTGGGACTACAGGTGCCCGCCACCTCGCCCGGCTAGTTTTTTGTATTTTTTTAGTAGAGACGGGGTTTCACCGTGTTAGCCAGGATGGTCTCGATCTCCTGACCTCGTGATCCACCCGTCTCGGCCTCCCAAAGTGCTGGGATGCTCCTCAGTCTTTCTTCGGTTTCTGTGACAATAACATTCTTCAGTTACTGGACCGAGCAGCCCTGGCGGTGGGTCCTCTGATGTATGCTCATGAGCAGTGTAGTGTGTGGTCTTTGGCAACACCCCATCTGCGAGGCTGTGAACTTAGCAGGGCTCTACAGACACCCAGGAGGCCCTGCTGCTCTTGATGATGGCATCAATCACACAGTGAAGGTGGAATCCAGTGTCTCCACTGTGCAGCTGCTATTTTTCCTTTTACAATGAGTAGTTTGTGAGGAGATGCTTTGGGCTGATGTAAATCCTGTTACTCATCAGACAGTCCCGACACTTGAAATAGCACTCACGGACAATTCTGGCATGAATCAATCTGCTAATTCTGTCCTTTCTTCTCGATGTACAATTGGCACTCTACCATAAGGAAGGGCTTTCCCCTCACCTGCTCTGCCTCTCTCTCTCCTTATCTACCAATCTGCTGTAAGGACAAACACCTATATTCTTATTTCATTTGATGGGTTATAATCCATTACTGTCCTTGTGTATCTGAATGCTCGAATTGTCCTAATGTGGCCACTGGGAGGCTCTTGCCGCTGGCTTCTCTGTCCTTTGGACATGCTGTTATCAAATACTGTGAGCACTTCCTTACATTCTGGCTCAATAAAATGTTCCTGGCTTTCGTATCTTCCTTCCACAGCCCTGATTCAGCCTTTTTCTCAAAGATTCCTGATTCCTCTTAGTGAGAAGTGATATTTAGAAAACAAGATCTAAGCAAAAATTACTCCTCTAAAAATAAACAGATTAAATCAGATGAAATTGATAGGGCTTCTATGATGGTTTTAGTCCTGACCTAAATCTTATACAAGTGCTTAGAAAAACTCTTCTACACGACCTATGGCTGGAATGAGCCAAATTCTAATTCTTCATCAGAATCAATGCCAAGATAATACAGAATAAATTCCATTAAGGATGGAGGAATTTCTATTCTTTCAACAGCCAAGAAAGTTTTGTTCCTTGAGGGAAAAATTAAATAAGCAAAGAATGAAACAATATGTGTTTTTCCAAAATATCAGAGATTTCTTATGGTAATTTTGTTCATAAAAAAGATAATTGTAAACTTATTCATGATGCTATTATTCTTTCCTCTTTTATAGTTTCTTTTATTTCCAAATGATTGTCATATGCTAAGTCAAGATAAACCTAAAAATGAAAGGAGCTATTTCCATCATAAGAAATTAACTGACTAAATTACACATAAATATGCAACGAATCTGGTGCTTGATATCATACACAAAGAGAAGCCGTGATGTGTCATGTCTGCCTAATGGAATTCAAAATTATTCCTACAATTATAGGCTTCAAAGTGACATGAACTCATCCTAATTACATCTACAAAACTTTAAACATAGTTCTCAAAGGTGTAAGATAACCTAGCCCTGCCATACACACACACCTCGCCTCCTAGGAACCCCAGTTTCACTCGACCACCAGGGTAACTCACTCCTGGCACATCCTCCTCCCCAAGCTCCCCTCTCCGAGTCCTACTGGTTGCCCCTCATTTCACAGACTTCTAATGCCAGGGTCCAGAGCTCAGGTCTTCAACAGCTCATCCTCGTGCTCCCCAGGGAATCTCAGCTACTCCCAGGCTTCATCTGTGCTGATACCCAACAAACGTACATCTCCAGCCCGTTCTCTGACCCGAACCCCAGACTCCTTCTCACCCACCACTGCCAGCCTGATGTCATGCACACCCAAACATCACATGCACGTGCTGACTTTCCCAGCCAGCTCCGCTTGCACCTTCCCCAGCATAGTTCAAGGCAACCCCAAGCGTGTGGCAGGATGGCCCAGTGGTCTAAGGTGCTAGACACAAGCTTCCACTTCCCAAGGCAACTCCAAACTTCCAGTAACTTGGGCCAACACCCTGGGGCTACCTGTGACCCCACCTTTGTCTCTCTCCCCATGTTAGATCTGCCAGCTAGTACTATGGATTCTATCTTCACAATGCACACAGAATTTGATGCTTCTCACCAGTTACTCCATGGCCTGGACATCTGCAAGAGTTTATAACCTGTCTCCCAGCTGGTACCCACCCCTGCCTCCACATGGCAGCCCGTGACCCTTCTCCAGCCCAGTCAGCCCTGCATGTATTCCTCTCTGCTCACTCAAGGCTTCCGTCCTTCCAAGGGCTGGTGTCCTTCCCATCCTGCTTCCTCTCTGACCTCTCCACGCACACTCATGCCACACCTGCCTGCTTGCCATACTGCCCCCAACCCTGTCCCAGGCGCTTTTCCCTGCAAGGCCCCTCCCTAACCTCAAAGGTCACCTTTGCAGGGATCCTGTCCCTGCCCCACCCCGCCCTTGCTTTGCTCCACAGCACTTTTACTTTTGCTGTATGATGCATCTTCTACAGGCGTCTCATGTAGTATCTGCTCTCCCCACTAGCATATGAGCACCTGGGGCAGGCGTGTTTTCTCTCATACTCACTGAAATATTCCAAGTGATTAGAACAGGGCTTGCTATAGTGGCCACGCTTGTCAAATGAACAAAGGAAGGAAGGAAGAAAAAGTTATTCAGCTATGAGTTATTTTTCTTTATTAGAACATAATAATATTTTTGTTCATCAATTCATAAAAGCCAAGCAAGGTGGTTCATGCCTGTAATCCCATCACTTTGGGAGTCTGCAGCAGGAGGAATGCTTGAGCCCAGGAGTTCGAGACCAGCCTGGGCAACATAGCGAGACTCCGTCCCTAAAAAATCTAAAACAAATAGCTGGACATGGTGGCACACACCTGTATTCCCAGTGACTTGGCAGGCTGAGACAGGTGATCGCTTGAGTCGAGGAGGCTGGGGCTGCAGTAAGCCAAGATCACACATGACAGCACTACAGCCCGGGCAACAGAGCGAGACTCTGTCTCAAAAAAAAAACAGAAAAAAAATTCATAACAGAATTTGTAACTAAAATCAAATTAGTCATTCTTTGAAGTTATGAAAGTAGATAGATTTCAAGGAAAAGTATAAATACTGGTTACACTCAGACCACATTCATTCATTCAACGACCGTTTACCAAGCAATGCCTGTGCCAGTGCTGCAGTGCTGGAGGCCTGGGCCAGCTAGAAGAGGACAGGCCTGCTCCCTACCCCTGAGCTGATGGTGCAGCGCACACAGCAAGCACTGTCGAAGCCTTCAGACAAAGAAATGCACAATAACCCACCTAAGGACAGGGCAACAAGATACTATGTGAGTGCAAAGCAGGCCACTGGAGCTCGCCTCATTGGCATCAAGGACTGCCTTGCAGAAGCCAGGCGCGGTGGCTCACGCCTGTAATCCCAGCACTTTGGGAGGCTGAGGTGGGTGGATCATGAGATCAGGAGATCGAGATCATCCTGGCTAACATGGTGAAACCCCGTCTCTACTAAAAAAATACAAAACATTAGCTGGGCGTGGTAGCATGCGCCTGTAGTCCCAATTACTCAGGAGGCGAAGGCAGGAGAATGGCGTGAACCTGGGAGGCGGAGCTTGCAGTGAGCTGAGATGCGCCACTGCACTCAAGCCTAGCCGACAGAGCGAGATTCTGCAGTCTCAAAACAAAACAAAACTGCCTTGCAGAGGAAAAGACAGCTGGCCCATAAGTGGTCAGTGCTATTCACCAACGAAGTCCAGAGCCAGCAGGACCACAGTCAGAGGGAAGGGCACAGCCCCAGGCTCTGGGAAGAGCAGCAATGGTGAGGTCCAGGGGTCCAAGAGAAGGATAGAGGACTGGTACAGACAGCTGAGGGCAGCATGGCCCAAGGGAAGCTGAAAGGGGGCGAGGGCCACTGCACGCCAGCCTCAGGGCCACAGTGTTTGGGCCTTATCCCTAAAAACAGCAAGAAGTCACAGAAGGGTTTTCACGAGAACAAGATTGATCTGCTCTGCACTTTGAAAAGATGCTCTTGGTGCATAAGCTCATGTTAAACGTGGATGTTTACAACCCCAGGGCTGGCTTGACCAGATCCAAATGGGATTCCTGCCCCTTTTCAGTTAGATACATACTTGGGTGGAACTGCTACAGCACCTCTGATTTTGAGCTACAACTGCACAGAGCTGTCAGGGATCATCAGTCTGGTATCAGAAACAGGGGTGAGGGTTTACAGCCCCAGGGATTCCTGGCTCTGGGCCTCCCCAAGGCTCCCCTGGCTCTCTGAGTATCTACCTGGGCATCAGCTGCCATGGGAACATCTCATGGCACGCTGGCTTTGTGGAGTCACCCAGCCGCAGCTGGCCATGGTTCACTGGCACAGCACACGCCCCGCCCCCTCATGGCCTCTGCTGAGACACAGCTTAATGAAGGTTGAAAGTGGGGCCCTCCACACACAAAACTCCCCCTTCCAAACCAACAGAAGTCATCCCGGCCTCCACACCCCTGACCGACCCACCAGCATGGAGACGGCGAGCTGGCCAAATCTCTGTTATGACAGGGAACGTGGACACTTTGTGTCTTTCAGCTGCTCCCCTTTTTCCTGGGGAATAGTGAAATGCTACATGTTCCTTATTTCAGATTCCTCTACATCCAGAAGAATGGACATTAATCACAAAAGTATTCATAAATAATAAGACTCTTATTTCCCCTGACTGAACAGCTCCAAAAAGTGAGTCAGTCTACTTCAAACATGGTAAGAAGCACCCGGAGTCGGCTCCACAGGTCCTGGACTGACCGTGACTACCAAAGGCCACTGCTGCCCCCCGCTGGGACAAGTAACCCTGGTTTCATCCTCCTGCCTCTCCACACAGCACGGAATTTCCAGTAAATGCTAACATTCTATCTTTATAAAGCACGGATTCAAATTAAAGTTACTTGTCTCCAAAAAGCTAACACATTCCATTTTAGAAGTAAAGCCCAAACATCACAGGTAATAAATCACCACCAAAATTACATATCAATCTATGATCCCAATCAGTTTTCTTAAAAATGACCAGGGAGTGTGCCCTTCTACCTCATTTCACTTCTATAAGAAAAGGCTGGATACTAAAGTTTGGTCTTAATTTTAGGCATAATGAGAATTATAAATGTATAGGATACTGTCACTTTCAAGAATATTTTACAAGACTGGGCACAACCAACGGCTCATAACTGTAATCCTAGTACTTTGGGAGGCCGAGGCAGGCAGATCACTTGAGGTCAGGAATTCAAGACCAGCCTGGCCAACATGGCAAAACCCCACCTCTACTAAAAATAAAAAAAATTAGCTGGGCATGATGGCAAGTGCCTGTAGTCCCAGCTACTCAGCAGGCTGATGCAGGAGAATTGCTTGAACCAGGGAGGTAGAGGTGGCAGTGAGCCGAGATCATGCCACTGCACTCCAGCCTGGGCAACAGAGCAAGACCCTGGCTCAAAAAAAAAAGAGTATTTTACAAAAGCATTTCTAAATTATATTTTAAAATTAAAGAATATGGCATTGTACTGAAGGTCTTAGTAGTACAAATACATTTCTCAAGCACTGAAATGTCTTATACAAAAATGCAGGTATTAATAAAAAAACAAAAAAAAAGTAAATTGTCTTTTTAAAAAATTAAAACCCTATCAGCTATATTGCAGCATTTTAGCAAACATCCAATTCTGCCAATTTTATTATGGCTACAATGGTAGACTTTGAAAAGTGAAAAGGGATTTCCTTCCATGGTCTGTGCACCAGCAATACAGTAAAAGCTTCCCACCATGACCATCTTTCCAAAGGCTAAGGAGGGCCATTTTCAGTGCAATACTGTGGCATTTTCACTTCTGAAAGTACATAATCAAAGTTCAATATGCCATTCTTTAGCAAATCAGTAAACTGAGGTAAACTGAAACTACTCAATGCTCATCCACCCAGAAAATTATCTTCCTGCCAAATGGGAGGAATGATCAATTCAGCAGGAACATCCCATTAACTTTCCAGAGCGACTTCAGCCAAGTGGAAGTGAGTGGCTGTGAAAACTGCAAACTACATTAGACACGGGGACCTCAGAAAGCAGCTTCCAAACTGGAATGTTTAAGGCTTAGGTAAATCATTGAGAATTTCATCTGAAGCCAAAGTTTAAAAGTATGACTGATTAAACTTTTATGATTAAACTTCTAAGACTCTGAATTATTTTATTAAATCAATGAACTGAAATCCAGTGTTCCCTAAAATCTCTGGGAGGCCATCACGATGACACGGGTGAGTGGTGGTGTTGCGGCTGGAAGGGCCTTCAACATCATCTAACCCCAAAGAGAGAGCAGAAAAGTGCGTACTCACCATCTGAGGCACACCGAAAATAACAACGTTCGAGTACTGCGAAAAAGTAACCTGAACAAGGTGGGAAAACAATCGGTAGATTAAATGCAAAAAGCCAAATGTTAAGCTTAACTTGTTTCACAGAAATGGGTACCAGTTTTCCGTTTTACCAAATGGTGGGTTTTGACAAATTCCTAAAAAGAGCGGCCCTCCTTAAGATTTCACAAGGAAAAGAATAATACATTCATGCTCTCATTCATTTTAATTCAATCCATTACAGTTTTCCAAACGCTTCCCTGTAAGTCATCCCATCTCATCCTCAGGGTGACTCCATGCAGGGCGCGCCCCAGTGGTCATGTGTCAGACAGCTAGTGACCACACTGTGACCCCACTGTGACCAGCTGGTGGCACCAGGGCCACATGTTCCTGCACCAGTCCACTCTACACCAAACCAGCTTCACCAGAACGCAAGAGACTTCAGAACCATCTAGGGTTTTTTTGTTGGTGTTGAACCATCCTTAAAATTTGAGTCCCCCTCCTCTTCTCTAAAATACTATGTAAAAAAAGTGCAATAAAATGGTCTTTAGTTGAAAAACTGGGGGGAAATGTGCTTTGCCAGTTAAAATTCTTATTGCCCAATAAAAGTCTTATTTACTCTATAGAGAGATCGTTTATGCACATATGGCATAAAAAAACAATGCAAGCAAAACTCAAGTGAATTTTTGTAAGCTACTGATGACAATATTACAATGGAAAATTCTTATTTAAGAAAAAGCATTTTATGGAACATTCCTAAAGCAAAATTACAGGGCATTTTTAGAGTCTTTAGAGTACAAATAAATTTGGAAGTATCTTATACTTTATGAGGATAAGAAATAACCATGACAGCATGATTCTCTAGCACCCATCTCTGTGTCTCTCTAAATATACGAATATGCATACACACACACACACACACACACACACACAGGCACACAGGCACACAAATGGAAAAGTCTAATATTTATCAATAATAATTTACAGGATTTCCAAATGAGATGAAAAATCTGATTATTTTGTAAGAAACAGAAATTAGAACATACTAATGTAGTAAACAAATTCTTGGAATTCACAAGACCTATACATAAAAACTTTAAGCTTCTCTCTAAAAGAGACTACTTGTAAAATGTATCAATTTTACACATTTCATTATGCCAAGATATTCACTTGGATTTTAATTATTTTTCTTTTAATACATTTTTCAGTTCTCAGTCATACTAATTTTGAATAATAGGATTTCCCTTGGATTTCTCTAGGGCCATTCTCTGCCTTACATACCTTCCACAAATCCGAAATATAAAATTTGGCAGAACCATGCACACCTTCTCGCCAAGCGCGGTATCTGGAGTACCAAACTAGCCATGGGTTTAATTCATAACCAACTGCTGTGAACCCTTCCTTTGCAGCCGCTATGACCTGTGGAGAGAGGCAGGATTTATTCAAAATATGAAGAAAAAATGAACATATATGGTCAAACAATATGAATATTTCCTATCGATGGTTTAAACATCTAATCAAAAAGTGCCTCCTGTGACTAAGACATCATTTAAAAATGTGTCTCTAAAGTGATACAGCTTTGTGGACAAGGGAATAGTCAACCTATATAACTTAGTTTTCTTGATTGGTTAAAGATTTCACCTCAAGTATCAGAATAGACATTCAGGTCCACTTTGAACACCTCCACAATTGATTCTAGGTCAGCCAACCCCTGGGGAGGTTGAACAAAACATTGCCGAAAATCCACTACATCTCTCCATCAGTGGGCTAGCACAGCCGCAGTGAAATGAATGTGTCGAGGAGGATGATTTTGTGAACAAGTAATAATATGCAATAAAAATAACCTGTCAATGTAAATCTGCAATTAGTGACATATTTCCTTTGTAGTTAATGACTATTCACTCAAAACTGAAAACAGGTAAAATAAAATGAAATTAATCTGAATAAAGTCAACTGTGGAATCCCACCAGCCTCTGGAGAGTGGGAGGGACGTGGGGCAGTCCTGGGTTCTCTCTGCCGGTCCTGTCCTGCCCCATTCTTCAAGGGAGTATCCCTTGACTCAGCTGTTCCACCTAAGAGAGTTCCCAAGTAACTACAGTGCTACAAGAAAACATTTTCTCAGAAACCACAAAGATACCGTTCAAATACATAAAGCATTCAAATATGGATTTTAAAACTTTCTCTTTGATTTCTTGATATGGTTTGCCTCTGTGTCCCCACCCAAATCTCATCTTGAATTCCCATGTGTTGTGGGAGGGACCTGGCAGGAGGTAACTGAATCATGGGGGCAGGTCTTTCCCATGCTATTGTCATGATAGTGAGTAAGTCTCACAAGATCTGGTTTTATAACGGGGAGTTTCCCTGCACAAGCTCTCTCCTTGCTTGCCACCATCCATGTAAGACATGACTTGCTCCTCCTTGCCTTTCACCTTCCACCATGATTGTGAGGTCTCCCCAGCCATGTTAAACTGTAAGTCCAACCAACCTCTTTCTTTTGTAAACTGCCCAGTCTCGGGTATGTCTTTATCAGCAGCATGAAAACAGACCAATACTTTTTTTTTTTTTGAGACGGAGTCTCGCTCGGTTGCCCAGGCTGGAGTGCAGTGGCCAGATCTCAGCTCACTGCAAGCTCCGCCTCCCGGCTTAAAGCGATTCTACTGCCTCAGCCTCCTTAGCAGCTGGGGTTACAGGCGTGCGCTACCACACCTGGCTAATTTTTGTATTTTTAGTAGAGTAGGGGTTTCACCATGTTGGTCAGGCTGGTCTTGAACTCCTGACCTCATGATCCGCCCATCTCAGCCTCCCAAAGTGCTGGGACTACAGGCATGAGCCACCGCACCTGGCCATTAGCACATTTCTTAGAAACAAATAGTGGCTCCCAGAGGGTGAGGGGAGGAGGGGAATAGAAAGTTATTATTTAATTGGGGCAGAGTTTCAGTTTTGCAAGATGAAAAGAGTTCTGGAGATGGGTGGTGGTGACGGTGGCCCGGCAACGTGAATGTGCTTCCCACCCTGAACCGTACACCTGCACACGGTTAACATGGTAAACACTACGGTATGTGTATCTTAACACGATTTTAAAAGTAAAAAAAAAAAATTAAATTAAAAATATCTTAACTTTCTAACCTCCTCCTGAATATTCTAGCTCAGAATCACGAAATCAGTCTCTATGTCTGTAGGAGCTGGTGAAAGGTGAGAGTCCTGCTGGCCTTCACACTAAATGCTTCCATAGCACCAGCCTTTCCCACCGCTGCTGGAACTT
Organism: Colobus angolensis palliatus; assembly: GCF_000951035.1. Taxonomy (NCBI): domain Eukaryota; kingdom Metazoa; phylum Chordata; class Mammalia; order Primates; family Cercopithecidae; genus Colobus; species Colobus angolensis. Next base: position 7,761,472 of record NW_012115110.1, read on the forward strand.
TTCAGCTCATCACCGGGATAAGGCTAAGGATGGTGCTACCCTGCCCACAGAGGAACCTGCTCTGAGACATCCACTTGCCCGTCAGTGGCCTTTTGTCTTTATTTATAGGTGCCCAACTGGGGCCAAGGGAGAGAAGTTCGCTAAAAAAGTCTGATCTTCGGCTTAGTGCGGGTTACTCACTGGCTGTTTCTTATTTTAACTCTATATTACCCCATAGGAATTATTACTTATACAGGGATAAATACAGACAAATGTAGAAGCAAACAACTATGGCGTTGTTTGCATGATTTAACATATTTCTTCTCATTACGCCACCTCTGTCGGCCCAAGTATTTAACAGACAATTTAATAATTACCAGTTAACTGTCCTTTTTCCCCTGGCATATCAATAGCGCACTTCCTCCTTTAAGAACAAATTAAATCTGGGAAAAATGAATTCCAAACATGCTGGTAGTTTAATAGTTTGGTCAAACACACACAAAATGAAATGAGCACTCTTTCGAGCTGTCAGATTTAGTAAGTCTTTGTGTAAGCCTTACTAAATGTAAAGCAGAAATTTTAAGTTCTCGTTCCAAACCTTAAAATCTTTTAGCAGAACTCACAATGCGTCCGTCGCCACTACCGATGTCTACAAGGGATCCTCTTCTGCATCGCAACATTTTCACAACATTTTCAATCTGCTTCGTAGTTGCAGGTACAAACGGCAAACAGACTTTTCGAAGGGCTGGCGTTATAAACGGTGTGGCTACAGTATACACAGCCACCAGGGTCCCACTCACAAGCCCAGTAAGTAAGAACCCCCAGTTGCTTTTCTGCAAACTGTTGGCTTCAAAACTTGCAGGTAGAACATGTCTTGACTGACTTTCTTCTGTAAGTGTTTCTAGCGGTATACCTAGAATGAAAGCAAGCAGAAAAGACACACATAGCACCCAATCTGAAATCCAAGAGAGTATTTTTTTTCTACAATTCTCATTGACAAATAAACTCATGCTTTTTAAAGGATAACTCAACTGAATACAAGCTAAATGCCAAGTGTAGGATCCCACAATAAATCCTATTAAGATATTTTGGAGAACATTATTCAATACCACGAGAAGACTAAAATCTTTTCTTTCCAACATATTGATTTTTTGTGTGTCTAGGAGTCATCCTTAGAAAACAATGTACTCAAACTTATCAAGTAATTTATTAATTTAATATCCATTAGTACAAGTTTTAATCATGCACTACATATTTTTATGTTCTGAACTAACGAAGCCTCATAAACAAAGAAGCATAAAGTTGTCTAATTATTACCCAATTTCAAGTAGAATTAAAGGATTCCACATCAAATTTGGTCTGGCATCTACAATCCAGTTTTACCAATACAATTTTAAAGTAATAGAAGACAAAAATCAGGTTTTGCCAAATATCTCAAATAAGTATGGTAATAAAGAGACTTTTACAGCAGATCCAAAAAGAATAAAAAATAAGATCATTTTAGTACTATCACAAACATAAAATAATGCAGACCCCAATCACTGATTACAAAGAAATGAATGGTACCTTAAATATTCTCTTGAGATTTGTCCTTCAAAATGCATTTAAATGGGATCTCAGGGTTTTGAAATTAATATTGACTTGAAATTGATTGTAAAATTGATTAACGAGGAGCACAGTACAGGAGGTAAAAGCAGGACTCCTCCAGAGCCAGCCAAAGTTAGGATCCCAGCTCTGCCACCTCACTAATGAGGGGACCCTGAATCCCTTGTCCTTGGTGAACCTGTTTTCTCATCTGTAAAGTGGGGATATTGTGAGGATGAAATGAGTGGATGGAGGTAAAGCACTTAGAACAGAGTTGAATGCAATTGCCTATAACTGCCGTAAGAAGATGCCACAAAAATAATGGCTTAAAATAACACCATTTACGGCCAGGCGCAGTGGCTCACGCCTGTAATCTCAGCACTTTGGGAGGCCAAGGTGGGCCCCCCAAAATACAAAATTAGCCAGGCGTGGTGGTGCATGCCTGTAATCCCAGCTACTTGGGAGGCTGAGGCAGGAGAATCGCTTGAGCCCAGGAAGCAGAGGTTGCAATGAGCCGAGATTGCACTATCGCACTCCAGCCTGGGCAACAAGAGTGAAACTCCATCTTAAAAAAAAAGAGAAGAAAAGGAAATCACCATTATCACACAGTTCTGGAGGTCAGTCTGAAATGAATTGGCAGGCCTGCGTTCCTTCTGGGGGCCCTCGGGCAGGTTTTCTTGTCTCTTCCTGCTTCCAGAGGCTGCCCACATTCCGAGGCTCTTGACCCGACATCACTCCAATCTCTGCTTCCGTCCTGACATCACCTTCTCTCACATGCCTGGCTCCCTCTTAATTTATAGGAACCCTCGTGGTAACACTGGGCCCACATAAATAATCCAAAATAATCTCCCATCTCAAGCCCATTGATTACATCTGTACAGGTGCAAGAATCAGAATGTGGACATTCCTGGAGAGGACACTATTCTTCCCACCACATCCATGAACTATGGCAATCTATTCCGGTGCAGTACAAATTTGAACCCAAGACACACAGCTGGCACAGAGCAGTGGGTCACCCTCAGGGCAGCCAGCCAATCGCCAGCATCCCCCACTCAGCGCAGCTTTGTTCTTGATTCCCGAAGCCCCTTAAAATGAGTTGTAAAACTGATTTCATAGTGGAAAACCAACTGGGTCAGGGGAGAGGGCAGTGGGAGGAAGAATGCTACTAGTGCTAATGCTAGTGACGGTGGTAAAGAAAATTAACTTTAAGAAGGTGATGGCATCTGATAGAAAGCAAAAGCTTTAAATAATTTCAGTTATAATTTTGGCATTTTATGGAGGAACTTACAGGCATACACGTTGGAGATATTTAGTTCCAGACCACTGCAATAAAGTAGATATTGCAATAAAGCAAGTTACACAAATATTTTTGGTTTCCCACTGCATATAAAAGTTATATTTACACTATACTGGAGCCTATTAAGTGTGCAAGAGCACTGTTCAAAAAACAATGTATGTAACTTAATTTTAAAATCCTTCATTGCTTGACATTTTGGTCTGATTTATCTTCAAAAAAATTGTTTAATTTTTAAAAAATAGTTTATTGCTAGGAAATGCTAATGATCATCTGAGCCTTCAGTGAGTCAAAATCTTTTCATGGGCGTAGGCTCTGGCCTTGGCGTTAACGGCTGCTCACTGATGAAGGTGGTGGCTGCCGAACGTTGGGGTGGTTGCGGCAATTTTTAAAAATAAGACAACAATGAAGTCTGCTGCATTGATAGGCTCTTTCCTTCACGAAAGATCGCTCTGTGGCACGTGATGCTGTTTGATAGCATTTTACCCACAGCAGAACTTCCTTCAAACTTGGAGTCAATTTTCTCAAACTCTGCCACTACTTTACCAACTAAGTTCATAACATATTCTAAATTTTTTGTCATCGTTTCAACAATGTTTACAGCATCCTCACCAGTAGTAGATTCCATCTCAAAAAACAACTTCCCTTGCTCATCTATCAAAAGTAACTCCTCATCACCGCTATTTTATCATGGGGTTGCAGCAATTCAGTCTCATCTTCAGGCTCCACTTCTAATTCTCTTGCTATTTCGACCACATCTGCAGTTACTTCCTCCACTTAAGTCTCAAAGTCATCCATAAGGACTGAAATCAACTTCTTCCAATCTCTTATTAATGTTGATACTTTGACCTCCTCCCATGGATCATGAATGTTATTAATGGCATATAGAATGGTGAATCCTTCCCTGAAGGTTTTGAATTGACTTTGCCCAGATCCATCAGTGTGATCACTATCTATGGCACCTCTAGCCTTATGAAATGTATTTCTTAAATACAAGACTTAAAAGTCAAAATTACCCCCTCGATCCTCGGGCTACAAAATGAATGCTGTGTTGACAGGCATGAAAACAATATTCGTGTGCTTGTACATGGCCACCAGAGCTCTTGAGTAGTAATTAGGTGCAGTATCAATGAGTAGTAATATTTTGAAAGGAATCCTTTTTCTGATCAGTAGGTTTCAACAGTGGGCTTAAAATATTCAAAAATCATGCTGTAAAGAAAGGTGCTGTCATCCAGGCTTTGTTGTTCCATTTACAGAGCAAGGCAGAGTAGATTTGGCATCATTCCTAAGGGCTCTATGATTTTCAGAATGGCCAGTGAGCACTGGCTTCAACTTAGTCACCAGCTGCATTCACCCCTAACAAGAGAGTCAGCTTATTCTTTGAAGCTTTGAAACCAGGTATTGATTTCCCTCTAGCTTCCAACAGAAGGTTGTTTCATCCATATTGAAAATCTGTTGGCCAGGTGCAGTGGCTGAGGCCTGTAATCTCAACACTTTGGGAGGCTGAGGCAGGCGGATCACAAGGTCAGGAGCTCAAGACCAGCCTGACCAACACGGTGAAACCCTGTCTCTGCTAAAAATACAAAAATTAGCCGGGCATGGTGGTGCATGCCTGTAATCCCAGCTACTCGGGAGGCTGAGGCAGGAGAATCATTTGAACCCGGGAGGCAGAGGTTGCACTGAGCCAATATCAGGCCACTGCACTCCAGCCTGGGTGACAGAGTGAGACTCCGTCTCAAAAGAAAAAAAAAGAAAAGAAAAAAAAGAAAATCTGTTTAGTGCAGCAACCGTCATTAACAATCTTAGCTAGATCTTCTAGATAACTCGCTGCAGCTTCTCCATCAGCACTTGCTGCTTCACCTCGCATTTTTATGCTCAGGAGATGGCGGCTCTTTCCTTAAACCTAATGAACCTACCGCTGTTAGCTTCAAACTTTTCTTCTGCACCTTCCTCACTTCTCTCAGCCTTCAGAGAACTGAAGCAGTTAGGGCCTTGCTCTAGATTAGGCTTTAGCTTAAGGATATGCTGTGGCTGGTTTGATTTTCTATCCAGAACACTCAAACTTTCTCCATATCAGCAATAAAGCTTTTTCACTTTCTTATCATTTGCGTGTTCACTGGAGTAGCACTTTTAATCTCCTTCAAGAACTTTTTCTTTGCATTCACAACTTGGCTGTTTGATGCCAGAGGTTTAATTTTCAATCTATTTCAGTTTTCTTCACTATTTCATGCCTTCTTCACTAAGCTTAATAATTTCTAGCTTTTGATTTAAAGTGGGAGAAGTGTGACTCATTCACTTGAACACTTGGAGCCCACTGTAGGGTTATTAATCAGCCTAATTCAATGTTGCTGTGTCTCAGGAAATAGGAGGGCCCAAGGAGACGGAGAGAGATGGAGGAATGGCCAGTGCAGCAGTAGGAACACACACACATTCATCAATTAAGTACACTCTTATTTGGGCATGGTTTGTGGAGCCCCAAAATATTTACAATAGAAACATCAAAAATCCGTGACCATAGATCACCATAATAGATAAAAAAAATAGCGGAAAATTTGAAATATTGCAAGAATTACTAAAATGTGAGAGACAAAAAGTGAGCACGATGCTGTTGAAAAAATGGTGCCAACAGACTTGCTCCGTGTAGAGCTGCATAAACATTCCATTTGTAAGAAGCACACTACTGAATGGGACGTGTTGGTTCACACCTGTAATCTCAGCTACTCAGGACGCTGAGGCCAGAAGATCACTTGAGCCCGGGAGTTTGAGACCAGCCTGGGCAATAATAGCAAAATCCTATCTCTAACAACAACAAAAAAGAGCATTATCTGCAAAGTGCAATAAAAGAAGGTATGCCTCTACTTGCTAAAATGGTAGTCACGCATTTAATTATTTAAGAAAAGTTGGCCAGGCACAGTGGTTCATACATATAATCCCAGCACTTTGGAAGGCCGAGGTAGGAGGGCTGCTTGAGGCCAGGAGTTCAAGACCAGCCAGGGCAATACAGCAAGACCCCATCTCTACAAAAAATAAATCAGCCACGTGTGGTGGCATGCACTTGCATTCCCAGCTTCTTGGGAGGCTGAAACAGGAGGATCACTTAGGCCCAGGAGGCTGAGGCTGCAGTGAGCCATGATCATACCACTACATTCCAGCCTGGACGACTGAGCAATACCCTGGTATTAAAAAAAAAAAAAAAAAAAGAAAAGAAAAGAAAGAAAAGTCAAGGCACATTTGTCACGCCGTCTATAAAGAAATTATCCTGTGGACATTCCAATTGTACAGTACAGCAGTTAAGAGGATTTGGGTCACACAGTTCTGGAGTCTCAGAACTTAACTAGTTGTTTAACACAAGGTAAGTTGTTACTAAGGCATGGTTTTCTCCTCAGTGAAATTTAGAAATAATTTGTTTAAACACGATTCAAAATTGGCCAGACACAGCGGCTCATGCATGTAATCCCAGCACTTTGGGAGGCTGAGGTGGGTGGATCACCTGAGCTCAGGAGTTCAAGACCAGCCTGCACAACATGCCAATACCTCATCTCTACCAAAACTACAAAAAATTAGCCAGGCCTTGTGGTGCACGCCTGTGGTCCCTGCTACTCGGGAGGCTGAGGTTGGAGGATTTCTTCAGCCTGGGAGGTGGAGGTTGCACTGAGCCGCGATCGGGCTACCGTACTCCAACCTGGATGACAGAGTGAGACCTCATCTCAAAAAAAAAAAAAAACAAGATTTTGCAATAATACTATCCTCCCAGGATTCTTGGAACAGGTAAATAATGTATACAAAGCATTTAGCATAAGCCTAAGAGGCTAAGTAATGACTATTAATTGCTATTATTATTCTCAATACTATCATTTGCAGGGAGGGGTCCGATTTTTAACAGCTTTGAGATATAATTCATATACATACAATTTGCCCGCTTAAAGTACACAATTTAATGTTTTTTATATTCAGATATATGCAACCAACACTACAGTCAATTTTTGAACATTTTCATTACCTCAAGAGGAAATCCCTTATCCTTTAGCTACCACTCCCGCATCCACCCTCTATCCCCCAGCCCTAAGCAACCCTTCATCTACTTTTTGTCTCAACAATCCCCTCTTCTGGGGCCCGGTAAAGTGGCTCCCGCCTGTAATCCCAGCACTTTGGGAGGCCGAGGTGGGCAGATCACTTGAGGTCAGGAGTTCAAGACCAGCCTGGCCAATGTCGTGAAACAACATCTCCACTAAAAATACAAAAAAAAAAAAATTAGCCAGGCATGGTGGTGCACACCTGTAATCCCAACTACTTGGGAGCCTGGGGCAAGAGAATTGCTTGAACCAGGGAGGCAGAGGTTACAGTGAACCGAGGAGCCAAGATCACACCACTGCACTCCAGCCTGGGAGACAGAGCAAGGCTCTGTTTCAGAAAAAAAAAGAATCTCCTATTCTGGACTTAAAGGAATGGAATTGTACAGTGTGTGGATTTCTGCAACGGACTGTTTTCACTTAGCATGTCTTCAAGATTCATCCATGTTGCAACTTGTATCAGTTGTTTATTTCTTTTTATGGCTTAATAATATTCCATTGTATGGATATGCCATATTTTTGTTTATGCATTTGTTCACCAAGTTTATTAAACAAACACAAGTCAGATGACCCAAATTTAATTTCACCTGTGTAGATATGTACCTTTCAATTCAACCAGCAAAAGACACAATAAAAAGTTCCTGTTTTTCACAGCCTCCCATCTAGGCAGATGACAGGTGGAGTCCAGGACAGGCAGACACATGTCAGGTTGTGAGAAATGCTATAGCACAAACAAAACGATACAGGCATACAAGAGAGGTGGAGAAAAAGACTGATTCCAATAGGACCAGTAAGGTGTTGGCGAGAGAATATTTGAGCTGGAGCCAAAAGCAGCAAGCCTTGGAACCAAGGTGTGGAAGGCAGGGAAAGCCTTTCTGGAGCACAGAATGAGAGAGAAACAGGAAGGCAGGCCTCTGAATGCCAGGCTCAATGTGTATTTTATTCTATGCGCACTGTGATGAAACTTTTTGAGCAAAGTCACTATAATATTGTGTTTTTAAGAAAGGCAACACAGGGGCAATGAGTCTCTTGATGAAATTGTTCTATTTTCTGTCCCAAGTTTTCATGCCTGCAAGTCTTGCAATGTCACAAACATTTGCATGGGGAAATCAAGATGCATACCCACTGCTGGAGCTCTGGAAGAAGTTACTATGTACGTCCAATCTAGGAGTACATCCAAAATAGGACTACATTGTTAGCTCCACTCCGCAAAAACAATTCATTGCTTTCTGAGATGGAGTCTCACTCTGTCATCCAGGCCGGAGTGCAGTAGCACAATCACAGCTCACCACAGCCTTGACCTCTCGGGGTCAAGCAATCCTCCCACTTCAGCCTCCCAAGTAGCTGGGACTACAGGCACATGCCACCACACCCAACTAATTTTTCAATTTTTTTTTTAAAGACAAGGTCTCCCTATGTTGCCCAAGCTGGTCTCAAACTCCTGAGCTCAAGCAATTCTCTCGCCTCAGCCTCCCAAAGTGCCTCCATGCCAGGCCCTGTATTGATTCTTACCAGTGGAAATCAGGCCCTGAATATTCAAAACTAAAATCAAGACTGTTTCAACAAATCCTGATAATGGAACGTGTTCAGACTCCCAGACTATCCAATACACATAAATGGCAAGAACTTTCTGTCAGGTGTTCTTTGGAACAAGGAGCCATTCTATTAAATAACGGCGGCAGTGGCCACTGGCTACTTTCTTTGAGCACTTAGTAGGAGTCCATCCTTGAAAATCAAACACAGGATGAGGTTAACTTCTACTGTGTCCAGGCCCTGCTTGCTTATTGACTTCTAATATTGATTGAAAACTTCAATTTTCAGTGGCAGATTTGGATCAGCTGAAGCTAGAGGCAGTGACAGATGTACAATAAGGTACCCAAGGTTCTTACCCAAGTTCCAGCCAAAAGAAAAAGGTCACGAAGAGAGAAGGAGCCTGTCTGGAATAGTAACCAGCCACATGTCTAAAGCGGGCTTATATCGGAATGTCACAACTTGTAAGGACTGTTCACTGTGTATTTGTATATGCATACTTGTTTAATAACTACAACATATGTTATGTCCCTTTAGCGTATATTCTTATGTCCTTACAAAGCCTTTCTTATACTAGTCTAATGTCATTTGTGTCCTTTTGACATACATGAGCTACTGATACTAGGAAAAATCCCCTCTCGCTCCCCAGTGTTTTGACAGGAAATAAACTACAGAGGATGACATAAGACATTCTATTTTTCACAACAATCGAATGAGCCAAATGAATTGCAGAAGCCACCATTTTTAATGAGGAAACACTGAACTGGCAAAGCTAACGTGAAATAAGACCTGTCTTTGAAGACATCTAGCGCATAAGTATGCCAAGCATTAAGAGTTAACTGATCACCAACCTTCCCATGACAAAGTCAGTCCTCCCTGTTTTGTTTTAGAGACAGAATCCCGCTCTGTTGCCCACGATGGAGTGCAGTGGTGGATTACAGCTCACTGTAAACTGAACTCTTGGGCTCCACCCATCCTCCTGCCTCAGCCCCCAGAGTAGGTGGGAACACAGGGGCCAAGTCAGTTCTTGACTTTCAGGCCAGGGTCAAATGTTATAGTGCATGTATTCATTTCAACCTTTACTGAGTACCTAATAAAGTCTGGGAATAATACAACTTTATTAGCTAAGTCCCTGCCTATGGCATCAGCGGAGAAGCAAGGCTGGAACCCCTCAACAAATAAACCTAAACCTATCAAATATTAAGTCATGATCTTGGAGGGTGCAGGGGAAGGCAGCATAAGAGATTCAGAGGACAGCTGCGGTTACCTAGATCTTTCTGAGGCAGCATAATACAGGGCTTAAGAGTGGGACCCACCGGGCACTGCAGTGGCTCATGCCCAGCACTTCGGAAGACCTAGACTGGCACATCACTTGAGGTCAGGAGTTCGAGACCAGCCTGGCCACTATGGCAAAACGCCATCTGTACTAAAAATACAAAAGTTAGCAAGTTTGGTGACCTGTGCCTGTAGTCCCAGCTGCCTAAGAGGCTGAGGCACGAGAATCGCTTACACCCGGGAAACGGAGGCTGCAGTGAGCCGAGACCGCGCCACTGCACTCCAGCCTGGGCTACAGTCTTGTCTCCAAAAAAAAGAGTGTGGCACCCATTGCATCGGGCTCTGCAACTCTGTTTCTTACTAGCTGTATAACCGTGGCAAGTTACCGGGCCATTTGTGCAAAATGTTAATTTATTTACCAACACTTAAACACAGCTTGCTAAGGGCCAGGCACCGTTCTCCTTGAATCTCACAGCAGCCCTGTAAGGTAGGCACTACTGTTACCACCGTCACTTTGCAGACAGGGAAACCGAGGGACAAAGAAGTTAAGGGATTTCCCCAAAGCCACAGCTAGAAGAGCGGCAGAACTGCGATTCCAATCCATCAGTGTGCCTCCACTATCCCTATTCCTTAACATCGTGCTAAAGGCTGAGTCACTTGCCCTAAGGAGCCCACAATAGTCTCTAGCAGAGAGGAACTAGCACCGGGAAACGCGCCCGCCGCCAACGATCCCCAGAACCGGCGCAGGCACGGCGCGGCGGCCACGAGCTCTGGGCACCAAACGCCAGGCTGGAGGCCAGGGAAGCCGCCCGCCCGGCCACCGGCTCGACAGTGGAGACCTCAGCTGACCGCGAGCCCCCAGCCCGCCCGCACCCCTTCTCCCGCCCGCAGGAGCCCGCTACGCCTTTTCCGCCTCACCTCCTCCTCCCTCCATCGCGAGATTTCCAAGTGGTTTTTGGGGGTTGGGGGGGCGGGAAGGAAATGGGTCCTACCATCTTCTCGGAGCCGGAGTTGGAAGAAATGAAGACATAATGCTTTAAGTCAATGAATTCCTCCTTGGTACCCACTATCAGAAACTCTCAATGGTAAAATTTTAAAAACTGACAAATTCAATCTGCTCTTGACTTGTGTGTCCTAACATTTCCACTAAGTGTCTTCAAACCTCCCCCCACGGCTTCCTGGATAATAGAAGTTCCCGAAGGCCGCCGATTCCAGAAGATACTGTCTGGTGTGAAATTAGTCTCAGTTAAAATATAAGTCCCGCGCGTCTTGTGCTGCGCGTGCGCAAGCTTTTGGGTCCTCCCGCGAGAGAAAAGTGCGTTCTCGCTTCCGTAGCGGTCTCCGCCGGTTGGGGTAAAGTAACTCCGGCTGCTCCACAATGGCGTCTATGGGGACCCTCGCCTTCGATGAATATGGGCGCCCTTTTCTCATCATCAAGGATCAGGACCGCAAGTCCCGTCTTATGGGACTTGAGGCCCTTAAGGTAATGGCACAGGGACCTGCTCGCGGTGGGCTGAGGGGAGGCGGCCGAGGCCGTGGCTCTGCGCCTGCGCGAGCTTAGGAGTCGCTGTGCCATGTGCTCCCCGGAAAGGTCGAGAATCTCCGTCTCCCGGCGGTCTCCGGCCGCGCACCCGGCTCACTGAGCTCGGGAGAGGCTAGCTCGTAATCCTGGGCTCGGAATGTGGGGGCCACTAGGCTGGGCCGCCAGCGCCCTTCGGAGCTGGGCGGGGCCGCTCAGTCCGGTCGCCCGCGGGAGCGAAGCGGGACCGCCTCCCTGCCCGGCCCCTGCAGCCTGAGGGCCGCGTGGGACTGCGCTGCCGTGGGAAGGCGCCGGGGAGATGCTCCGTCACCTGTTGGTTAAGGCGCTGCTGCTTAACCCTCCGCTGGTCCTCCCGCAACGGCCCTTCCGTTTTCTTTGTCACTCGTAAAGATGTGGTCACTTACAGGGTATTTCATTTCTGAGTGCTTTTTTGCCCACCCTTGAGGAAAAATAGCGAAGAGTGAAAAAACGGACGCACAAAATCGTAATGCAAGGCTGTGTGCGGTGAGGAGGACAGCTATGGAGAGAGTTCTGATAAGCGTGGTGCTGGAGGACAGCGTTAGATCAGGGATAAGAGCATTCTAGGGAGAGGAAACGTAGAAGTAAAGGCTTGGGCAAGAATGCGCATGGCCCGTTGTAGAGTGGAAGAGCCATCCAGTTTTAATGGAGCACTGAAGCTATTGAATGCCCAGAATGGAAAATACGACGTCATCCTTGGGAAAGAAGGGGAGCCACTGAGTGGGTTTTGAGCAGAATTTAAGTAGAGCTGCGCTTCAGGCAGCAACGCTTGAGATGGACCGAAGGGTATGAAGACCAAAGGGGTTAAAGAAGCCAGGGCAGGGGTGCAGGTAAGAAAGGGTCATCTGAGCACCAGACGTTGACAGAAAATGTAGAGGAAGGGACACTCCGAGAGGACCTTCAGGGTTTGTTATAAAGTGAATTCGTAATAGGCCATTCGGCCAGGTCTCAGGTGTCCCTGTTCATAGACCATTCAACCAGGTCTCAGGTGTCCCTGTTCACTTAATGTCTTGGAGGTTTACTTACACAAAGTTAGAAACAATACAGTTCCCCCATGGACTCTTTGTTTGACTTAGTGTAAGTTACACAACCTCTCGGAACCTCCTTTTCCAGTGGAGGTGATACGCCTCCATAACGCTGAAGACTTGACAGTGATATTCAATGGAGTGACTTAGAGGGGCTGCACAGTGGGTGATCCATGGCAGGCACTCAGTATTTGTTTCCTTTCTAGAAAGAAAAATGTTTCAAGCTACTTGTATTACGTATCCTATTTTATTTTTCACTTACAGGGACCTGCAGGGAAAGTAACATCCAGTACACATACGCAGTATAACAACGTAACTAAAGCTATAGGTTGTTTTGCATCAGCCATTTTGTTCTAACTGCATGCATTTGTGCCCAGAAGTCTCACACTCTGACATAGTTATTTTTCCAAAACTGGGGACCTGGGCCCAGAGCAGTTGAGAAATTGTTCTAAAGAGCAATTGCAAGCAAAGATCAGCACCATGGTTCAAGGCCACCTCTTGGAGTCAAAGCCAGTGGTCTAGAGCAGCATTCTCAAGCTTGACATTATTGACATTCGAGGTCAGATCGTTCTTTGCTGTGGGAGCTCATTTGGACGGTAACGTGGGTGTTTAAATCTCTTTGGATGCTGTGTGTAGGCATCCTTTGAGTGTTGAGGCTCAGCAGTTTAGGGATATACACTTGCTCCCTGACCTCATAAAACGTCCAGCTAACTTGAGGAACTAAAATATATGGAAATTGAAGGCAACAGTGAAAGAAATGTATGGGCCATGACTTGAACGTTTGGATGGTAATGGTCACGGTTCTTTTTCTCTGGTCATTTAGAGCCTTAAAGGTAATATGTATTTTGCTGAGATTCTTTAGTTGTTTTACACTTAACTGTATAATATTTCGCCTTAAAAATGTAGGCATTGACCAGGCGCGGTGGCTCAGGCCTGTAATCCCAGCACTTTGGGAGGCTGAGGTGGGTGGATCACAGGATCAGGAGTTGGAGACCGGCCTGACCAACATGGTGAAACCCCATCTCTACTAAAAATACAAAAATTAGCCGGGGGTGGTGGCATGCACCTGTAATCCCAGCTGCTTAGGAGGCTGAGGCAGAAGAATCGCTGGAACCTGGGAGGCGGAGGTTGCAGTGAGCCAAGATTGTGCCACTGCACTCCAGCCTGGGTGACAGAGCAGGACTCTGTCTCAAATAAAAAAAAAAGTGCAGGCATTAGTTGGCTTAGGAAGGAATCATATTCTAAAACCGTATAACCTAAAACAGAGCAGGCTAAGTTTCCAGGCCAGCCAGCATAATTCTGTTTTGTCCATAATATGTATTACGGCTTGATGTTTAGACTCTTCCCTCTGGAAACACACAGAACTAGCAGAAGGAAGGAAAAGGTTTTTTCCACTTTACCGTGCAGTAGAGCAAGATATATATCAGGATTTCGGGATCTCTCCTATTTGCCAAATTATTTACATCCTTTTCTTTCTGCCTCTTGCTTTCTCCTAAAAAAATAATAATAATAATAATTTCACTCAATTTGGTAGCTAAATGTGAAAAAAAAAAAAAACAGGTAACTTTTTTATTATCACTTTGACAGCTACTTCACCTTCCTTAAGAGGGCCAGTCGCAGGCCGGGCGCAGTGGCTCACGCCTGTAATCCCAGCACTTTGGGCGGCTAAGGCGGGTGGATCACCTGAGGTCAGGAGTTCAAGACCAGCCTGGCCAACATGGCAAAATCCTGTCTCTACTAAAAACATAAAAAAAAAAAAAAGAAAAGAAAATGAGCCAGGTGTGATGGCGCGTGCCTGTAATCCCAGCTACTGGGGGGCTGAGGCAGGAGCATTGCTTAAGCCTGGGAGGTGGAGGTTGCAGTGAGCCAAGATCATGCCACTGCACTACAGCCTGGGCAACAGAGCAAGACTCTGTCTCAAAAAAAAAAAGCCAGTCACTAACTTTGATCTATAAATATCATTATTGGGATTTCAGGTGGGTGGAGGAAGATTTTTAAAGCAAGAACATTTTTTCTTTTTATTTTGTAACGGGGTCTCATCATGTTTCCCAGGCTGATCTCAAACTCCTGGCCTCAAGCAATCCTGCCTCAGCCTCCCAAGTAGGTGGGGTTACAGGTTCTAGCCACCGCACCCAGCTCAAAAGATTATAATTCTGCAGTAAATCCAGTAAATCATAGTGTGACAGTAAGGTGTTGTATGTTTACAGTTGGACTGTTTCTCATGAGTACAGGCCCCTTCTTATCTGCTGATGTGGAACCCACAGATACAGAAGCCTGAATGCAAGGGACTTGAGCATCTGTAAATTTTGGTATCCTCAGGGGCTCCTGGAACCAGTTCCCCATGGATGCTCAGGGAGGACTGTGTTGCACAGTGATCTTGCAAGGCGTGTAAGGTCATGGTCATACTGTCCCTGTTCTCAGCTGTAAATGAGCTGGTAAAAGAATCTGTCTCATTAATGTGTTGAAAATTCAGTGAGATAATACAAAGCACTTAGTTCTTTTTCTTTTATATAAGAATTGCTTATTAAAACTGGAGTTGTAAATGTTACAATACTTAGACCTGTCTGTTGCCCCTTAAATGTAGAAGCTTCTAGAAAACAGAAACTAAATCGTAAGTGATTTTTAATCATCAGATGTGTGCTTTTAACCATTGAAATTGTATGTAACAGTGTTTGCTTTTTCTGTTTGTTTCATTAGTCTCATATAATGGCAGCAAAGGCTGTAGCAAATACAATGAGAACATCACTTGGACCAAATGGTAAGAGTCCACCATTCCATGTTTTTAGCAAAAGATTTAAATCATAAAACTGTCAATACAAACCTCTCTACAGAAAGGTGGAGTATTGAGGGCAGCATCTTACTTCCTTAACACAGGCAAAATTTTGTAGTGTATCTCAGGTTTCTCAAACATGGTTATAATCGCGTGTAGTTTTAGGTCGGACTTTTTTTTTTTTTTAACACATTTAATATAATTTTATTAGCATTTTCCAAATCATAGTTGTCTTGAGATTAATACTGTATTTAATGATGCTCCATAATTTTTTGCCATTTGTGTTAGCCAATCTCAAAATGCCTTCATGCAGCTATTACTTTGTGTATGTTGAAATATTTGCATATAATAAATTGCCTAGATAAGAGCTGGGTCCGGAGGTCTTTTTTTATAGTTTGTGATATTGGTTACCAGCTGTTTGCCCAAAGCCTACTAAATGTTGTCTTTTTAGGGCTTGATAAGATGATGGTGGATAAGGATGGCGATGTGACTGTAACTAATGACGGGGCCACCATCTTAAGCATGATGGATGTTGATCATCAGATTGCCAAGCTGATGGTGGAGCTGTCCAAGTCTCAGGATGATGAAATTGGAGATGGAACCACAGGAGTGGTTGGTAAGAAAAGACAAAACCTCCTTCCTTTCTGTTTTAAGAGATGTCATTTAAGACCACAGGGCTAGCATGCCTGCCGAGATTGTTGTCTCTGAATCAGAGCCTGAGGAGACAGACAAATCCAAGTTGAAGAACACGCTACAAAACAAATGCCCGGGACCTTCAAAACCGACAGTGTTAAAAAAGAACAGAGGGCTGGGGATTGTTAGGCAAGGAGAAATCTGTAATCATTGATTGGACGCTGATTTTGTCTGTCTTTTAAGCTGTAAAGGAGGTTTGGGAAAAGTGGAGGAATTTGATTATGGATCATGTACTACACTGCTGAGTTTCCTGAGCGTGACCGCTGTATTGCATACGTGTAGGAGAATACCCTTATTCTCAGCTGTATGCCTCAATACTTATTAGTGACATGTCATGGTTTCTGCAACTAATTCTCAAATAGGTGAACAGAAACAGTATGTACATGAAGAGAAAATGTGGCAAAATGTTAATAAGTTAACTGGTACTCATTTTAGTATTGTACCTTGTTTTCTGTAGATTTGAAATCTTTAAAAAGTTGGGGAAATTGAAGACAAAATATCAGTAAAGTTCTTTTCTGCAGATAAAATTTGAATTCATTTATTCAGCAAATATTTATTGGATACCATTGTATGCCAGGCACTGTTCTCGGTGCGCTTGGAGAGCGGTAGATTTAAACAGAATTCATCTTTGTGACCCTAAAATGAGGAGAAAGGAGCATGGGGGTGGGGGGAATAAATAATAAACAAATGTTTTAGTCCTATCCCCAGGATGAATTTCACTGAATAGACCTTGGCCCATGAAACATAATAGCTTTTTACCTCTTAGAAAAATGTTCTTTTTACATTATATTCTTTAGTTACATTGTTTACATCACTGAGGGTTGAATGTTCCTCTATAAGGGGACACGTGTCCTATTAGACCTCTACTAGAACGAAAACAAGAGGCTTTCTTTTAAAAATACATAGCTTCTGCCTGTAAGATGACTTCCAGCTTAATTCTGGAAGCTTTTTCTTTCCATGACAGCATCTAACTTGTGCTGATTATACTAAAAGTGAAGTTTTGTTGTTTTCCTAAACTGATTGTCTGCTGGTTTGTTTGCAGTCCTGGCTGGTGCCTTGTTAGAAGAAGCGGAGCAATTGCTAGACCGAGGCATTCACCCAATCAGAATAGCTGATGGCTATGAGCAGGCTGCCCGCGTTGCTATTGAACACCTGGACAAGATCAGTGATAGCGTCCTTGTTGACATAAAGGACACCGAACCCCTGATTCAGACAGCAAAAACCACGCTGGGCTCCAAAGTGTACGTTTCAGTAGACGATACGATTACACATTTGTAGAGGCAGCTTGGTTGCCATTTCTTAAAGGCAGCACAAAATGACCACTGGTGGATTTGTGTTGATTTGATCATTTCTTTCAATTACTTGGTTTTGCTTTGTTTTTAATGTAGATGTAGATACATGCATTTTGTATTGTAGTTGAGAACTGAATTTCTAAGTTCATGCATAAATCCCCTTGACAATATTTGCAAAATATAGTTATTTTAATTTAGCAGAATAGATTGTGTTAAAAATCAGTCAGGGCTGGGTGCAGTGGCTCATACTTGTAATCTCAGCACTTTTAGGAGGCCAAAGCAGTAGCCTGCTTGAGCTCAGGAATTCAAGACCAGCCAGGGCAGTATAGTGGGACCCCATTGCTACAAAACATAAAAAACCAGCCAGGCATGATAGTGCACACCAGAGGCTGAGGTAAGAGGTTGAGTCTCAGCAAGCCAAGATCATGCCACTGCACTTCAGTTTGAGCAACAGAGCGAGAGACCCTGTCTCCAAAAAAAAAAAAACTAGAAAGGGTCCTACCTGGAGGATATGTGCATTTTCATAACACTTTCTATAATTTCTTTGCCGGGGAGCCACTGGGGTGGGTTCCCTTTTTTATTCAGCAAATTGCCGATCCAAAATTACAATTGAGTAAAGAGAGTCTTGAAAGTGACTTGTCTCTGGTGTTCTCAGCGTTTGCGTACTACCTGTTTGCCAGGCTTACTGCCAGGTCTTTTGGGCACTGAGACACAGCTCTCCCCCAAGGAGACTCTAGGCAACCTCAACCAAGAGGTGCACTGATGATGAACCATGACAAAGACGTGAGGTCTGTTGCCATAATATAACAGAAATCCAGTGTAAACTGCTTTATTGCATTACATTAAGTCAGTGAGGTTTTCAGTTGTGTGCTTGTGGTGGTTTTAGCAAAAAGGAAGGAGGGGTCTTCTCAACTCAGAGTAGTCAGAGAAAATGCAAGAAAAGTGTCTGCTTCTGTTGCCTTTTCCCCTGAGCCAGGCCTGTGTTAAGGCAGAAGCCTTGAGCAGTGCCTGCTGTCCTCCTCTAACCACAGATCTCAGCAGAGACTAGCTCCCTAGGCAAGAGTGAGTACGGGTAGCCTCTGTCATAAGTGTGACACTATTTTCTCATGAAAGGAGGACAACATCATTACTTCAAGTGTACAAATCTATTTTCTTGTTGCTTTATAAGTTTTCCCTGTTCTGTTTGCAAGTATTAAGTCTACTTAAGATAAAACGTTTACTTTCATGGTTCTCTTTTATAGATAACCTACAATTTCAGACATTATTTCAAGTGCTAGGTTTCCCTAGTTGTTTTTCTTGACTCTAAAATGAATTTATTTAGCAGTCTATTCACATGTTTGAAAGCTTTCAAAAAGGTAACATCCTCCATCTGTAACGGATGTTGTGGTGAATTCTTAGAAAGTGAGCAGCCCTGTCCAGTCCTTTCACCTCCCAATTAGTGCTACGCTTCATTGATATAAGACTGACTTTTCCTGAGTGATTACTTACCTTTCTCGTTCTGTTCTGAACTTGTGAAATAGGAACAGTATTCTGTAGAAGTCGTGCGTTCTGAGACCTTAGTTCATGCCAGACTACCGTGGTTTCTTGAGTACATTCATAATGGAAGGCAGTAGTAAATTTCAGAGTTAGCGAAAATAAAGATGATTTTTTTCCCATGTAAGTATATGGTCCCGTTTGGGGCTCATGGATCACAGGTTAAGAATCTCTGCCCCAGACTGTTGAAAATGCAGGTTGAGATGGCATTCCCTTCTAGAAGACTCAAAACATCATTTGATTTATATCTTTGAGTAACATTGTATCATTGGCCTGCTTTGTTTGTAGTAGTTGTGAAACCAGTGAAGTTTGTTTTGTGGTGTTTTCATCAGGGTCAACAGTTGTCACCGACAGATGGCTGAGATTGCTGTGAATGCCGTCCTCACTGTAGCAGATATGGAGCGGAGAGATGTTGACTTTGAGCTTATCAAAGTAGAAGGCAAAGTGGGCGGCAGGCTGGAGGACACTAAACTGATTAAGGGTGTGATTGTGGACAAGGATTTCAGTCACCCACAGATGCCGAAAGTAAGCCATTGCATTTCACAGCTTCGCGCTGTTGGTTAACTCTTAATTCCACCAATTAAAATGTCTTCATGTTTCCCCATAGAAAGTGGAAGATGCTAAGATTGCAATTCTCACATGTCCATTTGAACCACCCAAACCAAAAACAAAGCATAAGCTGGATGTGACGTCTGTTGAAGATTATAAAGCCCTTCAGAAATATGAAAAGGAGAAATTTGAAGAGATGATTCAACAAGTAAGACTTACCAGCATCCTCAGTGGAATTTAAACTCCCAAAGGGTACAGTTAGTTAGGTTTAGTTAGTAAATATATATAGTCTTTCTTCAGTTCTAAAACATACACGGGAAAAAAATCACATAGAAAGGCATAAACAGGGAAGAATTCTGATTTTGTCTTAAAATGGTAGTGTGTTCAGGCTGGGTGTGGTGGCTTATGCCTCTAATCCCAGCACTTTGGGAGGCCAAGGCAGGCTGATCATGAGATCGTCGAGACCATCCTGGCTAACACAGTGAAACCGCATCTCTACTAAAAATGCAAAAAGTTAGCCAGGCGTGGTGGCGGGCACCTATAGTCCCATCTACTCAGGAGGCTGAGAAAGGTGAACTGCTTGAACCCAGGAGGCAGAGGTTGCAGCAAGCTGAGGTGACACCATTACACTCCAGCCTGGGTGACAGAGCAAGACTCTGTCTCAAAAGGTAGTATGTTCAGGGTCCTGAAAGAAGTGACCCTGTTACCTAAAGCCATGTTTTCAATTGTACATACTATATTTGCTCTCCTGGACAATTTTAATGTAACTTACCTTAAGATTTCTGACTATACCTTTTAGACAAGAGTTAATGAGTAACTGGAGTTAAACCAGAATGCACTTAGAGTAATCCCAGTTCTTCACTCAGTTAAGTCTAGTTTGGGTTCATGAATACCTTAGCATAGGTGTGCTTTCTCTCTGACCTACCAGCTCCTCTCTGGGGGCTGCGTCCCTGGGAGTTGAAAACACCGGTACTCAAGAAGACAGGAACATGGTTGGCTAGAGCATTATTTATCATAGCAAACCAACTAGAGACGATTTTCATGTCTGTTCTTGGGAAAGTCATTGTACTTACTCATTCATGATACAGTTCTTTGTGCCTACGACATACCAGGCTCTGTTGTAAGCACTAAAGGTACAGCAGGGAATGAAGCCAAGCTCGTGCTCTTGAGGCACAAATAGGGGAAAGATGGGTACAGCTCCCTTACAGACACTGGTCAGAGACGTGACCTGTAAGGAGAGGCCAACATTGAGTGAGAGCAGCGCCCCTAGGGGAGGAGCATTCCAGGCTGAGGACAGATGGGGATGCTGTTGAGCCAGGAACGTGTTGGCTTCTACAAGGAACAGCCACCCTCAGGGATTGGAACATGCTGGCAGGAGCTTATGCATAAAGGCCATCAGTGGTCATGAGAATGGTGGCTCAGCTGCGCTGGCAGGTCAGAGATAAACTGAGAGGCCAGGGATGTTACTGGATCATGCTGGTGAGGCGCAGGTTGCTGAGAATGAGAAAGGGATGGGGCTAGATGCTAAAAATGTTACAGAATGAGAGGCAGGGACCCAAACAGGAACGTTGTAGGTGACTGAGGAGTAAGAAGGACCCCTCTCCTGTTTTGAGCACGTGAGAGGGAAAGCAGCTGCCATCTGAGGAGGGTTGCAGGTGCAGGCTGGTTTTCAGGGCTTATGACGGAGAGGTTGTGTAAGGAGGCTGCTGTTCTGGACTGAGTTCAGAGGGTCAGGGAAGGAAGAGAGGGAGAGCCAGGCAGTAGCAGGTGGTCTGGGAGGCCTGATGGAGACAGGTAGGTGAGAGTTGTGGGGCATGGCCTGGCAGTCCCAGCCGGATCGTTGCCCTCCTGTTTGGGAAAAGTCATTTTGCCCTTTGCAGGTCGGGTGAGGGTGCTTCTTATGGGAAGCAGGGTCATCTCTGTGGGTGCCTGATTTAGTTTATATCTGTGGATCCACTGAGGATTGTCCATCCAGGTGAGATGGGCAAGTTGCAAGTGGTTCATAACATTGTTAGTTTAAAACATACTCAGATGAAACTACTCCGTAGGTATTAGTGACAGGACAGAGCTGTTAGCCATTTTCCCCATGGTTGGAAAGAGTATTAGCTTTGTTGACATTTCTGTTGACTTCACATCGCTTTAACAATAGGATTCAGCATGAATTACTGCTTGTGGTTTTTAAAGCATCTTTAAACAATGAGGTGATCCCCATTGATAAAATACTCACTATTTAGAATTTGGAACTGACAGAAAAGTGGACACTTGCCTATTTCCTTCCTTCTCTTTCCTTTGGTTTTGTGTTCAAGTGCACATGCCTTACCCCCAGCTGTGCCTCTCCTTTTTTCAAACATAACGAAGAATAAATACCCACTTTCTCTTAATACAATTGCGGTGTTTCTTTTCCCAGATTAAAGAGACTGGTGCTAACCTAGCAATTTGTCAGTGGGGTTTTGATGATGAAGCAAATCACTTACTTCTTCAGAACAACTTGCCTGCGGTTCGCTGGGTAGGAGGACCTGAAATTGAGGTAGGTTGCTCCACATGAAGAGACTTTGAGATGTAGGGGT
Organism: Colobus angolensis palliatus; assembly: GCF_000951035.1. Classification (NCBI taxonomy): domain Eukaryota; kingdom Metazoa; phylum Chordata; class Mammalia; order Primates; family Cercopithecidae; genus Colobus; species Colobus angolensis. The sequence continues at coordinate 7,783,191 of NW_012115110.1, forward strand.
TCAGCTTATGTGTTGAGGGGTGTTTTGATAGCCCTGCCTTAAATAACTGCATCATACCAAGGCTGGGAGATGAGGGGAGGGTGAGCTGGGAGAGAGGAAAGCGCTGGAATCTTTGTTACTGTTTGGATAACAGCGCGGTGTGTTTCTGGTGTTCCCTGGCATTTTGAAATTCTCTCCCTGTGTTGTCTCACTTGGCCCTATCGTTGACTTACTAAGGCTGGAAGACCTGGTCTCATCCAGATACTAACGGCAGTCCCAGGCAGTGCTGCCTCAGTGGTTCTCACTGCAGCACAGTGCAGGGAACATGCAGGCTGGGTTCCCAGAGAGAGGGAGGGCTGCGCAGAGGGGAGATGAGGGCATGAGCTTAGGGGACGGGCGCAGGGTGATAGATCCGGGCAGCACCAAAGCCCCAGATCAAGACGCCCAGCTCCTCAAAAGCCTTGTTACCTAACAAGGTGATTTGGGTTGAACTGAAGATGTTTTGGTCAAAGTGGGGCAGCAATTCTAGTGAACAAGGTGGTCTTAGATCAGGTTTTGCTGATTTGTGTCCAGTTTTGAAAGTTAACTTCACCAGTACTGTCTTCGTCGTTCTCCCTGACCACCCCAATTAGCTGATTGCCATCGCTACAGGAGGTCGGATCGTCCCCAGGTTCTCAGAGCTCACAGCCGAGAAGCTGGGCTTTGCTGGTCTTGTACAGGAGATCTCATTTGGGACAACTAAGGATAAAATGCTGGTCATTGAGCAGTGTAAGAACTCCAGAGCTGTAACCATTTTTATTAGAGGAGGAAATAAAATGGTGAGAATTCAACTATTTGTCCTATACTATTGCTTATTTTGCTTCATGGTCTGGTTTTTTTGCCTGTATATATTTAACAGAGACACAGTCACCCTAAGAAAAATAATCATGTTTCTCAAACAATGATGTATCATGGTTAATTTCACGAGGCACCTTTGCCTTTCTGCTGTCTCTTGTAGTATACAATACATGCGATGAGATTTTTATATCTTTTTAAATACTTAAGCACAGTTTAAATATTCAAGTCTTGGATTTTAGAATGTTGGGTACAATTACCTTAGGGGTTGGTTAAACCGCTAGTCCTAGCAACATAAGACTCATTTTAATAACAAATTACAATATGGTATTCCCAAGGATGACTTACATCTGTCCCTTAGGTAGAAAAAGGGAACCCAAGTGAATAAGCATCGATGACCTCTGTTCTTTGAGAATGAGTTGTAGCACATTGTGATAAATCTTTGTGAGGTTTGTCGGTTTTTGACTCTTGCTTAACCGTGTATCCTAGAATGAGTCACTGGCCACCTCTGCCTCTTGAATTTTATTAACTACGTTACAGGAAGGAAAGCTAGAAAGATACAGATCATCTGATAGTGGAGGCCATCTAAATTAATTAGAGCACAGCCTCTCTGTCTTTAAAAAGGTGCCAGATACTTGCCTCTAAATTGAATAGATCTTGATCACATTAATTTAGGCAAAGCTGTTTTCCTTAGATCATTGAGGAGGCGAAACGATCCCTTCACGATGCATTGTGTGTCATCCGGAACCTCATCCGTGATAATCGTGTGGTGTACGGAGGAGGGGCTGCTGAGATATCCTGTGCCCTGGCAGTTAGCCAAGAGGCGGATAAGGTAAGGGATATGTGCAGACTTAGTGAAAGACTCGGGCCTCGCAGATAGTGGAGGCTGTGAGGCTGCAGAACAACGAGGTGCTGGACGCAAAACGAACGAAAGCATCGTGAGCTGTGTTGAGGTGACAGGTGTTTTAATCTAAGTTAATTCCCATGTTCATGTATTCAGATTCTGGTTACCATAAACTAGCATTTCTCAGCTGTTTTCAGCCAGTTCATCCTTGAAATAATAAATCTCTGGTCTTTTACTGTTATGTGAAATTCTAAATTAGTATTATAACTTAAAGATAAGTTGTAAGAGCTGTTGTATTTTGAGACATCGCTCATGTATGTATACCCTCTGCCCATATTCTGTAGTGACAATATTCTGATAGATACAAAAATAGAGACAGCCTATTCTTAAAATTCTTTGTGAGCTGACTTTTCCAAGTATGTGATACAGTGTGTTTTCAAGGTGCTGCTGGGTTGTTTGTTTTGCCAAGTGCACTTACCATACCTCTGCACCTTTCCAGTGCCCCACCTTGGAACAGTACGCCATGAGAGCGTTTGCCGACGCGCTGGAGGTCATCCCCATGGCCCTCTCTGAAAACAGTGGCATGAATCCCATCCAGACTATGACCGAAGTCCGAGCCAGACAGGTGAAGGAGATGAACCCTGCTCTTGGCATCGACTGTTTGCACAAGGGGACAAATGGTGAGGAGCTGTCACACCTCTGCGTGGGGTGTCTGATTTAAACTGAATAATCATCCACTGTATGTACTGTGAGATGATGGTATCTTTTTAAATATGTAAACCCACTTCAGGTGTTTAAATCCTGAGTTTTAGAATGTTTGATTGATTGCCATAGGAATTGGTTAAACTACTAGACCTAGCAACATAAGACTCATTTTAATAACAGTAAACTACATATGGTACTATCACCAAAGATGACTTAGGTTTTAATCTCTGGTTTTTGGGAAGTAATGCCATATTGCTGTTTTTACACAAATGTCTGTCAGTGGACAGCATATAAAACAGCTCTGAAGTGGGCTTTAGTTCACAGTTCACTGGGTTAATCCAGCACACTGTGGAGTGTTTTCTAAATGTAATACTATAACCTCTGTAGCCCAGCTCCCAAAAAGATATGGTGGCTGTAGCTTGTTGAAACAGTGGTCCCAGGCATTTCTGTACTAAATCAGGCCATGTCTGTAATCCATCCACAGAATGTGACAGTTTGTTTTTGCTTAAAAGTATAGGTGGTACATTCTGCTTTCCATGCTCATATCCCAAGAGTTTCAATAATAGCAACTCTTTGTGAGGCAAATATTTAATGTTTCTAACTTGAATGCTTGGTTGTGCTCAAATTTAGCATTTCTAGGGCCGGGCTCAGTGACTCATGACTGTAATCCCAGCACTTTAGGAGGCCAAGCCAGATGGATCACCTGAGGTCAGGAGTTTGATACCAGCCTGACCAACATGGTGAAACACCATCTCTACTAAAAATATAAAAATTAGCTGGGCCTGGTGACGGATGCCTGTAAT
>NW_012115110.1:7786405-7791113 GCF_000951035.1 Colobus angolensis palliatus
AGCTACTCAGGAGGCTGAGGCAGGAGAATTGCTTGAGCCCGGGAGGCAGAGGTTGCAGTGAGCCGAGATCACACTATTGTACTCCAACCTGGGTGACACCTGTCTCCAAAAAAAAAAAAAATAGCATTTCTAGATCTTTCTTGGAAATATCTTACATTTCAGCTGTGGTCGGATTCACTTACTTTAGATTTCCTAAGTTAGGGTGTGGTTACTTTGTGGGATAAGATGTTACCGAAAAATTTCACCCTGTAGCTAGTCATTGAAGAAAGCCCCCTCTCAACAGCTCTCTCTACCAGGTTTGAGTTCGAGTGTCCTTGGAAATAATGAAATTACATTCATCTGAAAATGAAATAGAACTGAAATTAGTGGCCTCCTGCTTGGCTTCCAGGAGTTTGTATTTCTTAAGTCTTACTGTGATTCCATAAATCAGAAAGTCAGAGCTGGTTATTGATAGTTTATTGTATGCTATTTTAGGATAATCAATTTCCTTGTATTTTTCAGATATGAAGCAACAGCATGTCATAGAAACCTTGATTGGCAAAAAGCAACAGATATCTCTTGCAACACAAATGGTTAGAATGATTTTGAAGATTGATGACATTCGTAAGCCTGGAGAATCTGAAGAATGAAGACATTGAGAATACTATGTAGCAAGATCCACTTCTGTGATTAAGTAAATGGATGTGTTGTGATGTGTCTACAGTTATTTATTGTTACATCCTTTTCCAGACACTGTAGATGCTATAATAAAAATAGCTGTTTGGTAACCATAGTTTCACTTGTTCAAAGCCGTGTAATTGGGTTACTATCTCAACATGCTTTTGTATTCATTGTATTAAAAGAATCTGTTTAAACAACCTTTATCTTCTCTTCAGGTTTAAGATACATTTATTGTAACAGTAATTAAATGCTGCCTTAATTGAAGGGGTTTGGGTGGATTTTTTTTTCCCCTCAAAATAAGCTGTAGGGACTATTTTAACAGCTTAAACATGAGATCTCAAGATGTACTTTCGTATTGACAGGAATATGGGCTTGATCCTCTTCCTATCTAAATGGGTGGGCCCTTTGTAGAGGGTCCACCACAGAATTATGGGATGCCTTAAGTGCTGTTACTAGGTTGCTCACAGCCTAACCGAGGATATTGTTTAGAGCTGATGGAAACCCATGTGAGCCTTTGCTTTCCTCTGGCCCTGGCCCCACCCTGAACACAGCTCATGTGCAGAATCAGAAGCAGCATGTGCAGAGCTGACCACCAGCACAGGCTTAGGGCAGTTCAGAACCCACGTGTTTTCCTATCAGAGGGACACAGTAAGTGGAGGTTAAAGTAAATTACAGGAAATAAGGGAGAAATCTTGCAGTTACCATGTTCAGATAGAGTGACTGAAATTAATTGTGCTTACTAAAGTAGTACTAGCTAACAGCGATGGGCCAGGACATGCTCCGAGAACTCTACCGGGATTGTCTGTTCTCACAACCCAGGAAGGCAGACACCCTTTCCTACTGCTCACGTCTTACAGGTGAGTACCAATAATTTGCCAGCATCTCACCACCAGCAAGTAGTAGGGCCAGGTCAATCCCAGGCAGTCTGACCCCAGAGTGGCCCAGCTCATCCCCTACCCTATTCTGCTATTTGCTTGTGATTCTCTCGATTTTCTAAAATAGTGTTTCTTAAAGAGCATCATGATGATAAAGCTCAACGTGATGAACTTTATCACTAGTTATGCCACCTTAACTAGTCAGATTCCCTAGAATTAGGAAATGGTGACTTGTCTAAATTTGCTTAAGTGATTAATTTGGGTTACCTTCTCACATGAACCTGGAGATTTCCCAGTCTTAACTATTGGGTCATTGTGTTTTCTCTGTACATTCGTGCATTGGATGTTTTGCTGAATAACTCCTCTGGATTTAGGAATGTGTGCTAATAATTGCATTCTTCCTAATTTTCACATTTATATGGAACTATGCAGTTAAGTATTGAAAGCTTTAAACTGAGTTTATTTACAAGGACTGATTCTAGCCTACAGAGAACATACGGCAGCCTTCTTTGGACCAGAGTCTTATCCGAGGGGTCCGTGGTTGTGTCAGAAGAACCACTAAACCAATCCCCCTTTCCAAGATTGAACCTCACAGACATTCCTGGGTGTTTTTTTGTGGTTGAGAAACTGGTCAATGAACAGAGAAACCTAGAGATGTTTTACAAGCCTTTCATGTTTAATGAGTTTCATTGCTGATTTGTAATAAACCTCTTCTAGGTGATGTATTTTATCTTTCACGTTCCAAATCACTCGTTTGATTTTGCTGGTACTTTGGCCACACCCTCTCCTTCCTGTAGAGCAAAAGCAACTTAGGGTGCTTGACCCAAAGGCTAGATTCCCATGTAAGTCCCCATGTTTTACTGCTGGTTCCCAATTTCTACACGTGCTGGATTCATTGGAGGTTTGTTAAATGTCGTGTTTTTAATTTCAGCCTACTCAATTTCCATGTGGGGGTGGTTCCAGGATGTCCTGCAGGTGCCAAATTTCATGGATGCTCAAGTCCCTGATAAAAATAGTGTGGTGGCCGGGTGCAGTGGCTCAAGCCTGTAATCCCAGCACTTTGGGAGGCCGAGATGGGCAGATCACGAGGTCAGGAGATCGAGACCATCCTGGCTAACACGTTGAAACCCCGTCTCTACTAAAAAATACAAAAAATTAGCTGGGGGACGTGGCAGGCGCCTGTAGTCCCAGCTACTCGGGAGGCTGAGGCAGGAGAATGGCGTAAGCCCGGGAGGCGGAGCTTGCAGTGAACTGAGATCCACTGCACTCCAGCCTGGGCAACAGAGCCAGAGTCCGTCTCAAAAAAAAAAAAAAAATGGTATTTGCATATAACATACATCTTCCTGTATACTTTAAATCATCTCATTATTCATAATACCTAATGTAAATGATATGTAAATATCATACTGTATTTAGGGAGTAATGACAAGAAAAATCTACATGTTCAGCATAGATGCAATTTTTTTCCCTGAGTGTTCTCAACCTGAGGTTGGTTGAATTCAGATGAGGGTCAACTCTGTAAGCAGCTGCCATGAAGCACAAATGCCACTGGTGGGGCTGAGAGGCCCGTCTTTCTTTTACGTGGGACTGAATTTCTTGAATCTCATTTTCTTTCTGCAGGGGAAACAGCTGCAACAGATTAGGGGTTGGGGGGCCAGAGGAAGGTGACATGGTAGTCACTGACTAATCAGTAATTGGTAAGCATGGAGAAGTTTCTCCAACCTAGGTGTTTTTTGCAGGCAGCCTTGGCAGGACGGGGTCTTCTAAAAGCACCAGAAAAGTGGGGACCAAAGGCAAATGCCCGAGAAAGTGTTGCAGGGCAGGAAAAGTGGGGAAAACAGGACAAAGTAGTAAAGATGTAAATGTGTGTGCCCTATCACCGCTCTAAACGGTTTATGTACATGAAAACTGGTTTTCAAAGTCTGCTCTGTGGATGCCTCGGGGTCCAGGGCCCTTTCAAGGGGCCCACGAGGTCAGATGTGTTTTCCTACACTAAACTTATTGCCTTTTTCACTGTGTTGACATTTGCACTGATGGTGCAAAAGCAATGACCATTAAAACCACAGCTTAGTGTGAGTCAGGCAGCGGCACCATACACTTTCAAAAAGAAAATCATTTTTTTGGCCAGGCACAGTGGCTCACGCCTGTAATCCCAGCACTTCAGGAGGCTGAGGCAAGAGGATCACTCTAGCCCAGGAGTTAGAGACCAGCCTGGGCAACATAGACCCTGTTTCTACCAAAAATAAGTTAGCTGGGCCTGGTGGCATGCTCATGTGGTCCCAGCTACTTGGGAGACTAAAGTGGGAGGATCCTTTTGAGCCCAGGAGGTTGAGGGTGCAGTGAGCCATGATCACACCACTGCAATCCAGCCTGAATGACAGAGCAAGACCCTTTCTCAATAATAAAGGATGAATCTTTGACATTGCATAATGAAATGTGTCAACAACTGGAAGATCTGCTCACTAGACCAATATTTGCCAAATATGCATATGATGTTACAGTGTCATGCACAGGTATAAGACCTTTTCAAAATGCAAGATGGACCAGTGTGACAGAAGAAAGTGTATTTAGTCTATCACTTGCTGGGTTTTGGTGTAATATTGAAGAATATCCAGCTCTGTGGAAGGCAGTTGAAGTACTACTCTCTTCCAACTACCTGTGTGGCCAGATCTTCATATTCCAGAACATGCTGTGGCTAGGCACAGTGGGTCATGACTGTAACCCCAGCACTTTGGGAGGCTGAGGCAGGAGTATCGCTTGAGCCTAGGAGTTCGAGACCAGTCTGGGCAACAAAGTGAGACTCTCTCTACAAAAAAAAACTTTAATTAAAAATTTTAATTAGCAGGGCGTGGGGATGTGTGCCTATAGTCTTACCTACTTGGGAAGCTGAGACAGGAGGATCCCTTGAGCCCAGGGGTTTGAGGCTGCAGTGAGCCATGACCATGCTGTTACTTGCGTTGAATCTGTACGGGTCTGCAACAGCCTCAGTTCTCGCCGCCTCAGAAGAAAGAATTCGACTGAGGAGCATAATGCAGAAGGAGAGACTAAGGCAAGTTTTAAAGCAGGAGTGAGGGTTGGTTAAAAAGCTTTAGGCCGGCCGGGTGCGGTGGCTCAAGCCTGTAATCCCAGCACTTTGGGAGGCCGAGACGGGCGGATCACGAGGTCAGGAGATC
>NW_012115110.1:7791408-7801605 GCF_000951035.1 Colobus angolensis palliatus
AAAAAAAAAAAAAGCTTTAGGCCAGGCGCAGTGGCTCACACCTTTAATCCCAGCACTTTGGGAGGCCAAGGTGGGCGGATCACTTGAGATTAGGAGTTTGAAACCAGCCTGACCAACATGGTGAAACCCTGTCTCTACTAAAAACGCAAAAAAATTAGCTAGGCGTAGTGGCAGGAGCCTGTAATCCCGGCTACTGGGAGGCTGAGGCAAGAGAATCGCTTGAACCAAGGAGGCAGAGGTTGCAGTGAACCGAGATCACGTCACTACACCCCAGCCTGGGTGACAGAGCAAGACTCCGTCTCAAAAACTAAAACTAAAAATAAGCTTTAGAGCAGGAATGAAAGAAAAGTGCACTTGGAGGAGGACCAAGCAGGTGACGAGAGAGCCAATGAGGGCTGGGCCTTGAAATTTGCCGTTTTATATGTTGGCGTACTTCCAGGGTCTTGTGTTATTTCTCCCCTGATTATGCCCCTGGCGAGGGCTGTCGCATGCGCAGTGGCCTGCCTGCACTTGGGAGAGGAGCAGGGCAGTGTATTTACTAGAGTTCTACACATGTTCACTTGAGGCCTTCTTCCCTTACCAGTCTAGCCTTCCAGTTAGATGACGCCATTTTGCCTCTTAATGCGCATGCTTGAGCCCACCTGCCCCACTCCTGAGATCTGGTCGGGAAGCTGCTCATCACCACTTTCAGGTGTTTTCTATCTATTGGGAGCCTGCCCGTCCCTGGCACCAGCTGTGAGCAACTATTATTTTAGGGTAACAGTTAACAACTGCCTGACCATCACCTGAAGGTCAGCTGGCATCACTTGAGGTGGCAAAGGATTAGGGGCCGCTGTTTCTGCCCTGCTTATGCCTGACTAGCTACCTACTGTTAACAATGCCACTGCATTCCAGCCTGGTCAACAGAGTGAGACCCTGACTCAAAAAAAGAAAAAAAAAATGTAAAAGAATCCTGAAACCAAAACATTTGATCTTCATCATAATCCTAGTCATTGACAAGTCCAAGAGACACTGCATAATTTGAATGGACCACTCCCTTATGGAAATAAACTTTTTAACTTTAAATAGTTTTCAGTATAAGCAGCTGAAAATGTCCACTTAGCAGGATGTCTATTTATCACATGATCTTGACGCCTACTGCAAAAACACAACTGAAGCCGGCAGTGTGGACTTTCAGCTCGTCAGCCCCCACTTCATTGGCAGCAGCTCATCCTCCCTCACCTCCTGTGAGAGGCAGAATTCTAAAGCTGTGCTCCCAAGAGCCCATCTGGTTATTCCTTCAGGCACTGATCTAGATACTGTGAGAAGGGAGTTTGCAGATTTCGTTAAGGTTGCCAATCAGCTGACCTTAAAAGAGGGCAGTGATCCGGGAGGGCCCAGTATAGTCACACAAGCCCAGAGGGGCTCACGGATAAAGGTGAAAGACTCAGCAGGAGACTCGAGATGGCGGCCTTGGCCGGGTGCAGGGGCCCGCACCTGTAATCCCAGCACTTTGGAAGGCCGAGGCAGGTTGATCACTTGAGGACAGGAGTTCAAAACCAGCCTGGCCAACATGGCAAAACCCCGTCTCCACTCAAAATATAAAAATGTTCCAGGCATGGTGGCACATGCCTGTAATCCCAGTTACTCAGAGGCTGAGGCAGAAGCATCACTTGCACCCAGGAGGTGGAGGTTGCAGTGAGCTGAGATCACACCACTGCACTGGGTGACAGAGGGAGACTCTGTCAAGAAAAAAAAAAAAAAAAAGGATTCCACATGCCATTGCATGGTTTAAGTTGCTATGTTTGTGAAAATTTGTCACAGCAGCGATCGGAAACTCATACGCTTCTGTCTTGCCTCAGTGGGGGTGGGGAGAGGGAAGGGTACCCTCCTTCTGCCCAAGACAATTCCAGTGTCCCATTGACTCCATCTCTCAGAGCTTGTTTCCTCATTTCTGCATCTGAGAGTGTCTTTAGTGCTCCTCAGGACACATGCTGGACTTACAGCAGGATTGCACTGCCCAGATTCCTTGTGGTTGGATGGGGTTCTGTGACTAGTGAGGGTCTCGGAATACAACACCCCAAAATGAAGGCTTCAGAAGCAGCTCTCTCTGACCTCCTTCCCTCCTGTTTCTGGCCCTTCATTCTGCCCTGAAGCTGAAAACTAGAATCCCTCTTCCCCTAGGTGGTCATAGAAAGCAGAACCTCTTTCCCCCAAAGCCAGCCACAAAACCTCAAAGTATTACTATAAAACCACCCCATTGCCACTTGCCTGTAAAAACTGGCCATAAAGAAATTATCTGACCTATCTTGTTTGCCTGTAATTCATAAGACCCCCATTGCAGAGAGGGTCCTGTCTGATAACCAGAAAGAAGAAATGCTGCCCTGAGAGGCCAAGAAGAGTCTCACCAGGCCTTGCTGGGGCTCCTACTCAGTCCACTGGCATTAGATTAGACCCTTTTTCTCCAATTGTTTTTCCACATGCTGCCCCCACTTTATTGAACCTAAGCATAAAAATGGACAGTTTCGTGGCTCATGACTGTAATTCCAGCACTTTGAGAGGCTGAGGTGGGAGGATCACTGGAGCCCAGGAACTCCAGACCAATCTGGGTAACACAATGAGACCTCATCTCTACAAAAGCCAGTGTGGTGGCGTACACTTGCAGTCCCAGCAACTTGAAAGGCTGAGGCTGGAGGATTGCTTGAGCCCAGGAGTTGGATGCTGCAGTGAGCCATGATCACACCACTTCACTGCAGCCTGGCTCTAAAACAATTGACCAATCAATAAAGTACAATTTCCCCTGTATCTTTTGGTCATCGTTCTGATGGCTCCCATGTCACCTAACACTATGATCAAATAAATTTGTATGCCTTTTTTCCTTTTAATCCACCTCATCAGTGACTTTCAGAAGGTGATACGGAAGTTTTCACTTAACCCCTACACTACTGCAGACCAGTGCCCTGTGGCAGCAGCATGATTTCCAGGTTAGAGCATGTACATGCCAAGGCAAGACCCTCCAAGTCTCTTTCTTCTGAGCACACAGCACAGTGCACTATTCAAGGCAGTGGCTGCCCCATCCGTGGGGGCTCCCTGGAGGTGATGATGATGTAAGTCCTCTGCCAACACACAAGGGACATGGAACATGCTAAGAATCCAGCTCTTCGCTGGTTTAGACCCTGAGAATAGGCTCCTCCTGTCTGTAAATCTCTTACCTGCACACACAGCCTCCCCTCCTCTGTTAGCACTTTTCAGCATGAATCTCACCTTATAAAGCAAAAACCAGCTGGGCGCAGTGGCTCACACCTATAATCCTAGCACTTTGAGAGGCTGAGGCAGGAGGATCACTTGAGTTCAGGAGTTCGAGACCAGCCTAGGCAACACAGTGAGACTCTGTCTCTTAAAAAAAGAAAAAAAAAATTGCCAGGTGTGGTGGTAGGTACCTGTCGTCCCTGCTACTCAGGAGGCTGAGGAGGGAGGTTTGCTTGGGCCTGGGAGACAGAGGATGCAGTGAGCAGTGATTGGACTACTGCACTCCAGCCTGGGCAACACAGCCAGATCCTGTCTCACCAAAAAAAAGAAAAAAACTAAAGCATAGGAAAACAAAACCCTTCAACTGTGTCTCCTGGAGCCACTCCTTCCTGTTCACTCCGTTTCTCTGCAGCACTGTTGTCAGCCCCCCTTCCTCTCCTGCCTTCCACCTTCTGCCCCCTCCACCCACAGTGATGGTCTGTGGACCCCGCCCTTCATAGAAACCACCGGTGCTGCAATCACTGTGTCCTGCTGCTGCAAATCCCTGGGGTGCCCTCTGAGTTGGAGTCCTCTTTCTCATACACACAACCTTTTCCTGTCTTTTTTTTTTTTTTAATTTTCTCTTCCTTTTTGAAGCTCCTCTGGTGGCTTTCCTGGAGCTCTGCCCTCTAGTTGCTCCTATATCCCTGGCTGCTCCCCACCTCCAGCCATCCCCCTCTGTGGTTGCCACTTAATATGCATTCACGGAGAACCACCCTGGGTCCACCAGCATTTATTCAAGGGTGAGGCGTGCTGATGACACTTCACCTACTGTTACCAGTGTGAATCTGAAGGGTCTACATCAAATCAAATCCTTGCCTCCTCGAAGAAAAGAATTCAGCTGAGGGGCATAAGGCAGAGGGATAGACTGAGGCGAGTTTTAAAGGAGGAGTGAGAGTTTATCAAAAAGTTTTAGAGCAGGAACGAAAGAAAGCAAAGTACACTTGGAAGAGGGCCAAGTGCCCTGCTCAGTCCACGACTTGGGGTTTTATACATTGGCATGGTTCTGAAGTGTGTATTTCTTTTCCCTTCCAAGGGAAGACTCAAAACTCTTCCCCTGGAACAGGCTGTCCACCATCTTGCCTCGTAGGGTGCATGCTTGGGCCTGCTTGCCCAGATTCTGAGATCTTATCAGGAAGGTGCTGATCACCAGCTTCAGGTGTTTCTATCTGTAGAGAGACTGCCTTTCCCTGGTGCTGGCTGTGACCAAGCATTATTTTAGAGAGCCAGTTTGACAACCACCTGACCGTCACCTGATGGCCACCTGACGTTCCTGGGGAGGCAGACCTCTCCTGCCCTGCTCACATCTTCCTGACTACCTCCTCTAACAACGCGCCCCTGCAGAGTTATGTTATTTTACTCAGTTTTTAGCTTTTACTGAGTCAGAGGGTCAGAGAAGTAAGTTGCCCCAATCCACAACAAGGTAAACATGGAATGTGGACACATCCAGCTCTTCCCTCCTGAACCTCCTCTTCCCACCCTTGTCTTCCTCACACTCTCCCCTTCAGCTGATGCCCAGGTCCTCGGCCTGTCCCACGGCAGAGGCGGCACACAGCTGGGGGATTTCTCTCCCTCGCTAAAACAGAGCTGCAGGAAAGAGTTCCTTCCTTCCCCTGCTGTGGCTGGGATTTGTAAGGCCCTGGGGCCCGGAGAATGCAGGCACCAACCCCGGGTCCTGACACCAGGAAACCCCCAAACCACCTCGGATCCCTGGAAGACTGTGGGAGAGATACTTAAATGTCACTCTCTTAGCCATTGTCAGTCGGGTTTTCTGTTGTTTACAGCCCAAGAGAACTCAACTGATATTCCAGGCTGACCCAAATTAAATTCTCTTTCCTCACAGCCCGCTTCTCTTCAGGATTCCATGCTGGATAATCATCTCTGAGCCAACCTCAGGGTCTTGCTTCTTGGTGTCCTCTCAGTCTCTGCAGTAAAAGCAGTTGCATCTCTCAGCAACTCTCCACTCTGCTGCCTCGGTCAATGTATTATTCTGTTCTCACGCTGCTACTAAAGACATATCCAATACTGGGTATGTTTTACAAAGAAAAGAAGTTTAATTGACTCACAGTTCAGCATGGCTGAGGAGGCCTCAGGAAACTTACAGTCATGGTGGAAAGGGAAGCAGGCACGTCCTTCTTCACGTGGCGGCAGCAAAGAGAAGTGCAGAATGAAGCCGGGGGAAAGCCCCTTATAAAACCATCAGATCTCGTGAGAACTCACTCACTTTCATGAGAACAGAAGGGAGGTAACTGCCCCCATGATACAATTACCTCCCACCAGGTCCCTCCCATGGCACGTGGGGATTATGGGAACTACAATTCAAGATGAGATTTGAGTGGGGACAAAGCCAAACCATATCAGTCAGGCTCACATCTCTGCTTCCTGCTGCTGTGCTCCTTCCCTCTCCAGAGGGGCCCAACTTTAATCTTTCTAAAATGCAAATACCATTGATAACTTCTGCTGCTCTCACCTAAAGGCCTGAAAAGCCACCCCCACCCTGGGACTCAGAGGGGCCAGCCCCGCGGGGACTGGCTGCCTTTTTACAGAAGAAGGGGTGTGTGTGATCCTGAGGCTGCAGGCATCCTTCTTGCTTGGTCTTCCAGAATAGGAATGCACTGAGTTTGCAGGTTGCTGGCACCCCAGGACTGACAAGACTTTGCCCACGCTGGCCAGACACTGGGATGAAAACAGCCCCAATGTGGAACCCAAGGAGAACTAAGGTCTTACCTGATACAGGGAGCTGCCTGCAGGGCCCAGGCCTGAATGGGAGGGAAAATAAATGGCCTTTTTGGTGTCTGTGGACATGGAGAGGGGCTAAGTGGCGGCACAGATCTAGGCTTGAGCAGTTTGCCAAGTAAATAAATTATCTGGCTGTAATTGAGAAAGACCATGTTAACCAAAAAGTGACCAAGGCAGCTGTCAATCCATAGAGGTTTATTTTGCCAAGGTTGAGAACGCGCCCACGAAAACCACCACAAGCCACAGATACATCCGTGAGCTGTGCTTTTTCCAAAGGGGGTTTGGGGAACAGCAGTATTTAAAAAGGCAAGGGCAAGCAGGAGGGAAAGGATGGGGGAGGGACACAGTGAGGCAGACGCTCGCATTCTTGTGAGGCTCCGAGTCTCAGTAAATCTACACTTTACACGTCAGAAAGGAAGCAGAGGAAAAGTCAATTATGCATTTGTCTCAGGGATGATTTCTGGTCTTTGTCCTCTGTGTGAGGATCAGCTGGTAATTGACATCATCAGGGTGAGATCCAAAAAACTCGTTTCAGGGCTAGTTTAGAGGGGGTGGATATAGCCTGAAAGCTCTAGCTGCTCACAAGGAATTTCCAGGTGAGCGCTTCGGGAGGGAGGCCATCTGGGGAGATGTGTGGCCTTCCGCGGTTATGGGATCCTGGCTAACGGATGAGGCTGTAACACAGGGTTGTGACACTGCAGCTGTCTGGGAAGGAAAGGAAGGCAGTATTGCACAGTTCCCAGGCCAAACCTTCCCTCTGGCATAGTGACTTTCGGTCCTGAGAGTCTATTTTCTTTCACAACCGGCTGCAGGGCTGTCACGACGTGGACAAACAGGATTAATGGAAAGTCAACAGGGTGCCGTTGGGATGTGATGCGAATCTTCCTCGCCCAGTGTAGACCAGCACGTGCGGCCAGTGACCACCCTGCTACAGGGTTAGTGCACCTGGGGAGGCCAACTTTTCATTTCATTTTAATTCATTTAAATTAAAAAACTGAAGCAGTGTAAAATACTCCTCCTGGACCAGACGCCGTGGCTCATGCCTGTAATCCCAGCACTTTGGGAGGCCGAGGTGGGCGGATCACTTGAGGTCACTTGAGACCAGCCTGGCCAACATAGTGAAACCCCGTCTCTACTAAAAATACAAAAATTAGCCAGGCGTGGTGGTGGGCGCCTGTAATCCCAGCTACTCGGGAGGCTGAGGCAGAAGAATCACTTGAACCTGGGAGGCAGAGGTTGTAGTGAGCCGAGATCGCACCACTCCACTCCAACCTGAGCAACAGAGCAAGACTCTGTCTCAAAACAAACAAACAAACAAACAAAAATCTTCTCCTGAAAAACACAACAAGAAAAAAATATTGTGGAAAGCTCTGTTGATCCCACCACACTTGGAGCTCTCTGTTCAGTGTGTGCTAGACCCTCTGACCTCAGTGCTGTCAGCACCAGAATGACAGTGACACAAAAGTGACACAAAAGTGAACGTGTTATATTAATCACAAGTTCACTTAATTTAGATTGACGTCGTTTTGAAATGGATATGCTTTTGCTTCAAAGTCAAATCAATTCTTCTAAAACAAATGAACTAGTTTTGTCAATGTGGGAGGTAAACTGTAAAGGAAATGACTTTTGATGCTAGACTCAGTTATCAGAAAACTTAAATATGTAAACCTACTTTCTCAACTACAAATTTTGTGAAATCTAAACACAAATCAAGTACTTTTTTTTTTTTTTTTTTGAGACAGGGTCTTGTTCTGTGGCCCAGGCTGGAGTGCAATGGCACCATCTCAGCTCACTGCAACCTCCACCTCTGGGTTTAAGTGATTCTCCTGCCTCAGCCTCCCAAATAGGATTACAGGTTTTCCTGGGATTACAGGTGCCCACCACCATGCCTCACTAATTTTTGCATTTTTATTGGAGACAGGGTTTCACCATGTTGGCCAGGCTGATCTTGAACTCCTGACCTCAAGTGATCCACCCGCCTCAGACTCCCAAAGTGCTGGGATTACAGGCATGAGCCACTGTGCCTGGCCAAATCAAGTACTTCTGATGAAGTTAGTATCCAAATTGAGATATGTGTAAGCAGAAAATACACACCAGATGTCAAAGATAGAGGACAAAAAAACAAACACAAAATATCTCACTCATGATTCGTTATATTAACTACAAGCTGATGGAACATTTGTGATAAACTGGGCTAACATGTATTATTAAAATTAACTTCACTTATGTCTCTCTCTTTTTTTTAATGGGGCTATGAGAAAATGTAAAATTATATACATGGGGAAAAAAGCGAAAGTTGCCATTTTTTCCCTTTACCTTCATTTATCTGCTTGTCTAATAGACACTGAAGAACAAATCTTTTTAAAGAAGTACGTGTGTGACTTACATTATACTTCCATCTGCAGTGCTGGTTCAGACCACCATGACATTTGACCAAAGCACTCAGCAGAAAGAAGGCTGCCCAGGCCCCAAGCTCACCATCAAGGATACAGCCACACCCTTGGTTCATTCTCGCACGAATTTTAGACCCTCCCATCTATGTTGAAGACTCTGGCTACTGGCTACATGCTCACCGATATCAATCCAGGGCAAAAGCCCAGCACATCTCAGGGGTTTCCTGGGAGGCCGGATGAATGCGTGAGGCCTCCTGGGAGCAGCCCTCAAGGCAAGGGCTTTGGCCTGTGGGGTCCACAACTAAGTGTCCACAGTAGCCCAGCCCTGTTCAGGCTTGGACTCTCTCAACATTAGGCAAAAGGTCTCCTCATACCCATTTGACAGATGCAAAAACTAAGGCTCAGGAAGGTCAAGTTTGGGGAATTCTTTTAATTTTGTTTCCTGAGCATCCATTTGATTATAAGTTGGACTTTCTCATACTAGAAGCAGAGATTAGTAACACAGTTTCTAGTTATCCAACTTCTCCCAGTTCCTCGAGGTGGTGGATCCAGACATCTGCCTCATACAACCACCTCCTGGGACCACCTCCTCATGGACAGCTGGATACCACCTGCTTGACTTGTCCCACTGACCCCCACACCCACATGGGCCGTGCTGATATCCTACCCACACCGACTCCTCTCAGTCACAGCATGAGTCCCCAGGCTCACGCCTGCTTGCTCTAAACCCCCCAGTTAGAACCTCCATGGGAAACCTGCTTAGATAGCACCCTGGGCTCCAATAAAAGCTTTGGCTCACAGCTCCCTCTCTCTCTCTCGTTCTCCACCTTCTGGTTGAGCCCACGTGTCCTGGATGGCTCCCCCTTTTTGCTGGCCCTGCGAAGCGTGCTGCCCTCTGTTCTCTGGATCTCTAAGCAATCAACTGCTTCTGTCATTTCATGGGTTCTGATGAGCTGCCTCCTCTACCCCATACTAACTTCTTTCCTGGTCAGGGGTCTCCGGGACAGGGGCTGTCTCAGTAGGAATAAACTGGACACAGGTCAGACGAGAGCCACAAGGGCATGTGCCAGGATAAACAAGCTTCCCGTGAGAGGGACACCTGGCCACAGGTTGGACACTTAGGTATCAGGTCGTCTGCCAGGACAAAGAAAGATCCCATGAAAGGCACATGGGAAACAGCCACGACCACATCCCCAGAATCCCCATCAGGGCAGGGCTGGACTTTACAGCCACTCTCACCTGAGAAGGACGTCAATACAAAATGAGGGAAAAAATCACAACATCAAGTCACTTGCCCGAAGTCACACGCACGCACCCCGCAGGTGCAGGTGCAGACTCTCTCACCGGCTCTCCCCTTTACGCTACCACCAGAAACACAGGAGAGATTTCTGAGGTAGCCTCAGGCCCTGGGACCGAAAAATGCCAGTGCTTGGAAATCCACTGCCTAGGAGATAGCGGCTGGGTGACAACTCTAGCCCCCCGTTTTCTGCTATCTTCTTAAAAACGCTACAAATACAAAAATTCAAAAAATTAGTTTACTAGATTAATATAATGAGGTCAATGCAATCCTGTTTTGATCTCAATACATCCCATATTGCAATATATAAATGTGTCAAATTCAGATGTTTTGTGGCATAGATAATTGTCTAAGCTGGCTGGTGGTCTACCCCAGTTTATAGTTCATGTTCTTCATGGCTTTGCAGCATTTGTCACTTTCTGTGATGTATTCAAAGGCCAGAAAACGCCACACTTGACCTGTCAGCTAGTCCTTGAACAGCTGTAGGTTTTTTTTTTTTTT
>NW_012115110.1:7803040-7807068 GCF_000951035.1 Colobus angolensis palliatus
AAACTTCTGACCTCAGGTGATCTGCCTGCCTCAGCCTCCCAACGTGTTGGGATTACAGGCGTGAGCCACTGCACCCGGCCTTTACTGCTAATTTTATAACTAACACAGTTCTTATATCTGGCAAAGGAGAGATTTCAGAGCAATGTAAAAATGATACATCTATTATGTGAAATCATTTGCATTAATGTATTAGTTACTAATATTATAAAATAATTTCTAAATGACTACTTTTTTTTCTTAGAGTCAGGGTCTCACTCTGTCGCCCAGCCTGGAGTGCAGTGGCACAATCGTGGCTCACTGCAACCTTCAACTCCTGTGCTGAAGCAATCTCCCTGCCTCAGGCTCCCAAATAGCTGGGACTACAGATGTGTGCCACCATCGCAGCTGATTTGCTACATTTTTGTAGAGAAGGGATCTAGCTAGACTGCCTAACCTAGTCTCAAACTCTCAGCCTCAATCAATCCTCCCACCTCAGCCTCCTGAGTCACTGGGATTACAGGCATGAGCCACCACGCCCAGCTAAATGACTGCTTTTGAACCATACTTTTCTTCTGCTTTTTCCTTATCAACTGACTGTGTTTAATAAATCCTTGTCTTTAAGGTCAAAGACTTTATGGTAATTTGTGGGTTAGCATGGAGCAGGGCAAGAGGTCCTGTTTCTCCACCAGGTAATCAGGCCATGCTGAGAATACTTTCCTCAGTCATTTCCTTAAGCATGTTTTGGGAAGGTTACGCTTCCACAGTGGAATTATATAAGTGGAATTGAATAAAACCCATCTTTAAAGTGGTAATGTTGGAAATATTTGGAGCAACAAATGCATCCTTCAAGACTTCCCACTGCCCGCAGAATGTCAAATCATGCTACTAAATATACAAATGATACCGGGCGCGGTGGCCCATGCCTATAATCCCAGCACTTTGGGAGGCCAAGGCGGGCAGATTACCTGAAGTCAGGAGTTCAAGATCAGCCTGGTCAACATGGTGAAACCCTGTCTCTACTGAAAATACAAAAATCAGCCGGGCGTGGTGGCAGGCGCCTGTAGTCC
Source organism: Colobus angolensis palliatus (assembly GCF_000951035.1). Taxonomy (NCBI): domain Eukaryota; kingdom Metazoa; phylum Chordata; class Mammalia; order Primates; family Cercopithecidae; genus Colobus; species Colobus angolensis. The sequence continues at coordinate 7,804,087 of NW_012115110.1, forward strand.
CAGCTACTCGGGAGGCTGAGGCACAAGAATGGCTTGAACCTGGAAGGCAGAGGCTGCAGTGAGTCACGATCGTGCCGCTGCACTCCAGCCTGGGCAACAGAGCAAGACCCTGTCTCAAAACAAATAAATACGAAGAGAAAAGATGCCAACTTACGTTCTCGAGTGGAATCACAATATCATTTTCAGCGAAAATGAACAAGGTGGGGTTCTTTAAATTGTAAACGCCTTCAGAATCCTTGACGATGCCTGAAAAATGAGCACAAAGGCATGATGTATAACCCCCACACTCATGCCACAGAAAACTACAGCATCTGGGTTCGATTTTTCAAAGTAAAATCTCTGCTTTGGGGCTTTATTTCCTTTTTTAATCATTCCACAGAAGTGGCCCAACTTACAAGATTAGCGTAAAAGAAGGCCGGGCACAGTGGCTCATGCCTGTAATCCCTGTACTTTGGGAGGCTGAGGCAGGTAGATGGCTTGGGTTCAGGAGTTTGAGAGCAGCCTGGGTAACATCGCAAAACCCTGTCTCTACAAAAAATACAAAAATAAGCCAGGTGTGGTGGTGCATGCCAGTAGTCTCAGCTACTTGGGGGGACTAATGTGGGCGGATCACTTGAGCCCACATTAGGAAAGTTGAGGCTGCAGTGAGCCGTGTTTGTGCCACTGCACTCCAGCTTGGGCAACAAAGTGAGACCCTGTCTTAAAAAATAATAATAAAATAAAAAAAAATAAATAAACAAATACAAAAAAACCCAAAGGTTGGGCGTGGTGGCTCAAGCCTGTAATCCCAGCACTCTGGGAGGTCAAAGAGGGTGGATCATGAGGTCAGGAGTCCGAGACCAGCCTGGCCAACATGGTGAAACCCTGTCTCTACTAAAAATACAAAAACTAGCCAGGTGGCAGGCGCCTGCAATCCCAGCTACTTGGGAGGCTGAGGTAGGAGAATTGCTTGAACCCGGGAGGCGGAGGTTGCAGTGAGCCGAGATCGCGCCACTGCACTCCAGCTCTGGGCGACCAGAGCAAGACTCCGTCTCGGAGAAAAAAAAAAGGATTATAAGAGTACAAGAGAAACTTATTTAGTCAGATCTTCCTACTCTCTACCTGCCCACTTTATGGACTAGGAATCAGGCCATTAAATAATTGAACGAGACCTCGTCTGCGTCTGCTGCTTTAGTATGGAAAGACGCCGGAGCAGCCTGAGGAATGCTCCCGCTGGGATCTACCTTCATTTACAAACAGGACCATTTTCAAAGCTTTGCTTGAGAAGTTTCTCAGGTCTACACAAGCCCCACAGGTTCTGGCTTGAATGCACTGAGTAGTTTTGTTTGTAAGAGGAGCTGTCATTTGAATGGGTATTTAGATTCGCACCAGACGACAAGTGTGGAAGTGTGAACCTGCCTGGGCCTAGCAGCTCCGTCTATAAAAATCAGGTTTTGGCTGGGCGAGGTGGATCACACCTGTAATCCCAGGAGTTTGGGAGGCCAAGGCGGGTAGATCACTTGAGGTCAGCAGTTTGAGACCAGCCTGGCCACCAATGCAAAACCCTGTCTCTACTAAAAACACAAAATTAGCTGGATATGGTAGCCCCAGCTACTCAGGAGGCTGAGGCAGAAGCATTGCTTGGACCCAGGAGGTGAAGGTTCAGTGAGCCAAGATCGTGCCACTGCACTCCAGGCTGGGTGACAGCAAGACGCTGTCTCAAAAAATAACAATAACGGTTTTCATCTTTCATCTCAGCATTTGAGATTAATTCTGAAATTAGAAGCATGCTCTGCCTGACCCAGGCTGTCTGAAAACAACCTGTGGGTGTGTCCACTTCCATGGGAAAATAAGTAAAAGATTTGCAGCAAGTTACCATTTTAAGGTAAGAAGAGGTAAATAACATAACTTTTTTTCCACTTCCTGCTGGCAGCACAGAAGAGCTAAGTAACAGAGAGAGCCTCCTTCACCTGTGACTCCTCTTTAGGAGGCAGGGAGCCACGGGAAAGGTGGCCACGCTCCCTTCCCCACTCTGGCAAAGCTACTTCTGTGGATGGGCCGCTTTTGACATCCTGAGCCTCAGCCCGGCCACGCTGGGCAGCTCACACACTGCACAACAGCGGCCAGAAGGTGGCGCCGGGGAGGCATCCGCTCCTGACCGCCTTTTGCTAAATGCGCAAAAGCATGGTCTAGACAAAGCATCTCTCAGCTCCTTTGTTCAAAGAGGCAGCTGGCCACTGACTTGAGTTTATGTCCTTTTGTGTTGCCCTAAGTCAATATTTAAAGGGTTTTTTAATGCTAAAAGTAGTTGAAAATAGCACAGTGAGGAACCATTAAGCCAAGAAAGAATCATTAGCATAACTTTATGATCCACTTCAGATGTTCCCAGGCCTAACGATGGTTCCACTTGCCATTTTTTGACTTTACAGTGGTGCACAAGTGACACCCAGTCAGTAGCAACTGTACTCCAAGTACCCAGACAACCATTCTGTTTTTCACTTTCAGTACAGAATTCAATAAACTGCAGGAGATATTCAAGACTTTACTATAAAATAGGCCCTGTGTTAGATGACTTTGCCCAACTGTAGTCAGATGCAGGTGTTTCGGGCAGGCCAGGTGAGGCTATGATGTTTGGCAGGTGAGGTGGATTAATGCATTTTCGACTTGGGATATTTTCAATTTACGATGGGTTTATCAGGACTTAGCCCCATTGTAAGTAGAGGAGCATCTGCATTATTTTTAAAGGCTATATTTCCTATGTGTCTTGTTTGTTTCTGTTTATCTATTGGTCTGAATGCTTCCATATCCTGAATTTGGCAAGCAGCTTCTATATACAGACATGATGTTATTTCATTGCTGTAATAACTTTGGTTTGTTTTGGCAAAAAATGTATAAATTGCTATTTACATTTTAGAGTGTGTTTTCCTTTGCTTTCTTTGCTTTTTTTTTTTTTTTTAAGAGACAAGGTCTCACTCCCTGTCACCCAGGTTGGAGTACAATGGT
>NW_012115110.1:7807209-7822650 GCF_000951035.1 Colobus angolensis palliatus
GCCACCTCCCGTGTTCAAGCGATTCTCCTGCCTCAGCCTCCTGAATATCTGGGACTACAGGCGCCTGCCACCATGCCCAGCTAATTTTTGTATTTTTAGTAGAGACGGGGTTTCACCATATTGGCCAGGCTGGTCTTGAACTCTCGACCTTGTGATCCACCCACCTTGGCCTCCCAAAGTGCTGGGATTACAGGTATGAGCCACCACACCAGGCCTTAAATTTTTTTTATAGAGACAAAGTCTCTCTATGTTGCCCAGGCTTGTCTCAAACTCCTGGGCTCAAGCCATCTGCCCATCTTGGACTCCCAAAGTGCTAGGATTACAGGCGTGAGCCACCGCGCCTGGTTGCTTTTGCTTTCTTTCTGTCTTTAGTGTGTGTGCATGTTTGTGTACAGTTAGAGCAATTTGTATCTTGGAAAAATCAATCTTTCTTTCTCTCTCTTTCTTTTTTTTTTTTTTTTTTGAGACAGGGTCTTGCCCTGTCTCCCAGGCTGGAGGGCAGTGGCGTGATCATGGCTCACTGCAGCCTTAACCTTCTTGGGCTCAAGCAATTTTCCCACCTCAGCCTCCTGAGTAGCTAAGACTACAGGTGTACATGACCATGCCCAGCTAATTTGTGTATTTTTTGTAAAGACAGGGTTTTGCCATGTTGCCCAGGCTGCTCTTGAACCCCCGAGCTCAAGTGATCTGCCCGCCTAAGGCTCCCAAACTGTTGGGATTACAGGCATTAGCCACCACCAGAAAAATATTTTCATAGATGCTGCTCATAAAAATCTTGTGTGATACTGATCATGATTAAAAAAAAAAAAAAGCTATCCCCTTCATCCTAGGTGAAGAAATGGAGAGCTCAGGTTAGGTGGCTTTTCCAAAGTCACACCATTGGGACCAAGGCCTCTTGACTCCCAGTGACATCCTCTGGTTAACTGCATGACAAACCTCCACCTCTATTTTCAGATTCTTAAAGCGCATTTCCATAAGCTGGGCAGTCTTCTCATTATTGGGGGTTGTGTTACACTGGATGGGGAGGCTTCTGATTGCTGTCACTCTTCCACCCCTCCCTTTTGCATGGAGTAAAAATACACAAGGCAGATTTACCATAGACAGACACCCCTGCCCTGAATTCTGAGTATTTCACCATCAAGTGATGGACAGCAGTTCCACCCCAGCAGAATCCCACGACGCCAATTTTCTGGGCATGACACTGTTGTTTCAGATACTTCAAGACCGCACTGATCTCTCTAGAACAGAAAGAAAAAATATTCAAGAATCAGGGTTATTTTGTGAACCCCTCAAAGGGCTGTGCTGATGATAACAGGACTGTATCAGCAACTGTTCTTGAAGTTGCCAAGGATTCTTCTTTTGGGAGCTCTATCCTCACTACCTCTGCCCCAGCTGATGCATCATCCCAGCACATCTTCCTGCCAAGCCCAGCCCTCCTCCAACTGCCTGACAGCTGCAGGCAAGCTGGGCTCTTCCCAAAAGACAGATCCAACCAGCTCACTCCCAGCTGAGGGCTGAGCAGTCTTCCACAGCCTCGGGATGAAGGCCACAGCCCACAGCATGGTTCGTAAGACCCGAGTCCACGACCTGCTCCCTGCAGAGTGCCCCAGTCTTCTCTGTCCCCTGAGTGTCCCAGGAGAAGAGTCTCCTCTCTCCTCTCTCCCATGACTAGCCGTAACTATAGACAGATGCCCAGATACTCTCTGACTTCACACATTCACTCTCTCCCCAAAACTCCCCACTCTGCATTGCCAAATTCGGAAAGCCATCAGGACTCTTTCAGCCATGAGGGGACCAAGAATAGTGACCCTTGCCCGGCCAATGATTCATCTGCAAACTGATTGGAACTTAGAACACATTTTCAACTAGAAACAATGTACCAAAGTAGAGGTGGGCTGCACGTGTATGTTTATTGCAGCACAATTGCAAAGATACGCAACCTAAGCGCCCATTGACCAATGAGTAAAGAAAATGTGGCATATACACACCATGGACTATTACTCAGCCATAAGAAAGAACAAAATAATGTCTTTTGCAGCAACTTGGATGGAGCTGGAGGCCATTTTTCTAAGGGAAGTACCTCAGGAATGGAAAACCAAATACTGTCCGTCCTCACTTATAAGTAGGAGCTAAGCTGTGGGTAGGTTCGCAAAGGCGCGCAGAGAGATATGATGCACTACGGAGACTCAGAAGGGGAGGGCTAACAACTATATATTAGGTAAAATGTACACTACTCAAGTGACAGATGCACTAAAACCTCTATTTTCATAGATGGCGCTCATAAAAATATTGTTTGATATCGATCATCATCACATAAAGAATGCTATCCTGGCTGGATGCGGTGGCTCATGCCCACAGTGAGACCCCATCTCTATTTTATTTTAAAATTTTTAATTAATTAATTCTTGTTTTGTTTTGACGAGATCTTGCTCTGTTTCCCAGGCTGGAGTGCAGTGGCGTGATCTCGGTTCACTGCAACCTCCGTCTCCCAGGTTCAAGTGATTCTCATGTCTCAGCCTCCTGAGGAGCTGGGATTACAGGCGTGCGTCACGATGCCCAGCTAAGTTTTTTGTTTATTTGTTTGTTTTTTGTATTTTTAGTAGAGACAGGGTTTCACCATGTTGGCCAGGCTGGTCTCAAACTCCTGATCTCAAGTGATCAGCCAGCCTCAGCCTGCAAAATGCTGGGATTACGGGTTTAAGCCACCATGCCCTGCCTAAAAATTTTAATTAAAAAAATATCCCAACACGGCCAACATGGTGAAACCCCGTCTCCACTAAAAATACAAAAATTAGCCGAGCATGGTGGCGGGAGCCTGTAGTCCCAGCTACTCGGGAGGCTGACGCAGGAGAATGCCTAAACCTGGGAGGCAGAGGTTGCAGTGAGCTGAGATCGTGCCACTGCTCTCCAGCCTGGGCAACAGAGCAAGACTCCGTCTCAAAAAACAAAAAAAAAATGTTTCTCCTTTGTGCCATGGGAAGGATTCCACTGGCCGTGGAGAAGTCCCACCCTGAGGTAAGGACTGTCTGAAAGGTGAAGCCCACCCAGCTCTCACCTCCCTGGGCCGTACCGCGTACATGGCCACGTCTGCGGATAACTCACCTATCAATCTGCTGGGCATTTCTTGTTTTCAACCACTCAGGGAAGGTGGACCAGTCGTTAGAGGGGTCCCAAGGCTCTTGCCCTACAAAGAAGTCTGGAACAATGGTTCTGCAAAATATGGACATGAATTGATCTTAGTTTCAGAGTTGCTTGACTCAGTATTTTGCTTGCATTTATTTAAAAACTTGCTACGTTGGTGATTCTGGCTCGGAGAAAAGGAAAAGCAGTGGGTGTGAAGGCCAACTTTGAGCGCGGCAAAGCAGCCACCTGGCACCGGGCCAAGCCATCTTAGGTTTCACAACCGCAGGTGCACAGCGTCTGGCAGCCTGCTGGTAACCCAGCCCTGCAAATGATGAGGCTATCCACAGGGCACACTCCCATGGGATAGGCTGGCATGGGATGTGGGGGCACCTGGGGGAGTGGGCCTGAGGCGGGTGGTTTTAAGGGCCCCTCCAGTCCCTCTCAGCCAGCCTGGGGGACTCCTGGCCTTTCACATGAGCCTCAGGCCAGAGGGCACACCTGGCTAACATGCCCAGTCACTATGACCAGGCAATGTTCCCAGCCTCCACCCAAGACGCCGGCGAAGCACCGTTTCCTATCCAGAGGGTATGTTCTAAGACGGGCAGCAGGGAGCAAACAAGCCTGGCCCCAGTCCAGGTCGCTCTTCCATGCAAATCAACCCAGAGGGATGAAGCCAACTGCTCCAGTCGAGTCTTGTTTCCCAACTGTTTCCCCAGGTAGAATTGCCACCTGGTTGGAGGAACAGGGCTCCCCCTGTAGGGGTAAAAAGAACATTGAAACTGGAGTGAGAAAATCCAAGTTCAAGGCTCAGTGCACCCCACGCTGCTGTGTGGCCTTAACAAGTCATGTCACCACTTCTAGCCTCATTTTCTCATCTGACAAATAAACAGCACGCTTGCACTGCACAACCTCAGAGGATTCTCTCGAGGGCAAAAAAAAAAACGGTGTACATGTGAAAGTACTTTGTAAAATAGGGGTCTTTCCTTATCTTTTATGTCCCGACCCTTGTGAAAGGACCCGCCGTGAAACAACGGAAACAGCAATGCCATTTGATGGGCTGCTTGGGCCAGTGATCTGGGGCAGCCGCAAAGCGCTCTTTATGGCCTGGTTTCCTGATCTGCAAAATGAGAGCAGTAACAGCTCCTCCCTCAAGGGGCTGCCAGGAGGATTAAGGGCAATAAGCCCAGTCATGCCCTTAGCACCGGCTCTGGCTGAGCAACCGAAGCTAACTATTTTATTTTTTTATTTTTTTTTTTTACTAGGCTTGCCCCTAGAAGGTAAAGTCCCCTCATCTGGGGACGTGAAAAAGGAAAACTTCAAGGAAGGTCTTTTCATTCAGCACTGACTCGGCATCCCGCCAGGGTGGACATGATTCCTTTAAGCCAGTTTCTCTTCCTAGAAAAACGAGGTAGGCTCACCCTTGGGTTTCCTTTCACAGAAAGCTTCTCTTTCTACGAAAACAAAGGAAATCTAGCCGTGCCCCAAGCTCAGGGCTCGCTGGGTTGATGCTTTCTGACGCTGGAGAGGAAGGAAGGTTCTGGCTCTCCTCTGCGCTTTTCACCAGGGGCAAAGAAGCAGCAATCGGGTATAAGCCTTGGTCAAAGGCGACCACGGCCACTTGGCCAGACAAAGAGGTAAACTTGGGGAGGGGAGCAAGGTCTCACTGTGCCACTTCTGAACCCCAGTCTAATTCAGACAGGGCCACGACTGTACGTGTATGGACCAGGAGGAGCCTTGGACACCCTGCCATCCAAAGAGGCCTGTGAAATCTGACACGAGGCTGAGCTGCTTGAAGAGCCAAGTCACAGGTCCATCTGGGAGCTGGTGAGGTCAGCCCAAGATGTCCAGTGCCTACGTCTGGCCGAGGCCCCACAGGGGAAAAGAATTCTCAGTGTCCACCAAGTCTAGAGGCCCGGTACTCCCAGGAGGACACAGGCGGGTGTTTAATTTCCCATGACATTTCCCATCTATCTTCACCGCAGGCAGATAAGGAAGTTTCTAACGTACATTAGGTACTGTAGAGTCAGACTGGTGTGGTTTTATTTTTTAAAGGGAACAAAATAAACCACCAAAATTTATAGGAATGTAAACAAAGAAACACAACTTGATACATACGTGTATCCATTTCCTGAGATCATGTCAGCCATATATCTGGTATTGGGTAACTGCCAGCCAAATATGTCTTGAATGACAATCACAGCTTTGCCTGCATCAACGGGGGATTTGGTGACATAAGCCTTGATGTGCTCGATTTGAACCTCGCGGCCTAGCCCTCCATACTCAAGTCTGTGGCCAATGTCACACGGACAAGGATAAGCCTCGTTAGCCATTGCAGAGATTGAAGTCGGGCTATGGAGAGAGAAACAAGAATTATATTCCGAATGCTGCAAATTTAAGGGCTATAAATGGTAAACAAAGCTCAAATCAAGATTATAGGAAAAAATGCATTTTAACAACATCTATGGTATTATGTAAGAAATCAGTGGTAACTTCTGGTTCTGGCCACACAGCAGAGTAAGGCTATAAACACTAGAAATGCCAGACTGAATAACAACAACAACAAAAATAGAGATGAAAGAACTCATAGGGAAAAGTGAGTCTGCAGGGGCCAGGACTGGAGAGGAAACAGAACGCCAGAGTGAGGATGACACCCACAGACGCTGACGGGGTGCAGTGATGTTGGGGGACAGGACCCAACCCAGGAGCACACCCTAACAGTCGGGTGCTTAGGATTTTGTGTCGACGTGTAGAATGAGCCTTGGAAACACATGAGATGGGAATTTGTAAGAGACCCACGCCTGCAATGTGGAGCCCCCAAAGGTTCATGTCTCAGGTAAGGGGGCCAAAGCAAAACGAGGACAGCTCCATCCGCCAGGCTCAGGCATGTGCAAAGAAGCCCATCTCAGTCTAGATTCTGAGTGGAAGGGAAAAAAGAAAGCAATCCTCAAATGTATACCATGCTTGCAAAGTAGGAATACCTCGCTGAGAAATTAATACAATGGACCCGGGGCCAGTGAAACGCCTGGAACACCAGGCAGAGGCAAATGCAAATCCACTTTACCACAAGACTTCCACAATCCAGGCCAAAAATACCACCCGCTGAAGAGCAGCTCATCAGCAAAAACTATACACAAGGAGGCGATCCGAATAAAGATTCAGCAGACACAATACCTGGGAGGATTTCCAGTGGGAATGGGGTTTGAAATTCGCCTGGAAACACTTGGTGCATCAAAATAGAAAACAGGAAGGAATTAGGAAATTAAAAACCTGTTCATTAAAAAGCATGAAATGATGCGGCGAAAGTGGGAAAAGAGTAGAACTAGGAATATGATTTGTAAATGACTGAGATAACTCGCTGCCATCAGGCCTGCCTACATTTAAATAAATGGAAACAGATTAAACTCACTAGCTGAGACAGATTCTCAACTTGGATTTGTTTAGTTTTGTTTCATTTTTTGAGACAGGATCTCGCTCTGTCACCCAGGCTGGAGTGCAGAGTCACAAACATGGCTCACTGCAGCCTTGACCTCCTCCCTGGGCTCAAGTCATCCACCCACCTTAGCCTCCCAAGTAGCTGGGACTATGGCACACGCCACCACAATCAGCTTCTTTTTTAAAAATAAAAATGTTATATAGACGAGGTCTCACTATGTTGCCCAGGTTGGTCTCAAACTCCTGGGCTCAAGCAAACATCCCGCCTCACACTCCCAAAGTGCTGGGATTACAGGTGTGACCCACCGTGCCTGGTTCAAATTAGACTTTTTAAAAATTAAGGTTCTGGACCAGGCATGGTGGCTCACACCTGTAATCCCAGCACTTTGGGAGGCTGAGGCAGGCGGATCACAAGGTCAGGAGTTCGAGATCAGCCTGGCCAATATGGTGAAACCCCGTCTCTACTGAAAATACAAAAATTAGCCAGGTGTGGTGGCAGGCGCCTGTAGTCCCAGCTACTTGGGAGGCTAAAGCAAGAGAATCGCTCAAACTCAGATGGTAGAGATTGCAGTGAGCCGAGATCACGCCATTGCATACTCTAGCCTGGGCAACAAAAGCGAGATTCTGTCTCAAAAAAAAAAAAAAAAAAAAAAAAAAAAATTAAGGTTCCATCAAAAAAGAGGAACTAGGAGCACTAAACCCAAAGACATATGTAATTCCCTTCATTAACAACTGGAGAACCCAGAGTCTTTACAAGCAGAGGTGAACTGCTTGCATATTAAACCACAATCAAAGATTCGGCAAAAATTTTACATAACAAATGTTATACAAATGCAATGAAGAAATTATAATAAAACCCAAAAGATTTAGAACTGGATTACCATGAAAACACTATATAGCAAAACTTGATACAATCAATACAGCAGCAGAGACATCTTTACAGCCTAGACTGCATATACTTGAACAAGAGGAAAGAATGAAAGTAAGCTAAATATCAAGAAGTTAGAGGAAAAAAATAGAATTAAGCCTTTCTTAGTCCATTCAGGCTGTTATAACAAAATACAATAAACTGGGTAGCTCATAAATGCAGAGGTTTATTTCTTACAGTACTGGCGGCTGGGAAGTCCCAGTTCAAGGCACTGGGATGCGATGTTGAGTAGGGCCCACTTTCTGGTTCATAGATGGCGCCCTCTCCTTGTATCCTCACAGGGTAGAAGGGACTAGCTGGCTCCCTGGGGTCTCCTTTATAAGGACACTATAATCCTTATACCAAGAGCTCTGCCTTCAGACCTAATCACTTCCCAAAGACCTGACCTCCTAGGGGGTGATACAATTACTTTGAGGGTTAGGATTATCAACATAGGAATTCTGGGGAGACACAAACATTCAGAACACAGGAAACCCTACAAAGAGGAAATAATGAGATGAAAATAAATAAATAGGCTGGGCGCGGTGACTCATACCTGTAATCCCAGCACTTTGGGACGCTGAGGCGGGCAGATCAGGAGGTCAGGAGTTCGAGACCAGCCTGGCCAACATGGTAAAACCCCATCTCTACTAAAAATACAAAAATCAGCTGGGCATGGTGGCATGCATCTGTAATCCCAGCTACTCAGGAGGCCGAGACAGGAGAATCGTTTGAACCTGGGAGGCGGAGGTTGCAGTGAACCAAGATGGCGCCACTGCACTCCAGCCTGGGTGACAGAGCGAGACTCTGTCTCAAAAAAAAAAAAAAGAAAAGAAAAGAAAAAGAAAGAAATAATAGAAGGAAACCAAAGAGATTAAAATATGGTTCCTTAAAAAGTTATAAAATAGGCACATCTCCAACAAAACTGATCAATAAAAGGGAAAGAATGATGAACACACACACACAACAATAAAACAGTATCTGGAATGAAAAGGTGACATAAAGATTTTGTCGGGCCTCTGAGCCCAAGCCAAGCCATCACATCCCCTGTGACTTGCACGTATAAGCCCAGATGGCCTGAAGTAACTGAAGAATCACAAAAGAAGTGCAAATACCCTGCCTCGCCTTAACTGATGACAGTCCATCACAGAAGAAGTGAAAATGGCCAGTCCTTGCCTTAAGCGATATTATCTTGTGAAATTCCTTCTCCTGGCTCATCCTGGCTCAAAAAGCTCCCCCACTGAGCACCTTGTGACCCCCACTCCTGCCGGCCAGAGAACAACCCCCCTTTGTAATGTTCCTTTACCTACCCAAATCCTATAAAACGGCCCCACCCTTATCTCCCTTCGCTGACTCTCTTTTCGGACTCAGCCGGCCTGCCCCCAGGTGATTAAAAAGCTTTATTGCTCACACAAAGCCTGTTTGGTGGTCTCTTCACACGGTCGAGCATGACAAATTTTATCTTTAGAAATCATAAAAAATTAATACAAACAACTTTATGTTAATAAATTTGAAAACAGAAAAAAATAATGAACAAATTGGTAAAAGAGAAAAGAGAGGAAATGTTTCCCAACTATTTTATATGTCTGCCTTTGAAATTTGGCCAGGTGTGATGCCTCACACCTGTAATCCTAGCACTTTGAAAGGCCAAGGTGGGAGGACTGTTTGAGCTCAGAAGTTTGAGAAAAGCCTGGAAATCATAGTGAGACCCTATCTTTACAAAAAAAAAAAAAAATTGGCCTGGCGTGGTGGTGCACACCTGCGGTCTCAGCTCCTTGATAGGCTGAGGTGGGAGGATCCGTTGAGCCTGAGAGTTCGAGGCTACAGTGACCTATAATTGATTTGATTGCCCACCACACTCCAGCCTGCGCAACAGAGACCCTGTCTCAAAAAAAAAAAAAAAAAAAGCTAAAAAAAAATTTCAAAGTAACAGGGAAAAAGGTGGTGAGACAACTCCAGATTAAAAGAAACAAAAGAGAAATAAACCTAATTGCATCATGTGAACCTTAACTAGATCCTGGTTCACAATTAAGAATAGCTATAAGAGACATTTGGGGGACAACAGAAGGAGTGAATATGGATGGGGGTTGATATTATGAATTACCATTACTTTTTTAAGGTATGAGAACAGCAGTTATACAGAATGTTCCTAGTTAGATGATATATATTAAGTACTGAACAACAAAGTGTCATAACCTCTGCAATTTATCCCCAAATGGCTCATAAAATACACACGTACACGACACACACACAGACGTATAAAGCAATATGGCAAATTGCCAAGAATTATTGACTCCACTTGACCCATATATAAATGTTTGCTGTACTATTTATTCCATTTCTCTGGATTTGAAAATTTTTTATAACTGAAAGTTGGGGTGAGGGACCTGACCAAAAATATTCACCAATCAAAAAAAAAAAATCAGAAGTAAATGTCTACTTGGAGCAAATAATTTCTTGGATACAAAAAGTGACCAAAGACAAATTGAAAATGAAAAATCGAATGACCCTCTTACTTACAAATGTAGGTACAAAAATCCTACGTGAAATATTTGCACGTGAATTCTGACAATATATTTTTAAATGCATATATAATGACTATATCATGAATGCAAAGATGGTTTGCCATTGCACATTCTATGATGTAATCCATGATATCAACAAATTAGAGTGAATTCACATAATCATCACAAGAGGTACAGAAAAAAAACACTCAGATAAAATTCAACATGCCATGGGCCAAATGTTTGTGTCCCCTCAAAATTCATGTTGAAACCCTACCCCTCAGTGTTACTGTGTTTGGAGAAAGGATCTTTAGGAGGTAATCAAGGATAGATGAGTTCATTATGTAGCAGGACCAGCCACAGACAAAACTCCTCAGACACCAAGTTAAAGAAGGAAGGGGTTTATTTGGCCCAGGGCATCGGCAAGACTTCTGTCTCAAGAGCCGAGCTCCTCGAATGAGCAACTCCTGTCCCTTTTAAGGGCTCACAACTCTAAGGGGGTGCATGTGAGAGGGTTGCGATTGATTGAGCAAGCAGTACGTGACTGGGGGCTGCATGCACCGGTAATTAGATCGGAACAAAACAAGATAGGGATGTTCACAGTGCATTTCTATACAATGTCTGTAATCTACAGATAACAGAACCAATTAGATCTGGGTAGATCTTTAACCACCAGGCCCAGGGTGTGGCGCTGGGCTGTCTGCCTGTGGATTTCATTTCTGCCTTTTAGTTTTTACTTCTTTCTTTGGAGGCAGAAATTAGGAAATGGCCCATCTCAGCTCACTGCAACCTCCACCTCCTGGGTCCAAGCCATTCTCCTGCCTCAGTCTCCCAAGTAGCTGGGATTACAGGCGCGCGCCACCACGCCTGGCTAATTATTTGTATCTTTAGTAGAGATAGGTTTTCATGTCAGCCAGGCTGGTCTCAAACTCCTGACCTCGTGATCTGCCTGCCTCGGCCTCCCGAAGTGCTGGGATTACAGGCGTGGGCCACCATGCCCGACCTAATTTTTGTATTTTTAGCAGAGATGGGGTTTCACCACGTTGGCCAAGCTGGTCTCCAACTCCTGACCTCAGGCTATCCGCCCGCCTTGGCCTCCCAAAATGCTGGGATTACAAGCATTAGCCACCACGTCTGGCCAAAACATATAATTTTTATATGATACCACTCATAATACCAACATTTGTTAACTAGGAACAATGCTAACAATAGATGTGCAAGATATTTAAAGAAAATTTACCTTTTAATATTAGGGACAAAAAAGACCTAAATAAATGAAGACATGTATCTTACAAATTGATGAGTCATTAGCAATGTGCAAAATAAGTAATATTGTAAAGATGGCAGTTTTCTTCAAACTAACCTATAAATTCAATGTAATTACAGTAAAAAATCCAAATGAATTTTCATGTTAAAACTAATAAAAAGAGGTAAGAAACAAGAATAGCCACGATAACTGAAAGAAAATGGAGAAGGAGAAATTAATTTACCAAACAACAAAACCTATTAAAACAGTATGGTATTGCTGGATAGACGAATACATCAATAGAACAGACCAAAGACTCTAGAACCAGACTCATGTATATTCATCCAGTCATCCACAGAATGTTTATTGAGGCACCACTCTGTGACAAACACTGTCGAAGGTTCTGGGGAAACAGCAAAGCATGAAACAAATAAAAATCCCTGACCTCAGGAATCATACAGTCTAGTGGGATGAAATATACAGAAACAATGTGCTTTTCAGATGGTAATCAATGCTAAGAAGAAAAACAGCAGAGAAGGAAAGAAGACAATCTTGGATTGAGGGTGTGGGTTGCAATTTACAACGGTGTCTTGGGGAACAGCTTGTTGGAAAGGCACCATTGGGCAAAGGAGATGAGGGGTGGTGCCCTGCACACATCTGGAGGAAGAGCGGTCCAGGCAGAACAAACAGCAAGTGCCAAAGACCCTGAGGTAGAAGCACGTCTGACATGTCTGATGAACAGCAAAACCAGTGTGGCTGGAACAGAAAGAGCCAGGGGAGAGAGCAGCAGGGAAGAGTGTGAGTTCCCAGAGCTTTACTGGAAGAATTCAGTTTTTCCTCAGTGTGAGACAGAAGCCACTGGAGAATTCTGGGGAAGTGAGTGGCTTTATTTGAGTTGATTAAAAGTATCATTGGCCTGACACGGTGGCTCAAGCCTGTAATCTCAATACTTTTGGAGGCTGAGGTGGGAGGATTGTTTGACACCAGCCTGGACAACATAGCAAGACCCCATGTCTGCCCAAAAAAATCAAAAATTAACTGGGCATGGCGGCACATGCCTGTATTCCCAGCTACACGGGAGGCTGAGGTAGGGGGATCCCTTGAGCCTGGGAGGTCAAGGCTGCAGTGAGTCACGATTATGTCATGGCACTCCAGCCTAGATGACACAGAGAGATCCTGTCTCAAAAATAAATAAATAAATAAATAAGTATCATTTAGGATGCTGTTTTAAGAAGAGATCATCAAGTAGCACAGGAAGAAAAGAAAGTCCAGTTGGATAGCTCCAGCAACAATCCAGCCAAGAGATGAGGCAGCTCACACCAGGATGGTGATGGTGAGAGGGAGGGAATGGTCAAGTGCGGGCAGATTTTACAGGCCGAGCCACTCAGTTCTGCGGACAGATTGTATGTGTGGGGACATCAGACAAAAGGAGGAGTCAGTGATGATTACAAGGGTTCCTGCCTAAGCAACAGGAGGGTGGAGTGTGTTTAAATGAGAAGGGATGCGGGAAGAGCTGGTTTGAGGAGATAAGGACTTCAGTTGGGGGCATATTAAGGCTCAGGTATCTATTACACATCCCAGAGAAAAGCTGGGTGACACGATAGAGGTTCAAGGGCCAGGGGCCCAAGCTAAAACGACAACTTTGAGAGTGATGTGAGAGGCTGACCCTCATTGTTTGCAGATTCTGTATTCATGAACTCATCTACTTGGTGATCTTTTTTTTTTTTTTTTTGAGACAGAGTCTCACTCTGGTTGCCCAGGCTGCAGTGTAGTGGCATGATCTCGGCTCAGTGCAACCTCCACCTTCTGGGTTCAAGTGATTCTCCTGTGTCAAGTGATTCTCCTCCCTAGTTGCTGGGGAAACAGGTGCCCGCCACCATGCCTGGCTAATTTCTGTTTGTTTATTTGTTTGTTTTGGAGACGGAATCTGGCTCTGTCGCCCAGGCTGGAGTGCAGTGGCGTGATTTCGGCTCACTGCAACCTCCATCTTCTGGGTTCAAGTGATTCTCCTGCGTCAGCCTCCCTAGTTGCTGGGAAAACAGGCGCCTGCCACCATGCCTGGCTAATTTTTGGGTTTTTTTTTTCTTTTTTTGAGACGGAGTCTGGTTCTGTCGCCCAGGCTGGAGTGCAGTGGTGTGATCTCGGCTCACTGCAAGCTCCGCCTCCCAGGTTCACGCCATTCTCCTGCCTCAGCCTCCAGAGTAGCTGGGACTACAGGCGCCCGCCACCTCGCCCGGCTAATTTTTTGTATTTTTAGTAGAGATGAGGTTTCACCATGTTAGCCAGGATGGTCTCGATCTCCTGACCTTGTGATCCGCCCACCTCAGCCTCCCAAAGTGCTGAGATTACAGGCGTGAGCCACTGCACCCGGCCAATTTTTGTATCTTTAATAGAGACAGGGTTTCACCATGTTGGCCAGGCTGCTCTCGAGCTCCTGACCTCGGATGATCCTGCCCACCTCGGCCTCCCAAAGTGCTGGGATTACAGATGTGAGCCACTGTGCCCGGCCATACCTGCTGAGTGTATTTTGTAACCCCTCCATCATTCATGGACATTCAAAAAATGTGAACTGTCGATGTCCACATTCCCAGCTGAGGACACACAGGGTGCAATAGACTGAATGTGTCCCCAAAAAGTCAGATGTTGAAACCCTGATTCCAATGGAATGATATTTGGAGCTGGGGTCTTTGAGAGGCAAGTAGTTCACAAGTGCAGAGTCCTCAAGAATGGGTTGAGGACCTCAGAGGAGCCCAGAGAGCTGGCTTGCCTTCTTTCTGCTGGGTGAGAATACAGCCAGAAGATGACCATCTGCAAACCAGAAACAGGTGCTCAGCAGACACTGGATCTGCCAGTGCCTCAATCTTGGACTTCCCAGCCTCTAGAACTGTGAGAAATGTTTGTTGTTGAAGCCACGTTTGTTAGAGCAGCCCAAGTGCCCACAACACTTTGCTTCTCATTTCAGCTCTCACAGTGTAAACAAGTGTCCTTTGCATGGTCTTAGTGCACATTTTTGTGCTTTTTGAGGGGTTGATTTTGCCGTTTAAAAAGGCCCCGCACTTAGGGCTCACGTGCTGTCTAGTGTTGCTAAGCACGGGAAGGCTGTGATGTGCCTTATGGGGAAAAGGTGTGTATTGGAGAAGCTTTTTTCAGGCACGAGTTACAGACCTGTTGGCCATGAGCTCCCTGTTAATGAGTCAACAATATATATTAGAATGGTGTCTTCCACAAAAACACACATAAAACCAGGCTGATGTATGGGTCAACTGAGGAAACTGCTGTGACCAGGCCAGAGCTTTACAGGAAGCTAACCTGTATTTTCCCCAGGAGCAATGGTTTAGGATTTGCTAACTCAGTGTCGGTAGTAACTTTACTACTACAAATACCAAGAATGACTGTATGTAGGTTTGGTTGGTTGGTTTGTTTGAGACACAGTCTCACTCTGTCCCCTAAGCTGGAGTGCGGTGGCACAATCTTGGCTCACAACAACCTCCACCTACCGGGTTCAAGCAATTCTCCTGCCTCAGCCTCCCGAGTAGCTGGTACTACAGGCGAGCACCACCATACCCAGCTAATTTTTGTCTTTTTGGTAGAGATGGGGTTTCGCCATGTTGGCCAGGCTACTCTCAAACTCCTGACCTCAGGTGATCCACTGTGCCGGGCCTGTAGGTGATATTTAAACTTTAAGAATGAAGGACATCCTTCAGGGAATAATGGTGGATGAATAAAAGAGAAATCTAGAAGGCTGAGCCCTGGGGTCCTTCAACACAAACATTCAGGGAGATCAGAAGGAACCAGCAAGTGAGGACTGAGCCTGAGAAGGAACAGCCAGTGATGGGGGAGAAAGACCCCAAGTGTGATGTCCTGGACCCAAGTAAAGAACGGGTATCGAGGGGAGAGCAACGAATGGTGAGAGTTGCCCTCAGGGCTTGGCGAAGTGAAGGTCATTGGTGACCTCCACAAGGACAGGCTTGGACGAGGGCAAGGGTGACAGCATAATCATAGTGGGCTTAAAAGAGACTGAGAGGAGACTGGGCACGGTGGCTCATGCCTATAATCCCAGCACTTTAAGAGGTCAAGGTGAGCGGGCTGCTTGAGGCCTGGAGTTCGAAACCAGCCTGGCCAACACGGTAAAACCCCGTTTCTACTAAAAATACAAAAATTAGCCAGGCGTGGTGGCACATGCCTCTAATCCCAGCTACTTGGGAGGCTGAGGCAGGAGAACTGCTTGA
>NW_012115110.1:7822933-7824107 GCF_000951035.1 Colobus angolensis palliatus
CCATTGCACTCCAGCCTGGGCAACAAGATCTAAACTCCATCTCAAAAAAAAAAAAAAAAAAGAGCAAAGAGACTGTGCAAAAGACAGAGGGAAGATACAGTGATGAGCCTTTTTTTTTTTAAGTGGAAGAAATCTCAGCCTATTTGTATGTGGATGAGACCGATACCACAGAGAAGAAAATAAACAAATCACAGTCAGTGACCCAGGGAGAGAGGAAACTGCAGAGTAGGAGGGAGGTTCTGGTGCATAGTGGAGGCGCTGCCTTCTTTGGCAGTGTGGACAGTCCTCACGCGCCCAAGCCAGCCTGAGGACGTGGACACAGACACAGGTGGTGGTGGGTGCGGGGCGGGAGAGTGTGGATGCTCCCTGTTGGCATCTGTTTGCTCACAGAACTGAGAAGCAGAGTCAGCAGCTCAGGGTGAGAGGCAGGAGGAGGGCTGGGGAGAGGACAAGCAGGAAAACGGGGAACCAGGGAGCAGTACTGTGGTCGGGGAAATGTATGGCTGTTTCCTCCAGCCAGGTCCAGCAGCGGGAACATGCGCAGAGCAGGCAGAGAGAGGAGGTCAGATACAATGGGGCTCTGTAGTCATGAGAGGGGACAGGAGGGACCTGTGGTGGGAGGAGGGACTGGCCATCAATGGGGCAAGGCTGCAGCACTGAGCTACCCAGGTGAGAAAACAAATCACCATGGATCCCCACCTACCCCAGTGTGCGAGCATTTCAGATGGCTAGAAATCTAAGTAGGAAAGGCAAAATTCAGCAATCAGAGGGAAATACTGAATACTTTTTTCTTGTACTTTGGAGTAACAAAGAATTTCTTAAATCTGACCCCCCAAAAAAAAACAAACCATAAAGGATTAGAAATCCCATTTCATGGCTGGGCGTGGTGGCTCACACCTGTAATCTCAGCACTTTAGGAGGCTGAGGCAGGCGGATCACGAGGTCAGGAGATCGAGACCATCCTGGCTAACATGGCGAAACTCCGTCTCTACTAAAAACACAAAAAATTAGCCGGGCGAGGTGGCAGGCGCCTGTAGTCCCAGCTTCTCGGGAGGCTGAGGCAGGAGAATGGCATGAACCCGGGAGGCGGAGCTTGCAGTGAGCTGAGATCGCACCACTGCACCCCAGCCTGGGCGACAGAGCGAGACTCTGTCTCAAAAAAAAAAAAAAAAAA
>NW_012115110.1:7829667-7831150 GCF_000951035.1 Colobus angolensis palliatus
GGGAGGCCGAGACGGGCAGATCACGAGGTCAGGAGATCGAGACCATCCTGGCTAACATGGTGAAACCCCGTCTCTACTAAAAACTGCAAAAAACTAGCCGGGCGAGGTGGTGGCGCCTGTAGTCCCAGCTACCCGGGAGGCTGAGGCGTGAACCTGGGAGGCGGAGCTTGCAGTGAGCTGAGATCCGGCCATAGCACTCCAACCTGGGTGACAGAGCAAGACTTCGTCTCAAAAAAAAAGGAAAGACAACTGAAGAAAACTGAATAGTAAGTGGATATTTGATGATACTGCAAATTATTGTGAATTTTGGCAGGGAAAGAGGATGGCATTGCCACCATGTGTTTCTGAGTCCTTGTCTTTCACAGATGCATCACCATGTCACCATGTACACACAGATGACATGACCAGAGGTCTGGGATTTACTTCAGAATAGCCCCCATTTGGGCTGAACACGGTGGCTTACACCTGTAATCCCAGCACTTTGGGAGGCCAAGGCTGGTGGATCACCTGAGGTCAGGAGCTCGAGACCAGCCTGGCCAACATGGTGAAACCCTGTTTCTACTAAAATTACAAAAATTAGCCAGGCATGGTGGTAAGCGCCTATAATCCCAGCTCCTCGGGAGGCTGAGGCATGAGAATCGCTTGAATCCAGGAGGCGAAGGTTGCAGTGAGACGGAATTGCGCCACTGCACTCCAGCCTGGGCGAAAGAGCAAGACTCCATCTCGAAAAACAAATAAAAACCCAAAATAGCTCCGTGTGGGGTAGGGGGACAAGGTGTCCACGTGCTGATGGTGGTGCAGCTGGAGTGTCTTCTGTACTAATCTCTCTACTTTTATATATGCCTGAGATTTTCCATGACTAAAAGCTTTTAAAATTGCATTAATAAGGTAGTAACTAAGATGAAAGATTAATAAGATAATGATTAACATTAATATTAAGATAAAAGTCTCCATAAACAAAGTGAGAAAACAAGATAGACTAGGAGAAGGTATTATTTTAGGAACAGAGGACTTCGTGTCTACATAAAATATATAAAGAATTCTTATAAGTCACCAAGAAAAAGACAATGCAATAGAAAAATTCATACGAATGGGCAATTTATAAAAAAGTACACCTGAATGGCCCATAGACACATGAAGAGATATTCAACCTCACTGTACTTACGGATATTACAATAAAAACAAGAATGAAGTACTGTTTTCCATCTTGCAGATTGCGAAAGTCTGTTAACACACAGAGATGATGGTACACTTGTAGGGAAATAGGAGGGCACATGAAATGATTCAAACCCTGGAAGCTGTCTGGCAAAGTCTAGCAAAGTTAAAGAAGCAGATGCCCCACACACCAGATATCCCACCACTAGATGTTTCCCTAGAGAAATTCATGTCACATGTGGTGGGACACGGTGGCTCATGCCTGTAATCCCAGCACTTTGGGAGGCCAAGGCAGGGGGATCACTTGAGCCCAAGAGTTCGAGAGCAT
>NW_012115110.1:7832095-7851732 GCF_000951035.1 Colobus angolensis palliatus
AAAAAAAAAAAAAAAGAGTGAGACCCTATCTCAAAAAAAAAAAAGAGAGAGAAAAAAAAAAATTCGCACGTGCCCACACAGGCACATGCAGTGATTATGGAAAAATGTTCTTGGCACCACTAATATGATGACAACACCTGGAACCAATCTAATTGACCACCAACAGGAGAATCAATAAACTGCAATTTATTGATTGATGTGGGTTGAACTGTGTTCCCCCAAAATACATGTTTAAGTCCTATCCTCCACTCCCTTTGCATGTGACCTTAACTAGACACAGGGTCCTTGCAGATGTCCTGTAGTTAAGATGAGGTCATACTGGAGTACAGTAGACCATAAAGCCAATGACTGGTGTCCATCTAAGAAGGTGATAATGTGGACAAAGACACAATGGACACCCAGAAGAGAAAGCCGTATGAAGACGGAGGTGGAGACAGGAAGGATGCACCTGCAAGCCAAGGATTGCTGGCCCCCACCAGATGTTGGAATAGGCAAGGAAAGGTTCTCCTCTACAGGTTTCAGAAAGAGGAGAGCCCTGCTGACACTTTCAATTTGGACTCCTGGCCTCTAGAACTAGAGGCTATGAGGCACTTTGTTGCTTTAAGTCACCCAGTATCTGATAATGTTATGGCAGCCCTAGAAAACAAATACATTCATAAAAAGACTATTACGCAACAGTTTGATGAACAGGCTGCACCTGTAATTTATCAATACAATAAATCTCCAGGCCCACACGGTGGCTCATGTCTGTGATCCCAGCACTTTGGGAGGTCGAGGCATGGTCATAGCTTGAGGCCAGGAGTATGAGACCAGCCTGAGCAACATAGGGAGACCCCATCTCTACAAAAAAATTTTTTTAATTAGCCGGGCGTGGTGGCGTGCACCCGTAGTCCCAGCTACTCAGAAGATTGAGAGGAGGATCACTTGAACCCAGGAATTCAAGGCTGCGGTAAGCTATGATCATGCCACTACACTCCAGTCTGGGCAACACAGAGAGACCCTGTCTCTAAAAATGAAAATACAAAACTTAAAAAATCTCAAAAACATAATATGTAAAAAGACATAGCATTTTGATACTAAACAACAGCCAAAAAACATCCATTTTGATGCTAAATAAAAAACAACCAAAAAATATACATTTTGCTAATGAACATACCGTAGGAAAAGTGTCACACACGGGAATGAATTATCACCGTCAGGACAATGGTTACTGGGATGAGAGGGGAGAAAAAACGGAGATTGTGGGCTTTATTATATTTTATTTCCTTAAAAAGTTTTGATTTGGGGGCCGGGCGTGGTGGCTCAAGCCTGTAATCCCAGCACTTTGGGAGGCCGAGGCGGGTGGATCACAAAGTCAGGAGCTCGAGACCATCCTGGCTAACATGGTGAAACCCCGTCTCTACTGAAAAATACAAAAAAAAAACTAGCCGGGCGAGGTGGCGGGCGCCTGTAGTCCCAGCTACTCGGGAGGCTGAGGCAGGAGAACGGCGTGAATCTGGGAGGCGGAGCTTGCAGTGAGCTGAGATCCGGCCACTGCACTCCAGCCTGGGTGACAGAGCGAGACTCCGTCTCAAAAAAACAAACAAAAAAAAGGTTTTGATTTGAAGTATATAGAGCAAAATGGTACTATCTTTTAAATATGGGTGATGTGAAAGGGTGGCTGTTATATAACGTCCTTCACATTACTGCATATTCTTAGTGTTTCATAATTAGAAATAAAGTAATTAGATTTTGAGAAGAAAGAAATTAATAACTAGTTATCCAGTCAAGGACAACTGGACTCTAGTTTTATTGGTTTGGTTTTCATAAGCTACATTATAGAACTATAATTAGTAAGACAAATAATTCAACATTGTTATTTGACACCGTTTCAGAAAAACTCTCAAGCCATGTTTCCCTCTGATCTCACAATACAAGGATCATCAACACGATGACCCAATGTAAGGGGGTGGGGCAGGGGGTGGTGAGGGCTCAGTTCCCAAGACTGCCCCACTCCTCAGACACAAGCAGCAAGTCCAGGCCTGTAGAGTTTTCTTTTTTCTTTTTCTTTTTGCTGGAGTGCAGTGCACGATCTCTGCTCACTGCAAACTCCGCCTCCCAGGTTCAAGCGATTCTCCTGCCTCGGCCTTCCAAGTAGCTGCGACTACAGGCGCCTGCCACCACGCCCGGCTAATTTTTATACTTTTAGTGGAGACAGGGTTTCACCATGTTGGCCAGGCTGGTCTGGGCTGACTTCTTATCTGAGCTGTTTGTTCTATGAGGATCCAGGGATCACAGAAAATCCTGGCCATTCCAGGAAGCCTCTAATCTGAATGTTTTTACTTTATTTTCAGTTGACATCCATTTTGCAAAAGGAATGCTTACAGGCAGGTGAGCAGCCCTCTACACTGATCCTGCAAGGTTATTCTCCTGCAGGAGAGGCCCGTGTGTGGTGCATGTCGAAGGCTGGACTCCTGCCCAGACCCTCCACAAGGGCACAGCAGCCAGGCCACGCCTTGTGCCAAAGGCCAAGTTTACAATGGGCAGGGTGAACAGTTTCTACCCTGGCAAGTCTCAGGGAACATAGCCTTGACTCTCAACTAACTGTACTATATTTTCTGTATATATCTTTCAGGATTTTAGCTTCCTCCTGCAGATGCACTGTAAACCAAAAATAAAATTCCAAGCCTCCCAACTAACTGAATGGACCTCTCCTCTTAGCCAAGGGGATTCTAAAGAAACTCATAAAACTAATTCAGGCCATGACAGGAAGGAGGGGCTGGGCTCAGTGGCTCACGCCTATAATTCCAGCACACTGGAAGGCCAATCTCTACAAAACCTCATCTCTTTTTTTTATTGTTTTTTTTATTTTTTGAGACGGAGTCTTGCTCTGTCGCCCAGGCTGGAGTGCAGTGGCCGGATCTCAGCTCACTGCAAGCTCCGCCTCCCAGGTTCACGCCATTCTCCTGGCTCAGCCTCCCAAGCAGCTGGGACTACAGGCGCCCGCCACCTTGCCCAGCTAGTTTTTTGTATTTTTTAGTAGAGACGGGGTTTCACCGTGTTCACCAGGATGGTCTCGATCTCCTGACCTCGTGATCCACCCGTCTCAGCCTCCCAAAGTGCTGGGATTACAGGCTTGAGCCACCGCGCCCAGCTACAAAACCCCATCTCTACAAAAAAAAAAAAAAATTAGAAAATTAGCCAGGCTTGGTGGCACACACCTGTGGTCCCAGCCTTTTAGGAGGTTGATCTAGGAGGATCACTTGGGCCCAGGAGGTCAAGACTGCAGTGACTCAATGATCGTGCCACTGCATTCCAGCCTGGGGACACAATGAAACCCTGTTTCAAAAATATTAACTAATTAATTATTTTAAAAATTTATAGCCCCTCCTATAGCTTATTGAATCTGTGTATTTGGCCACACTGTTCAGCACAGATCCCTGTACTATTCTTCCCACACTGGAAGGGTCTGTTTCCAGCTTCTGGCCAGAGACTACCCTTCCCAGCGTGTCAGAATGGCCGCCTTGCAGGCTGCAACACTTTATGAGAAATAAAGCTCTCTTTTTCCAAATTTATGAAACTCACTATTGTTTAGTTGACAAAAGAAACGTTGAGATGAACTGCAAATGAAGACAAGTGTAGTGGCTCACACCTGTAATCCCAGTACTTTAGGAGGCTGAGGCAAGAGGATTGCTTGAGACTGCGAGTTGGAGACCAGCCTAGGCAACATGTCTCTTTTTTTTTTTTTTTTTTAACTTTTCTCCACAGGAGGGGAAAGAGTCCATTAATTCTTCATGGAGACATGACAGAATTTACAAATCTATCAGATCTGCCACTTATCCCTAAAAATGGCTCAAGTACAATGAACGAAGCTGGAATCAGACAGCTTCGTGCAGAGGGTGTGCTATAGACATGGGTACTTTTCCACTGTGGCACAAAATTTATTTTACATATGATGAGGTGCTTTATTGTGAGTAAGAAGGTTTCCTTTTCCTCCTGTGCTGGGGCAGGACTATGTGTCTGAGATGCATGACAGAGTCCTCGTTACACATGTGTCGATAAAGGCTTTTCTGCATCATGGCAGATATGTTTGGGGCCATCTTCTGGTCATCCCCAGGTCACAGGTCAGTTCTGAGGTCTCTGGAAATCAGGACGCTCTTCCTAGCTCTGGGGAGTGCCCTGCAGGACACTCTGGGGGCCATGCTCTTCGGCAATATCCACCCTGGCCACCAGCACGAATGCATGATTCCCCATAGACATTGCTGCAAGGTGCTGCATATGTGTGAATGACTTCTGTGTGATGATACACACAGGAGAGGAGCATATGAAACTGGAATTTGCAGATCAAATACTCAACAGTGATCCCCATGGGTTTTCATGAGTAATTTTCCAGAAGGACTTGCTTGTGTGAGGCCAAGCTGGAAGGGCCACAAGAGTCACTCTGCAGGGGTGAAGGAGACTCACTGTGCCTCACACAAGCACGTGCCTCTGGAAAATTACACATTAAAACCCAAGGGGATCACTGGTGTTTTTTTTGTTTTGTTTTGTTTTGTTTGAGACGGAGTCTCGCTCTGTTGCCCAGGCTGGAGTGCAATGGTGCAATCTCTGCTCACTGCAACCTCTGCCCCACTGATTCAAGCAATTTTCCTGCCACAGCCTCCTGAGTAGCTGGGATTATAGGCACATGCCACCACGCCTGGCTAATTTTTGTATTTTAGTAGAGACGGGGTTTCACCATGTTGGCCAGGCTGGTCTCAGACTCCTGACCTCAGGATTCATCTGCCTCAGCCATAGCGCTAGGACTACAGGCGTGAGCCACCGCGCCAGGCCTTACAGTTGAGTATTTGATCTGCAGATTCCAAGGGTATGCTCTCCTGCGCGTACCTTCATGAGGCATTATTCCTTTACTCCATATACATTTCCACTTCTTGACTTCTTTTTTGAACCAGTTACATCTGCCTATTTCTCTCTTTAATGAATAAAATAAAATATTTACCACTTTTATATCTGTATAAAAGTCATGATTTCACCTTTGGCTGAAAATTATCTTTTAACAATGTAATCAAACATTCCCTAACACTGGCAGTCAGAGAGATAAGAGACAGGTGGTAAAGTATGGTGGGGGTGTAGTTTTCCTGATTTCATGTCCTAAGGATTCAAATAACTCACAAGTCAGACTTCCAGGCACAACACAGTTCTCCAACAGAAATAGAGAAAACAGATTTTGACAAGCAAAGGGGACTGGTGCAGTTGGAATTATAACAAGCAGGGAAGTCTAGGAATACATCTCCAGCCTCCTGGGAGAGCCGAGCCTGGAGGGGGCGGAGAGGAGGAGGAGGGAGGCCTGGGGGAAGAGAGGTCTGCAAAGTAGGGAAAGGGAAGGCCAGGAGGGAGCCAGGTGCAGTGGGGAGGAGAGGAGAGAAGGGAGGAATACATTCCTGGAAGCTTTAGAAATTGAGAAATAGAAACCACGTGGAAGTGAATCCAGGGCTCAGGGTTACAGAGGACCCCAAGACAACACAGGAAGGTGGGGTCTAATGTGAAAGGCAGGAGGTTTCTCCTTTATTGGTTAAACACTGTAGGAACATGGCAAGTGATTTTCAATCTTGCAGCAGTGAAGGCAGGGCCAGTACTTCTCCTTAGATGATTATGTAAACATCAAACTTCTCCAAATATTTATTTTTCAGCAGTCATCCTTGTATTTTCCAAGTGTCTATGGTTGAGAGAGCATGAATTAGGAAGCTACCTGGAGGAGCACACATTGGCCCTCTTAGACATGCCAAGGACGCCCCTGCAGTCTGCTTTTTCTCTGGTGTTCCAGGCCTGGATAGGATTCCCCAGATACCGACGAGGCTCATTACTAACCACTTTATTTTAAATGGGCTTTGAAAACAACAGGTGGCATCTTCCATCAGCAAGTGGACATAAATCTCAGTGCCCAGTGTTTCCAAAGCCTGCCCGACCCACATGGCTGTGGGGTGTAAACTGTCCAGTCGTTCTTGGCAACACCTACCCAGCATTTAGGATGTCCCACTCTTAGATCCACAGACCCAGCACCTCTCTTCTTAACACTCACCCTAAGGAAAAGCTGTCGAATGTGGATACTGATTTCGATGCAAATATGCTCAGTTTTTTTTCACAGTTTTATATTAGTAAAAACGCTACAGCCAGAATGTCTCACTGCAGGAAGAGAGTTACGAGGAGTATTGAACGGCATGGAGGAAAGGCTCCTCCGTGCTAAACGGCCAAAACGAACGCAAGTTTGCATACGGTGTGATTTCCACTATGTCCTTAAAATGTATGGCGAAACACCTACGGGAAAATACCAAAATGTAAACAGCGGCTGCTTCGGACGCGTGGGATCGTGGGGGCTGCTGTCCTGCAAGCACAACGTATCACTTTTATGAAAGTCAGCTTCTGCAAACGGATTATGGGAAGTTCCTTACCCGTGCACGCGGCAAAGACCTTCTTTGCCATAGTTAGAACACACGCGCGAGTTCAAAGGAGCGGGGCCCGGGCTTATGTGCCCCGGGGATGCGCACGTACCTTGTCCCGCGGCCTGAGACTGCGCTGCACCGCGCGGAGGCCGAACTCAGAGGAGCGGGCGCGGCGCCGGGCGGGGACGCGAGAGGGCCGTGGACGCGGCGACCGAGGACGCGGGGATCCCTGCGGGACCAGTGGCTCCACCCGGAGTCGTAGCCTCCTGGGAAAGCCGGAGCCCGGAGGGGGCGGAGAGGAGGAGGAGGGAGGCCTGGGGGAAGAGAGGTCTGCGAAGTCGGAGAAGGGAAGGAAGGCCAGGAGAGGGGGAGGCGCAGTGGGGAGGAGAGGAGAGAAGGGAGGGAGGAAAGTAAGGGGAGGGGAAGAAGTGGGGTGATAGGAGGCTGGGGGAGGGAGGAAGAGGGAGGGAGAGATGGGAGAGGCTCCAAGGTAAAGAAATGTGCAGGGAGAGGGCGTGGGGGAGGGGGAACCGCAGAGCGGAAGGGAGAAGAGAATCAGGAAGCCTTGAGGGAGGAGGCAGGGAGGCCAGGAGAAGGAAGACAGTCAGCCTTCTGTGAGATTTCCGTGCGTGCCTGGCTTCCAAGACAAGTAACTTCTGTTGTAAATAAAAATTAAGCTATTTTTTGTTTATTTTATTATTTTATTTTATAGATAGGGTCTTATTCTGTCACCCAGGCTGGAGTGCAGTGACACAATCATAGATCACTGGAGCTTCGAACTCCTGGCTTCAAGTGATCCTCCCCTCTCAGCCTCCTAAAGTGCTGGGATTACAGGTGTGAGCCACCATGCCCAGCCACATTTCTTTTTTTTTTTTTTTTTTGAGGTGGAGTCTAACTCTGTTGCTGAGGCTGTAGTCACTCAGGCTGGAGTGCAGTGGCACTATCTCAACCTCAACCTCACTGCAACCTCCACCTCCTGGATTCAAGTGATTCTCCTGCCTCAGCCTCCCCAGTAGCTGGGATTATAGGCATGCGCCACCACGCCCAGCTAATTTTGTGTTTTCAGTAGAGATGGAGTTTTACTGTGTTGGCCAGGCTGGTCTCGAACTCCTGACCTCAAGTGTTCCACCTGCCTTGGCCTCCCAGAGTGCTGAGATTACAGGCGTGAGCCACTGTGCCCGGCCCCAGCCCCAAATGAAGCCTTTAAAAAAAAAAAAAAAAATGAATACACGTTTCATACTTGCCTCCTCCTTCGTGTTTTCTCTGGTCATCTGACCAAGGTTATGATAACAGCTTCAACTTAGCTGCAGAAGCACACCCCTGTGGCTCACCCAAACTGGAAACATACAGGAAAAGGGAATTCTAGGAATATAGCTCAGAATTGAGACACGATTCTGGACAAACAGGCACGTTACCAAACCATTGCAACATGGTGGCCGCACTTCCTGCCCTCCCCACTGCAAAGCTGTTGTTACGGACAGAATGTTTGTGTCCCCTCCCACATTTGTATGTTGAAATCCTAACCCCCAGTATGGTGGTATTTGAAGGCGGGGCCTTTGGGAGACGCTTAGGTCATGAGGGTGGAGCCCCCAAGAATGAGATTTGTGCCATTACAAAAAGAGGCAAGGGAGCTTGCTTCCTCATCTGTATGTGAGGAAGAGGACACCCACCAAGAACCCAATCCTTTTGGCCCATCCCAGACTTCCAACTTCCAGAACTGTAAGAAATAAATGTTGTTTCAGCTACCCAAGTCTATCTATGGTGTTCTTGTTGTTGTTTTTGAGACAGGGTCTCGCTCTGTCACCCAGGCTGGAGTGCAGTGGCGCCATTTCGGTTCACTGCAACCTCTGCCTCTTGGGTTCAAACAATTCTCCTGCCTCAGCCTCCTGAGTAGCTGGGATTACAGGTGTGTACCACCATGCCCAGCTACTTTTTGTATTTTTAGTAGAGACAGGGTTTCACCGTGTTGGTCAGGCTGGTCTCAAATTCCTGACCTCAGGTGATCCACTGGCCTTCGCCTCCCAAAGTGCTGGAATTACAGATGTGAGCCACCTTGCCCAGCCTGGTGTTTTTGTTATAGCGGCCGAAACGGACTAAAACAGTGTTTTCCTGCTAGAGATACATTAATTTTCTTTCAGCCAGGATCTTTCAAAACCCGATCTGAAGCATCTGCAGTTGAATTATTTTACAGGCTTGGAATTTCTCTAAAATAATGGGTAGGGATTTTTTAAACACCAGAATAATTTAAAAAGTTACCAAAGTGTTATTACCTAGAACAAATTCAGGATCAACCCCAAAGAAAAAAATTTATTTACTTTTTTTGAGACAGGGTCTCACTCTGTCACCCAGACTGGAGGGCAGTGGGACGATCATGGCTCACTACAGCCTCTACTTCCCTGGGTTCGGGTGATCCTCCCACCTCAGCCTCCTAAGTAGGTGGGACTACAGGCATGTCACCCAGCTAAGTTGTTTGTGTGTGTGTGTGGAGACAGGCTTTCACCATGTTGCCCAGGCTGAAGAAAAATTATTGTTTCCATCCTACAATGTGCAAATTGCTTGTGACACCCAAAAGGAAAATATTTCAACTTCACCAATTTTAGTGCCAAACTCCATGGAAAAATAATCACACAAGTGATTATTTAACCTGGGCTCTTAAAAAATTAAGTTTCCTTCTTATAGAAACTCTTAGCGGAAATGAACACTAAGATTTCATGGAGTTCCCTATAAATTAAAGAGGTATGACTCAGCGTTTGCTGCTCGTTACCTCTCCAAAGTTATTTTTATTTTTCATTCTTAAATAGGTAACTAAATTCCAGGGACAGAATGAGTCCAAGCTGAGTTAACAAACAGGGCAAGGTCAAAGTTAAACAAAATTGCTGACTCTGCTCAAATGCCTGTGATTTCACTGACTTTGAAGGCAAGGTCAGGAAAAGTATTCCTTGGAATTGCTCCTCTAAAGACACTTGGAACAAAATCAGAAAAAGTGCTGCTGTGTTTCAGAACATTTCAAAATAATACCTGAGGGCAAACATATTCTATGTCATCTGTTACCATTTCCTGGCTGTGTTGCTGACTCAGCCTCCAGCTCTCCTCAGTGGAGCTGCAGGGAGTCCGCTGGGAAAGCGCTGAATCCTGTGCACAGGGCAGGCACTGCTGGTGAAGACAGGTGAGAGGCTGGGTAGCTGATTTCTAGAAGGTTCTTGAGCACCAGTCGGCCATCTTGTCATCCCCAGATAGAAGGCTTCAATTTGCTTTTTTTTTTACTTTTTATTAATGAATATGTATAAACATATAGAAAGGTAGAAAGAAGTATACAATTAACTCCCATATACCCCAGGCCTAAATATAATTATCTTTAGTATTTTAGTAAACTTGCTTCATCAATTTTTTTTCAGAAGCATGAAAATTATAGACAACCTGACCTTTCACCCCTTAATAATTTTGTAGTAGTCAGCCTCCAAGATGACTCATAACGTGCCCTGCCTCTGAGAAATCACAACCCTATGGAGTCTCCCACACTTACCATGGTTGGTCTGTATGACCGATAGAATACAGACATAGTGATGGTGTATTAGTTTGTTTTCATGCTGCCGATAAAGATATACCAGAGACTGGGCAATTTACAAAAGAAAGAGGTTTAATGGGCTTACAGTTCCACGCAGCTGGGGAGGCCTCACAATCATGGTGGAAGGCGAAGAGGAGCAAGTGACATCTTACGTGGATGGTGGCAGAAAAAGAGAGCTTGCGCAGGGAAACTCCTTCCTATAATACGATCAGATCTTGTGAGAGTTATTCACTATCACGCCTGTCATCCCAGCACTTTGGGAGGCCAACGCGGCCAGATCACCTGAGGTCAGGAGTTTGAGACCAACCTGGGCAACATGGTGAAACCCCGTGTCTACTAAAAATAAAAAAAATTAGCCAGGCATGTTGGTGAGCACCTGTAATCCCAGCTACTCAGGAGGCTGAGGCAGAAGAATCGCTTGAACCTGGGAAAGGGAAGTTGCAGTGAGCTGAGATTGCACCACTGCACTCCAGCCTGAGTAACAAGAGCGAAACTCCATCTAAAAAAATAAAAATGAAAGACCTGCCCCCATGATTCATTACCTCCCACTGCGTCCCTCCCACCACACATGGGAATTCAAGATGAGATTTGAGCGTGGACACAGCCAAACCATATCAGATGGCATGTCTCTTCCAACGTTAAATTAGAGAAGACTCTGGGACTTCCGCCTCTCTCTTCTCTCTCTCTCTCTCTCTCTCTCTCTTTCTGTGTGTGTGTCTGTGTGTCTGTGTCTCTGTGTGTGTGTCTAGCTTTCTCTCTCAGATCACATGCTCTAGGGGAAGTCAGCTCCCAGCCATGTCTTGAGTAGCCTCTGGAGCAAAGAAATCTGTGACCCACAGCCATGTTCCTGGGCCATCCTGGACAAGAATCCTCCAGCCTCAGCCAAGTGTCAGATGTTATAACCCCATGGTAACCTCCTGAGAGACCCTGAGCCAGAACCTCCACCTAAGCCACTCCCAGACTCCTGAACCTCAAACTGTGCAAGATAATAATGTTTATTGTTGTGAGCTGCTAAGTTTTGAGCTAAATTGTTACACAGCAATTGTTAGTTCACACAGATGTTGATACCTGGAAGTGGGGTGCTGCTATGATAGCACCTCATGTGTGATAGTGACTTTGGAACTGTGGCTTTGGATTATTGAGAGTGTTAGTGAAAGCCTTGATTTACCTGAAAAAAGCTGCTGGTAAAAGATTCAGGTCTTCACCGGGTGCAGTGGCTCACGCCTGTAATCCCAGCTCTTTGGGAGGCCGAGGCGGATGGATCACAAGGTCTGGAGATCGAGATCATCCTGGCTAACACGGTGAAACCCCGTCTGTACTAAAAAATACAAAAAATTAGCTGGGCATGGAGGCGGGCACCTGTAGTCCCAGCTACTTGGGAGGCTGAGGCAGGAGAATGGCGTGAACCCGGGAGGTGGAGCTTGCAGTGAGCCGAAATAGTGCCACTGCACTCCAGGCTGGGCGACAGAGCAAGACACCATCTCAAAAAAAAAAAGATTCAGGTCTTTTGTTTTTGTTTTTGTTTTGTTTTGCTTTTTAGAGACAGGGCCTCACGCTGTTGCTCAGGCTGCAGTGTCATGGTCATAGCTCTTTGCAGCTTCAAACTCCTGAGCTCAGCCCCCCAAAGTGCTGGATTACAGGCACATGCCACCACATTGGGCCTAAGACTTGGTTCTTCAAAGGCTGCAAAGTGAGCACTTGTAGGAAAGTGAGGTCAATGAACTAGAAGCTGGAGGAAGGGGGTCCTTGTTATGCAGTGGCAGAAAGTTTGGCAACGCTGTTGACTGTAGTTATGTAGACAGAAGCAAATTAGCTGAGTAATCTGGCCAAGGAGATCTTCAATTGGTGTTGAAAGTACTACCTACTGTTTTCTAGTTCCTTCTAGTAAGATGCTAGAGTTGAGGTCAACAAAAGGAAAGACAGTTAAATATAAGTGAGTTAGAACTGGATAGTTCTGGAAATTCTTAGTCTGCCTAGATGGCAAATGTATTAGGCCGTTCTTGCACTGCTATAGAGAAATACCTCGGCCAGGTGTGGTAGCTCACACCTGTAATTTCAACACTTTGAGAGGATCACAAACAAAGCAGGAGGATCACTTGAGCCCGGGAGTTTAAGGCCAGCCTGGGCAAGGTAGTGAGACTCCATCTCTACAAAAAAGTGAAAAAATTAACTGGATATGGTGGTGCATGCCTGTAGTCCCAGCTACTTGGGAGACTGAGGCGGTAGGATTGCTTGAACAAAGCAGTTCAAGGCTGCAGTAAGCCAAGATCACACCACTGTACTGCAGCAACAGTCGGGCTCTGTTGCTCAAGATGGAGTGCAGTGGCGTAATCTTGGCTCACTGCAGCCTCAACCTCCCAGCCTCAAGTAATCCTCCCACTTTAACCTCCTGAGTAGCTGGAAATACAGGCATGAGCCACCACACCCAGCTATTTTTAAAATTTCCTTGTAGAGAGAGGGTTTCACCATTTTGCCGAGGCTGGTCTCAAACTCCTGGGCTCGAGCTATCTGTCCGCCTTGGCCTCTCAAAGTGTTGGGACCACAGCACCTGGCTGCCAGACACTTTTACACAAGTAGATCTCGTGGGAACTTAGAGCAAGATCTCACTTATCACCAAGAGGATGACTCAAGCCATCCATGAGCTTCAGTATTTGAATCACCCCCATGATCCAAACTCTTCCCTCCCACCAGGCCCCACATCAAACATTGAGGATTATATTTCAACATGAGATTTGGGTGAAGACAAATATCCAAACTATGTTAGCAAATTATGCAACAATTAAGAAATAACTTCTAAGCAAAGATCAAATGCAGGGTCCTGCCAGAAAAACTGTGGTCCAAGATGAATCCTTATGTGTGACTGTAAGATTCCAAAGAGATATAAGGTGGCATCTCAGAGTACCACTGAGTCAGACAAAGGGCCTGCTCTATAGAGTAAAGGTGCACCCCACAGGCTCTCTCAATCAAAGGAGAGTGCTTCTAGGAAGCTTAAGGGCTTTGGCCCTCAGCTGTCTGCAGAAGCCAAAGGTAGAGAACAGATTTGTGGGTGTTGCATTTGTCTATGGAGTGAACCCAAATAAAATTCACAGAAAATCCATATTTTAAGAGAAATGTATATACAGAAACTTCACCAGCTTGGACTGAAAGGAACAGAGATAATACAACCTAAAACGAAGGCCTTATTTGTTATTTATTTTTCGGGGAGGGGACAGGGACTTGCTCTGTCAATCAGGCTGGAGTGCAGTGGCACGATCTTGGCTCACTGCAGCCTGGACCTCCTGGGCTAAAACAATCCTCCAGTAGCTGGGACTACTGGCACATGTCATCATGCCTAATTAGCCATGTCATCATGGCTAATTTTGTTTTTATTTTTTGTAGCAATGAGAGTTTCACTATGTTGCCCAGGCTGGTCTCGAACTCTGGGGCTCAAGCAATCCTTCCACCCCAGCCTCCCAAAGTGCTGGGATTCCAGGAATGAGCTACCATGCCTGGCCAAAAAGAAGACCCTCAAAATTCTACTGTCAAGAAGTGAGCTGAGGCTGCTACCCAGCCATACGACACCTTTTTTCTCCCTTTGTGAACGGGGCGTCTGGAGTAGTTATTCTGTGTTCTTTTGTATGTTCATTTAGGGAGGGACAGGCAGAGGTAGGCAGACAACTTATTGAGAAGAATTATAATGTAGAAACTGTATTGAAGGAAATAAAGTCCCACCTGGACCTGATTTACATGATCTGGAGACAGAAGTGATGCTACAATAGGATGAGCCTTTGGGGAACTTTGGAAGGAGTTGACGGTGTTTTGCATATGGGAAGGATATGAAACTTTGGAGTCCAGAAGGTGGACTATGGCTGTCTGCTGGCTGGCCCATGCTGATTCTCACCTTCTAGCAGTCATACCCTTCAGTAGTCCCCAACCCCGCTGTGCCTCAAAGCACCATAGTTGGTCTGCGAGACGAATGACATGCAACAGAAGTAATGCGCTACGGTTTGAATGTTTGTCCCCGCCAAAGCGCACATTGAAATTTAATCCCCAATGTGGCAAGGTGGGGCCTTTCAGAGGCGATTGGGTCATGAAGGCAAAATGGATCAATCCATTCATGGATTCATGGATTCATGGATTCATGGATTCATGGGTTATCTTGGGAGTGGAACTGGTGGCTTTATAAGAAGAGGAAGAGCATGGGTGCAGCACACCAACATGCCACAAGTATACATATGTAACAAACCTGCACACTATGCACATGTACCCTAGAACTTAAAGTATAATAAAAATAAAAAATTAAAAAAAAAAAAAAGAAGAGGAAGAGCGACCTGAGCTAGCACACTCAGTCTCCTTGCCACCTGATGCCCTGCGCTCCTTGAGACTCTGCAGACTCCTCCAGGAAGAAGCCCCTCACCAGATGCAGCCCCTCGACTCTGGATTGCTCGGCTGCCATAACTGTAAGAAACAAGTTCTTTTCCTTTGCAAATTACTCAGTTTCAAGTGTTCTGTTACAAGCAACAGAAAAATGGATAAAACATAATAGGCTGTCACTTCTGATGTTAACTTATTTTTATAAGTGGTTTCGTCTTGGCCTCTCTTTTCCTCGCTGGCTCCCTCTATCACTTGCTCTGAGAGGTGCCAGCAGCCCTGTGAGGAAGCCCATGTGGTGAAGAACTGACGCTGCTGGCCGGAGCCAGCCATGAACGGAGGCTTCTTTCTAGCAGCCATGTGGCTGGGTCGTCTTGGACACAAATCCTCCAGCCCCAGTAAAGTTTCAGATGACTGCAGGCCAACATCTTGATGGTCACTTCCTGAGAGACTCTGTGCCAGAACCATGGACTAAGCCACCCCCAGATTCCTGACCCTCAAAAACTGTATGAAATACTACATGTGTGTGTTTTACATCACTAAGTGTATAAAGCATGTGTTTCTTTTTCTTTTTTTTTCTTTTTTGAGATGAAGTCTCGCCCTTTCACCCAGGCTGGCGTGCAACAGCACGATCTCGGCTCACTGCAACCTCTGTCCCCCGGGTTCAGCAACTCTCCCACGTCAGCCTCCCGAGTGGGACTACAGGCACGCACCACCGCACACTTTTTTGTATTTTTAGTAGCGACGGGGTTTCACCATGTTGGCCAGGCTGGTTTTGAACTCCTGACCTCAAGTGATCTGTCCGCCTCGGCCTCCCAAAGTGCTGGGATTACAGACCTAAGCCACCACGACTGGCCCAGCATGTGTTTCTGATTTTTTCACAGGTGGGGCCTTGCTGACCCTGGAAAGGCTGCCCTTCCGGTGGGGCTGGCCAGTTCCTACTGGAGAGAGTGCCTGCCTTTCAAATGCAAACCAACCAATCCAGAGTCCCTGCTGCACCACGTCCTTTACTGAGCTCTCAGTGTTGCAGGACTTTCCCTTAGTTCAGCTAAAGATGGAGTCCTTATCACACAGCTACGAAAATTTAGGCTCGCAGACAATTGAAGAGTGAGAAAAATGGGATTTATTGGGCAAAAAGAAAAAAATGGGAGAGAGAGACTCTTAGCAAAGCAAGAGAGCGTGCTTGCTGCCTTGCAGATTAAATTCCAGGTTCCACACAGGAAGAGGAGGGGCCAGGCTCCTCCCCGCTGCAAACTGCGTGTACTGTGGCTCCACTCCAGTGCCGAGGTAGGTCCGAGGCTCTGCCAGGGAGCCCTCCCCACCTGGCTGTCTCAACAGGGTTCTCGGGCGTACTGTGCACCTGTACTGACTCCAGGGTCAAGTACCAGACAACTAGAGTTGGCCCTTATGCCCCAGAGCCTGCCGAAAGTATTCACACTCACCAATCCTACGCCTGCTTATCCTGCCTTGCCCGTTCCTTCCTTAATAAACCACAGTCAAGCCTCTTGTTAACATATGCCCTGCTCCTTCTGCCGCTTGACCCACCACAGTGCTTCCCAACGTAGCCACCTGTGGCATGGTGTGCTCCCTGGGGTCTGTGAGTGTAGTACACTACGTTTTCCTTTTCTTTCTTTCTTTTTTTTTTTTTTGAGACGGAGTCTTGCTCTATGGCCCAAGCTGCCAGGCTGGAGTGCAGTGGCCTGATCTAGGCTCACTGCAAGCTCCGCCTCCCAGATTCAAGCGATTCTCTTGCCTCAGCCTCCCCAGTAGCTGGGATTACAGGCGCCCACCACCACGCCCAGCTAATTTTTGTATTTTTAGTAGAGAAGGGGTTTCACCATGTTAGCCAGGCTGGTCTCGAACTCCTGACCTCAAGTGATCCACCTGCCTCGGCCACCCAAAGTGCTGGGATTATAGGCGTGAGCCACCTCGCCCGGCCGCTTTTGGTTCTTTCATCTCTAGTCTTTTTTTAATGTAAATAACCCCAGTGGTGATTTTAATTTTAAAATATGTCCACAATGCTTTTTCCTTTTCTTTCTTTCTTTCTCTCTGTCTTTCTCTCTCTCTCTCTCACACACAAATCAGCTTACGGCAACCTGCTCCTCCCGGATTCAAACAATTCTCCTGCCTCAGCCTCCTAAGTAGCTGGGATTACAGGCACGCACCACCACACCTCGCTACCTGGCTAATTTTTGTAATTTTAGTAGAGAGGGGTTTCACCATGTTGGCCAGGCTGGTTTGAAACTCCTGGCCTCAAGTGATCCGCTTCAGCCTCCCAAAGTGCTGGGATTACAGGTGTGAGCCACTGCACCAGGCCCCACAAATGCTTTGATTCTCCGCAATTCAAAAGACATAGCTTCCCCTTGAGTGTGGGCTGTACTTAGTGAGTCACTTCTAATAACTAGAATCTGGCAAAAGCAAAAGCCTGT
The DNA here is from genome assembly GCF_000951035.1 of Colobus angolensis palliatus. Classification (NCBI taxonomy): domain Eukaryota; kingdom Metazoa; phylum Chordata; class Mammalia; order Primates; family Cercopithecidae; genus Colobus; species Colobus angolensis. Next base: position 7,848,856 of record NW_012115110.1, read on the forward strand.
GCCTTCTGGGACTAGGTCATAAAAAGCATGTGGCTTTCCCCATTTCTCTTGGGCCACCTTGTGAGCTGTTGTTTGCTGGTGTTTTAAGTGTTGGAGTAACTTATTACTCAGCAATAGATAACTGAGACAGTGTCCATTTAACTCACTCCTTTACTATATTTCCCATGAATCAGAAATTAAATTTAGAGGCTAGATTAGTTTCAGGTTAAACATTTTTGACAAGAGTATTTAGAGACTGTCTTAAGAACTTCGTGTCACAATAAATCAGGAGGTACATGCTAGATACTCTACTATTAGTGGTGTTACGTTTGATCACTTGGTTCCCTTACTAAACGTCTGATACCATGTGGTAGAGTAGATTATTGCCCAGAAATCCTCCCTGGCCCATCCAGTTCTCGTCAGAGGGGTGTTATTCCCATCCCACTGATACTTGGCTCAGCCATGGGACTTGCTTTGGCCCATAGGATGATAGTATACATGATGCAAGTCGAGGCTTGAAGCATGCTAGCATGCTTGGGCTTGTCTTCCTGTGCTTCTGCCATTACCATGAGAAGGGCTTCTCCCAGACAGCTGTCCTCCCCTGAACCTGAGCCCCAGCCAGAGTCATCCCTTGAAGCAGCACTGTCTAGCCAAGCCCAGTCTACATCAGCTGGCCTCCAGATCTGTGAAAATAAATAATGTTGTTTTCAGGCACTTCATTTTGGGTTGGTGTTTTTAGGCAGCATTTTGGGAGGCCCTAGCTAATTGATATACACACAGCCAAACAAGATTGCTGCTACATTCACCAGCCTGCTTTTCTCAGAGAATCAGCCTGCTGGTGCATAAGTGTGTGCATGCAGATGCCGTGTTTAGACAGCAAGATCCTGCCCCCGGGACCATGGTGGATCAGACTAGGGTAGGCACCTGATCTAAGTTAGGCGTTTGGTTTGGGGTGACAGTAAACTAGCTAGTGTATGGGAACAGTAACATGTAAATGCAGGAACCGCGGGGTGACCATATTCTGCTAGGGAAGGAGGTCTAATGTGAGAAGAAACAGTGAAGCAGATGAAGATTAGGGAGGGTCCTGCCAGTGTTTTAGGTTCTGGCTCCCATCCCTTTCAGAGGCCCAGATCCACCCCTGACCTTCAGTTCTAGCAAACTCCATCCTTAAAATTGTCCTTTTACATTTCAGGTAATGTCACTTGTCAACTGAGAAGTCACAAGGTTCATAAACCTGGAAAGAAAAGCTTTCTTCTCATAAAGGGCTGCAGCCTGTAGGGCAGCCATTTTGACAGGCTGAGAAGCAGAGCCTCCAGCCAGAAGCCGGAAACAGACCCTTCCAGGGGCAGAAGAACAAGACAGGAATTTATGCTGAATGAGGCGGCCAAATACACACTTTTGATGAGCTATGGGAGGAGCATTGAATATTGATGAGAAGAGAAATATGCACGTGTGCAATCGAGCTCCATGCCTCTCCCTGGGACCTGTGTTCAAGAAATGGCAGGGTTAGCATGATCCGAGGGTGGAGTTTTCAGGCCTCTGACATCAAAAGATGAGACAGAGGACATGAAAATCCTCACCGTACATCCTTTGGAGACCTGCCAGAATGACTTCGTGGCCAGCAGTCTCTTCTCTAACCCCTCTGCAGCCAGTAGTCCTCTTGCCAAGGATGCCGGTCAGTTATTTTGTCCAGACCACATAAGGGCATCAGGTGGCTGGTTGATATCAGGAGTGAAGCCTCTTTCCCAAGGGTTGGTTTCTGTTTAGCTCCCTATGAAGGAAAGCCTCATGGTGGTTATCCAGGGCGTGGGGGTACAGTGAGGCATGTCCGACCTTCCATACCGTCATGGCCAGGAACTCAGTTTTCAAGGTTTCTCTGGGGTCCCCTTGGCCAGGAGGGAGTCTGGAGACAGGTCTGCATCAGGGCAACCACCTCATGCCTCAGGCAGAATTCTTGCCAGGCCTTAGTCAGAATACCCACAAAACTTGGTGCATCTGCTGGGAGCAGGGGCTCACGCCTGTAATCCCAACACTTTCAGAGGCCTAGGCAGGCAGATCACTAGAGATTGGGAGTTCAAGAGCAGCCTGGCCAACATAGTGAAACCCCGTCTCTACAAAAACTACAAAAATTAGCTGGGCGTCGTGGCGCACACCTATCATCCCAGCTACTTAGGCGTTTGAGGCATGAGAATGGCTTGAACCCGGGAGGCAGAGATTGTAGTGAGCCGAGATGTCGCCACTGCACTCCAGCCTGGGTGACAGAGCAAGACTCCGTCTCAAAAAAATAAAAATAAAAAATTGGTGCGTGTGTTATATCCAGATTCCATACATACAGCATTTTAAATATCCACGAAAGTTGTGTGTGGTCTGAAAAATAAGAAAAAGCAAGATTCAAACAAGTTTTAAATTCGTTCATATAGAAAGGAACAAGGATTTACGTATTTCTGGATCCCTATTAAGGTCAAAGGTGTTTGAATTAAGCAAAGTTGTATGACTGGAGTGTAGCAATGTAGGCCACGCTAACACTTCTGCAAGTTATGGGGGTGGGTCATTGACAAAGCAACTGTAGAAAGGGCTCTGCATGACGAATGGCGGTGGGAAGAGTCATTCGGGATCCCTGCTGCATTGGGACTCACGTTTGCCTACAGTCCCTGACCTTAGTGACCTCAATTAACCAGCATGGTAACCTTTTTTTATTTTCTTCCAGACTGAGTCTCGCTCTGTCGCCCAGGCTGGAATGCAGTGGTGTGATCTCGGCTCAATGCAGCCTCCACCTCCCAGGTTCAAGTGATTTTCCTGCCTCAGCCGCTGGAGTGGCTGGGGTTACAGGTGCACGCCACCACACCAGGCTAATTTTTGTATTTTTAGTAGAGACGGGGTTTCGCCATGTTGGTCAGG
>NW_012115110.1:7852252-7881258 GCF_000951035.1 Colobus angolensis palliatus
ACTGCAAGCTCCGCCTCCCGGGTTCACGCCATTCTCCTGCCTCAGCCTCCCAAGTAGCTGGGACTACAGGCACCCATCACCATGCCCGGCTAATTTTTGTATTTTTAGTAAAGATGGGGTTTCACGGTGTTAGCCAGGATGGTCTCAATCTCCTGACTTCGTGATCCGCCCATCTTAGCCTCCCAAAGTGCTGGGATTACAGGCGTGAGCCACTGCGCCCGGCCAGTAATTTTTTTAAGTCATTTTTTGTAGAGATGGGTTGGGTCTAGCTATGTTTCCCAGGCTGGTTTCCAAGTCTTGGCCTCCAGTGATCCTTCCCCTTCAGCCTCCCAAAGTGCTGGGATTACAGGCGTGAACCACCATAACCAGCCAGGAAGGTATCTTTTGGTTGGAGAAGATTTACAATTAAGTGCTGAAAACTTGCGAGACTCAAAACCGTACCATAGTATTAATATGAAATTTGTTTAAATAGGGAGATACGCATATTTTATATTTTGTTCTTAGTATAGTTAAGTGAATTTGGCCTGTTTAAAAGGTCAGACATGTAACGCAAAGTTAAAAGGTATAAGTAAATAGTTAATTTAGACTTGTGATTTAAGGATGAAGTCTTCATTAGTTTATTTACCATATTGAAATGCTTTGGAGAGAATTTGTTTTTCTTCCTTTGCAAATTTAATTTATTAGGTTTCCTATAATTATTTAGTATTCAGGAATTTTTGTTGTTGTTAACTCAGACAGCAAAAGTACTCTAAAAGGAAATCAGTTACACTAAATTTATAAATGTGGTTGAAAAGGTTTGAAGATGGTTAATTAACTAAGTTAGGCTGGGCGCAGTGGCTCACACCTATAATCCTAGCACTTTGGGAGGCTAAGGCGGGCAGACCGCTTGAGTTCAGGAGTTGGAGACAAGTCTGGGCAACATGGTGAAACCCCATCTCTACAGAAAATAAAAAAATTAACCAGACATAGTGGTGAGTGCCTGTAGTCCCTTAGGGGGCTGAGGTGAAAGGATCACTTAAACCCAGAAGGTTGAGGCTGCAGTGAGCCAAGATCACACCACTGACTCCAGCCTGGGTGACACAGTGAGACCCTGTCTCAAAAAAAAAAAAAAAAAACATTTAAAAAAAAATTAACTAAGTTAGTAAATAGCACCAAGTATTATCCAAAGACGTCTTAAAATGGATTCCTGAGTATCCTAGATATATAAGAAAAATGAGATCTATAACCTAAACTTTAATAACTAATGAAAGAATATACATTTAGGATTTGTACATTTGATACATTGAAAATTAAAACATAAAATCAAAATGAACATCTGCATAGTTCCTCTGTACCTACGAACTACCCTGAAGAATACCAAAAACCTCCTTTTAACAAATCCATGCCATCCCTTGTCCATTTCTGGCTGCCAATGAATGTATTGAATCCTTTTTAAGGTCCAACTAAAATGCACCAAGGTAAAAATTTTTTTTGTTGTTGTTGTTTTTTTGAGACGGAGTCTCGCTGTCACCCAAGCTGGAGTGCAGTGGCCGGACCTCAGCTCACTGCAAACTCCGCCTCCCGGGTTCACGCCATTCTCCTGCCTCAGCCTCCCGAGTAGCTGGGACTACAGGCACCCGCCACGTCGCCCGGCTAGTTTTTTGTATTTTTTTTAATAGAGACGGGGTTTCACTGTGTTAGCCGGGATGGTCTCGATCTCCTGACCTCGTGATCCGCCTGTCTCAGCCTCCCAGAGTGCTGGGATTATAGTCTTGAGCCACCGTGCCCAGCCTAAAAATTTTTTTTTAATTCCTACCTTTCTGTAAATCAGATCACATGTTAAACTGCCCTGCTGTAAACCACCATTTTACTTGATTTAAAACTATGATGTGAACTTTAAGTGCTTTGCCTTGAGTTGTCATAGTTTGTGAAATGTGTTAAGTCATGGTAGTTAAGTGGCGGAGCTCTGAGCTCTGGAGCAGGCTGCTTGCGTGCAAATCACAGCTCTGCTGCTGTGCTTAACTCTCGATGCCTCTTTGCACATCTGTGAAAGGGGGTAGAAATTGTGTCTACTGCACACAAGCTATTTTGAGGATTAAACTATACGATTAACAGATTAAATTCTCTGTTAAGTGCTTAGAACAATGCTTGGTACTTGGTGAACATTCAATCAGTAAATAAGATACTACCATGTTTGTGAACTTCAGTGTTCCTAAACTGTGTCATGACATTGCAAGCTTGTTGTGCAAAGAGATCAGTCTTACTGAGTTGATTATAAAGGCAGGATTTCTCAATCTGCAGCAACGTGACTGGATTCAAAGATCCAATGCTTGTTCAAACAGCAGGCTTGGTGGACTGACTAGAAAAACAATCCCCTTAGTCATCAATTAATTTTTCTATCTACAAAGCAAGATGACAAAGGGCAGCAGTGTAGGGGAAGATATCTCTTATCTCTGTTCCAAATGAGAGCTTTCCTCAAATTTGATGGACAGTGTGATGGTTAATATTATGTATCACTTTGGCTAGGCTGTGGTGCCCAATAGCTTGGTCAAACATTAGTCTGGTAGTTGCTGTGAAGATAATTTGTAGATGTGATTAACATTTACATCAGTTGACTTTAAATAAAGGAGATTTTTACCCTTGATAACATAGGTGACCCTGATCCAATCAGTTGCCCTTAAGAGCAAAGCCTGAGACTTCACAGAGAATAAGGAATTCTGCTTCAAGACTGTAATATAGAAATCCTGCCTGAGTTTTCAGCCTGCCAACCTGCCCTACAGATTTCAGACTTGCCAAGTTCCACAGTTGCATAAGCCAGTTCCTTAAAATAAATCTCTGTCTATGTTAGTCTGCTAGGGCTACCATACAAAGCACCACAAACTGGGTGGCTTAAACAACAGAATTTTTTTCTTTCACAGTTCTGGAGGCTAGAAGTCCAAGATCAAGGTGCTGGCAGGGTTGGTGTCTGTTGAGGTCTTTCTTCTTGGCTTGTAGATACCTGCTTTTCGCTGCGTCCTCACATGGCCTTTCTTCTGTGTACCTGCAGAGCAAGAGATCTCTTGGTGCCTCTTCCTCTTCTTACAAGGACCGCAGTCCTATTGGTTTAAGGCCCCACCCTTATGATTTCATTTACTCCTAATCACGCCCCTCAGGGCCCTATCTCCAAATCCAAACACACTGAAGTTAGGGCTTCAACCTATGAATTTGGGGAGGACACAATCCAGGGCAGAACTCTATCCATCTGTCTGTCTGTCTGTGTCTGTGCCTGTATATCTGTCTGTCTGTCTGTCTATGTCTGTCTATCTATCTGTCTCTGTCTGTCATCTATTTATCTATCTTCTATCTGTCTTTTTATCCATCTGTCTATCCATCCGTCCTATCTGTTCTGTTTCTCTGGAAAGCCCCTAACTGACACAGCAGAATGAAATATGAAACTTCATCATACACAGTCATTCAGCTGACTCCAGTGCTGGCCTTTATAATCCATCCAACCTACCGTTGTTTACTGTAAGCGGTAACACCTAGATTTTCTACAAATAAAAGTGATAACGCAAAAAAAAAAAAAAGTACTTAAGTAGTTTTGGGGGTGGAGTCAAGCTTTTTTTTTTTTTTTTTTGAATACAGTGGCACAGTCTTGGCTCACTGCATCCTCTGCCTTCCAGGTTCAAGTGATCCTCCTACCTCAGCCTCCTAAGTAGCTGGGTCTACAGGCACGCACCACCATGCCTGGCTACTTTTTGTATTTTTAGTCGAGATGGGGTTTTGCCATGTTGGCCAGGCTGGTCTCGAACTGCTGAACTCAGGTGATCCACCCGCCTCAGCCTCCCAAAATGCTGGGATTATAGGTATGAACCACCATGCCCGGCTCTTGAGTTAATTCTTGAAATAAAAAGTAAAGTATCACAAACTATTGTATAATATTTCTGCTGACAAAGTAGCTTTGAAATCAACAGCGTTACAGGTTTTTATTTGTTGGTTTTGAGACAGGGTCTTGCTCTGTTGTGCAGGCTGGAGTGCAGTGGTGTGATTGTGGCTCACTGCATCCTTGAGCTCCTGGCCTCAATGCACCTGGCCTTGCGTTACTGTTGTTGTTGTTGTTATTTGTCCTAATTTCCAGATTTACGAATATTGCATTACAGTTTTATGAATTAAAATGAAGAGGCCAGGCACAGTGGCTCAGGCCTATAATCCTAGCACTTTGGGAGGCTGAGGTGGGCGGATTGCCTGAGCTCAGGAGTTCAAAACCAGCGTGGGCAATGTGGTGAAACTCCATTTCTACTAAAAATACAAAAAATTAGCTGGGTGTGGTAGCATGTACCTGTAATCCCTGCTACTCAGAGGCTGAGGCTGGAGAATCGCTTGAACCTGGGAGGTGGAGGTTGCAGTGAGCCAAGACTGTGCCACTGCACTCCAGCCTGGGCGACAGAGCAGAACTCTGTCTCCAAAAATTAAAAAAATGAAAAAATAAAAATTTTTAAACAAAAATAAAATGAAGACATGTTTATAGCAGCTCTAATGTGTACTTGCCCCAAACTGGAAACAACTCAAACATCTCCCAATGAACAAATAGATAAACAAATTGTAGTCATCCATATAATGAAATACTACTCAGATATTTTTTTAAAAGTATTCATACATCTTAAAACATGAATGAATAAGTGAAAGAGGTCAGTCTCAAAAGGTTGCCGCCTACCTGACTCCATTGATATGTCACTCTGAAAGGTGACCCTGCAGGAAGGGAAACCTGGTGATTGTGAGTGGCTGAGGTCGGGAGAGGGTTTGACAGCAAAAAGGTACTTGAGGCAGTTTTCTGGGGGAAGGAAATTGCTCTATATCCTGATTTTGGTGGTGGATACATATATCTGTACTATCTATACACCTGTTAAATTCACAGAACACGTACACCAAACTCAAAAGTCAATTTTGGCTGGGCACAGTGGCTCACGCCTGTAATCCCAAAACTTTGGAGGCCAAAGCAGGAGAATTGCTTGAGCCTTGGAGTTTGAGACCAGCCTGGGCAACACAGTGAGACCATTTTGTAGTAGGCAAATTAAAATAATATAAAATACAGAACAAGACAAATATCATACAACATAGACAATAATTTTTCTTTTCTTTCCTTTTTCTAAATTTTTTGAGATAGGGTCTTGCTCTGCTGCCCAGGCTGGAGTGCAGTGGCACGACCACTGATCACTTGCACCACCTCCCAGGCCTAAGCTCTCCTCCTACCTCAGCCTCCTGAGTAGATGGGACTACAGGCATGCACCACTATGCCTGGCTGATTTTTGTATTTTTTTGGAGAGACAGGGTCTCCCTATGTTGCCTAGGCTGAGCTGGGGCTCCTGGGCTCAAGCGATCCTTCTGTTTCAGCTTCCCAAAGTATTAGGATTATAGGTGTGAACCCACCACATCTGACAATAATTTCTTGACAGTAAGTTCTTTTTCTCCAGGTATTTGCTGCTCAGAATTTTGGCAAATAGAGGAATAAATTCTGTTATCAAATTCCTTAATTTCAAGAGAACCCATGAAAGGAGTATCATCCAGTCAGGTGGGTTTTTTCCACTAAAACAACAAAGAAGTTCTTCTTGAAATAATAACCTGGGGGCATAAGTTTTAATTTAAATTCTTGCAAGTGACGTCATGATGTCAGGGTGAGACCACAGAGTACAGGGAAACCGCATCCTTTTGGTAACAGCAATGTCTGCCAGGGCAGAGAGAGCTGCTCTGAAGAAAGAGAGCAGACAGGGAGAGCACGATTTCACTAATGCAAACAGCAGTGAAGTATAAAGGAGGGCAGCCTCCAACTCCTTCCAGTTGGGAGCGAGCAAAGCACTGGAAAGGGCAAAATGAGGCACAATCATCAAACCCTTTTATCAAGTTCTTGTTTTAAAATTTTTTCTTAAGGCAAGGTCTCACTCTTGTCACCTAGGCTGGAGTACAATGGTGTGATCTCAGCTCACGGCAATCTCCACCTCCCGGGTTCAAGCGATTCTCCTGACTCAGCCTCCCAAGTAGCAGGGATCACAGGTATGTGCCACCATGCTCAGCTAATTTTGTATTTTGGGTAGAGATGGGTTTTCACCACGTTGGTCAGGCTGGCCGCAAACTCCTGACCTCTGGTGATCCGCCCGCCTCGGCCTCCCAAAGTGTTGGGATTACAGGTGTGAGCCACCGCGCCCAGCATCAAGTTCTTTTTCTTTTCTCCCCAACTGGCTTTTAGTATCAATGATCAAACTCCTCAGGCGTGTTAAGTGAGTAAAGAGTATTGTATTTTGGCATTTGAATCTAAAATCATAGGCTTTCTTAACAACCTTGCTTTCTTATTTCAAAGGTGAAACCCTACTCTACTGTTCCAGAAAGCTGGGAAGTGTCTCATTTCTTTTTAGAGATGAGGTCTATTTTTATAGGAAAATGAATCCATTCTGTCACCATTTAGGATACTATTTGCATTAATTATCTACTGCTGCAGAACAAATGTCCCTAAAACTTAGTGGCTTAAAACAACAATGTATTGTTCCTCACGATTCTGCTGGTCTCCTCTGGGCTCACTGAGGCTGGAGGGTCTACATGGCTTCATTCCTATGTCTGGGGCCTTGGTATGGTTGCCGGCTGGGCTTTTCATCCGTGGACCCTGGGTGTTCCAAGTGATTAAAAATGGAATGTACAATACTTCTTAAGGCCTAGTCTCAGAGGCTTCACAATGTCACCTCTGCTGCATTTTATTGGTTACAACAAGTCTCAAGGCCAGCCCAGAGTCAAGGGGTAGAGAAATAGGTCCCACCGCTTGATTTAGGGAGAAGCAGCAAAGTCACATTGCAAAGGAGTGAGGACACAGGGACACTGTTCACTGGGGGCTGGGGCTGTAAGTCTACCACACAATTGTTAGTGATGTTTAAAGTGGATATAAACATTGATTAAATTGCTCTTGGCTCTGAACCATTGGTAAACTGGATGAAATTAGGCTAAAGATGAATTTTGGATTGGAAGCCCACATCCAGCTCAGCTTTAATGTAGTTAACCCTTATTTCAAAACTATGAGAAATTACTTATAGATGAGTCAGAGAACCTGGACCCCCTATTTTTTAATGGGGATTTTAACTATCAACTTAGAGAAAAGTAATGCAGAATCCATTAGCTATTTTAAATGCACTATTATTCTCCAATTGTAGGTCAACTCTGTTTGGTTTCCTAATGTCTAAATATTTCACAATTTGTGGAATTATGAAAGGATCCAGCTCCCCCAGAGGATGTGAGCACATCTGAACACAATTATACACTACAGGCAGACCACTGTTAGCTTTCTGGGGCAAAAGACACAGAGACAGACCAGGATAATCTTGTGCATGGAGCTCAGACTTGGCCCCTGTCACCACAGGCTGCCAAGCCTGTCACATTCTGGCAATAAGGAGCAATGCTTGGATGGGGATCAGGGCCATGCTGACATCTGACCACCACTGCAGTCTGGGTGAATTCCAAGAAATCCCTCAGAAGAAAGTGCCATGCAGAAATATCCTGGCAGGGGAACTGCCCACACACCTGTGCCAGTTATTTACCCTCACCAGATTCTTCATGCTCTTTCCCACTTCAAGGCCCTTGCATTAGCCATTCTCCCTGACCATGCACTTGACTCTCAAGAACATTCAGGTAAGTCATGTCCTTACCAAAGCTTAGGGGCTTAAGCTAGGGACTTGGCATCCTGGAAGTACTCCCTGGCTCACCACTCTATGTAGCACCCAGTCCAGATCTTCAGCCTCCATCCATCCTTTGGGAATGTTTTATCCTCTAATCCCTTGAGACATGGGCCCTTTCTGTGATCCACCAGCCTGTGCCGGAGCCCAGGGCCTTAATTCTGAAGGAGACATGATGCTACCCTGGGAACAGGTCCTTCTGGGACACGAGGCAACTGGAGAGCTCTGGGTGTGACAAAGGAATAGGGAAACAGGGAGAAGAAACACAGAAACAGAGAAATGAGGAAACGAGGAAGGAAAAGGGTGGCTCCTGGAGACAAATGTTTCCTTCTGCACACTTCTGCTGATGCTGAGGTGGCCTTTAGAGTGCCAGCAAGGAGGAGCTGGGAGGGGTTTGCACATGTGTTGCTGGGCATGGGTGGGGTGGTGTGTGTGCCCATTCAGCCACTACTGAATGGGCGCCCCAGTCAAGACATCAAGACAGAGAGCTAAGGCTTTCTCCCAAACCAAAAGAACTTGCAAACTTCCCTCCAAGTTCTGAGTTTTCTTCTGTAGCTAACTTCTTAGAACTCAGTGGAGTGAAACCGTCATGCAGCTAAAGCATTTAAGGGCTGTATATGCCCTGGGGGCTGTCAATGTCATAGACAACGTCATTTCTCTCTCCCTGCACAAAAATAACTAAAATCTTGATGAATCCAGCTGGCTCTTCCCCTCTCCCTCGCTATCCTCTACCTTTTATGCAGTCCTGTGGACATTCTGATCTGTTTCCTCCTCCCCATCCTCCCCTTCCCTCCCAAGTATACTCTCAGCTCTTCGTGGTCTCTCTCTCTCCCAACTGCAGCCTCCCCCAAGACTCCATCTTCAGGCCTTCTTCCCTCACCACCTCCAAGGCCGTAGCTCCAGGACACAAGTAGACCACCCTGCCCAACCCCAAGTCCTTGACTGATGCTCAGTGCTTATGGGTTCAAGTCCAAGCTCCCTAGCATAGCACTGAAGTCATGGCTCAGTTTACCCTTCCAAGCCTGTCTCCCCCAAGTCCTGCCCTCCTCTTGTCATCACTGCCAAATACATCAAGCTGGGCTTTATGTATTTATCCCACGTGGCTGGGCTTTAACCCAAGCTGCTCTCTCTTCCCAGAAGGCTCTTCTCTGACTTGCTGCCAAAACACAAAGTCGCTTGGAGGTGAAGGCAAATATTAGTTCAGCTGGCAAGTTCCTCTCCACATCCTCATCAAAGCCGCAAGCTCCATGAGCTTCTGGGCTGTTCCTGTGGATTTCTGCACTCTCTGTGTTGAAACATCTGTAATGGGTTATAGCTGGGAGTTGGAATGTCTGCCTCCCTCTTCGCTGAGAAGAAGGGGGTCCTTACAGGATTGAGCCCTCCCTGGGTTTTGTCTCCTTCCTTTCAACATAGTAAGCAGTTCCTCCTGCCTAGTGGGTTCTCCTTAGATGTCTGGGAGGTCATCTATCCAGTGCTGTTACAGATCTGTGCCGTTGCTTTTTGAACAGGACCCACATCCGTCTTCCAAAATATCTAAAATTAGGCCTTTGACAGTTCCTGAAAATGTTAGTTATTATGTAACCCAGCAACTCCACTCCAAGGTATATAGCCAAAAAAATTGAAATCATATGCCACACAAAAAATGTATACCTGAATGCTCATAGCAGCGTTATTCACAATAGCCAAGAAATGGAAACCACCCAAATGTCCATCAACCCACAAAGGCATAAGTAAAATGTGATATATCCATACGACAGAATACTGTTTGGCAATAAAAGGATTGAGGGACCGATTCGTGCTACAACGCGGATGGGCCTTGAAAACATGCTAAGTGCAAGACGTCAGTTACAAAAGATCACGTATTATATGATTTCATTCATGTGAAATGTCCAGAAATAGTTAAATTTATGGAGAAAGAAAGCAGATTAGTGGTCGCCAGGGGCTGGGGCAAAGGAGGGCATGAGAGTGTGAATAGGTATGGCTTTCTTTTTAGAGAGGAAAAGGGGGTTGTGGTCATGGTTGCACAGCATGTGACCCATGGAGTTTGTGCCCTTGAGAGGAGGGACTGCTATGGTATGTGAGTTATATACAATTAGGCCTTCAGTGCTGTCAGCATTCGCATCCTTGGAGGGCCAGGTATCTTTTTTGTTCTTTTTTGGTTTTTGAGATGGAGTCTCACTCTGTCACCCAGGCTGGAGTGCAATGGTGAGATCTCGGCTCACTGCAACCTCCGTCTCCCGGGTTCATGCGATTCTCCTGCCTTAGCCTCCCAAGTAGCTGGGACTACAGGCACCTGCCACCACGCCCAGCTAAATTTTCCTTTTTTTTTTTTTTTTGTATTTTTAGTGCAGACGAGGTTTCACCATATTGGCCAGGATGGTCTCGATCTCCTGACCTCGTGATCCGCCCACCTCAGCCTCCCAAAGTGCTGGGATTACAGGCGTGAGCCACCGCACCCCTCCAGTTGATCTTTTCTGTTCTAAGCACAAGAAAATTGTCTTGGGAACAGCTCCAGGCTCTTGGCTTCAGCATCTTTTCTTCAGCCCCATGTTTCCCCTTTGCTGTCTCCCCGCGTGTGATGGGGGCTGCCTGGGTGGGGCTGTCACAGCGGCAGGTCGGGTTGAGGAGCCCCTAGGCGCGTCCGGAGGAAGGCTCACCCGGAGGCCGCCTGCTGGTGCCCAAGAGCCAGCCACTGCGGGCCTCTGGGGCTGAAGCCGGCAGAGGGGGAGACACTGGGTCGTCTGCAACCCTGCCCCACACCCCGGGGACGCAGGTCTAGAAAAAAGCTGACTCGTGACACTAAAGGAGCTCTTTCAAGCTTCCTCGACGCTTTTAGGGCCAGCGCACCCCAGCCGTCCATATTCGAACTCCGAATCCGCTCGATCGCTGGGGACCTGCCATTTGGGTTCGGTTCCCCCTGGTCGCTGCCGACCTTAGGCCGCGGGGGTGTGGGGGGGCCGGGGAAGGAGACAGAAGAAGAACAGGCGCCGCCCAGGGCCGCGGAGACACGTGGGGCTGCGTCCTGGGTGGGCGCGATGCTCCCCCAGAACAACCGGAGATGGAGAGGTTCGGGAAGGGAAACGGGGCGCACGAAATCAGGGCGCCGAGTCGGCTGAACGCGCCCTGACTTCCCCTGACCAAGAGCGGGCTCAGAATCAAAGAGAAGGCTCGGGGTGGGAGGTCTGGGAAAAGGCAATATTTGTATTAGGGAGAGAAGGAAACAGGAGTGTGAGCCTCAGGGCTTGGGGCACGCGGGAGATCGCGGATCGCGGGGATAGCGCAGCGCGGCTGCGCGGGGCTGCAGGGAGGGGCCGGGCAGCGCCGGGGCGAGCCGGGTAACTGCGGCCGGACAGCGGCGGTCACCGGCTGCACCAAGGTGGTTCCACCACCGCGCGGGGCGCTTGCGGTTCGTCCACTCCAGAGAAAGCCGCGTCCCACGCTCCCCGCCGCCGCGTGGTTTTCCCTCTGAAACACGCGCAGCACGGCAGAGTGCGTCCCCCCACCCCCCGGGCCACCCACTCACCCCCGCTTTTGCTTCCCGCCGAGGGACAGCGGCGCCCCAGGGGCTGGCGGTGAATGTCAGGAGTGCGCTGCCCTTCTGGGCCTTCTCCCTCATGACTCTGGTTTTGTTTTTAGATTACAAAAATAATTTATGTTATTTATTTAAAAATACATAAAATATATTGTGATAGTGCAGAATAATGGCCCTCCAAAAATGTCCATGTCCTAATGTCCAGAAACTGTTGTATGGCAAAATAAATACATAAATAAGGTGGAAGGCCTTTGCAGATGTGATCAAGCTAAGGATTTCTATTTTTTTATTATTTATTTATTTATTTATTTATTTATTTATTTATTTATTATTTATTGAGACAGTCTTCCTCTGTCGCCCAGGCTGGAGTGCAGTGGCCTGATCCTGGCTCATTGTAACCTCCACCTCCTGGGTTCAAGTGATTCTCCTGCCTCAGCCTCCAGAGTAGCTGGGATTATAGGCTCCTGCCACCATGCCTGGCTAATTTTTGTATTTTAGTAAAGACAGGGGTTTCACCGTGTTGGCAGGGCTGGTCTCGAACTCCTGACCTCAAGTGATCCATCTGCCTTGGCTTCCCAAAGTGCTGGGATGACAGGCGTGAGCCACTGTGCCCGGCAAGCTAAGGTTTTTTAGACCCGGGATCACCCTGGATTATCCGGGTGGACACAATGTCCAGTGTTCACAGGGGTCCTAGAAGAGGGAGGCAGGGGAGGCAGAGGAGAAGTGAAAGCAGAGGGAGAGGTCAGAGGGATGTGTTTGCTTCAAGGATAGAAGAAGGGGAGCGCCCGCCAAGGGGTGCAGGCAGCTTCTAGAAGGTGGGAAAGGCAAGAACGCAGATTCTCCCTGCGCCTCCAGAAGGAACCCAGTCCTGCAGACACTTTGATGTTAGCCCAGTGCAACCCACTACATACTTCTGACCTCCAGAACTGTGTGAGAATAATCTGTGTTGTTTTAGGCAATTTGTTATAGGAGTTATAGGAAATACATAAACACATACATTTAAAACATAAAGAAGTCACTTGTAATCCACTTCCCAGAATGAACTCATTCAGCAGCCTGAGGAGCAGGGTGGACTGATGAAAGCACTTGAAATGAGGAAGTGCTGTCTTGCTAAGGTTGGTGTGTTCAGATGAGGACACTGCAAATGATTCTCCTGGCTAATGGTCCACTAACAGGAACCAGGGCTCCGTGGAGAAATGGTGACTTCTGGAATTAAGGCTAGAGAGGAACAAGATGAACCCAGAATATATTATTCTGGCAGACAGTGAGAAAGTGCCAAGGGAATGGTAGGAACTCATCCAAAGGACAAAAGCTTGAAGGGGCGCTCATTGGCCAAATCTTCAATCTTCTGAGTAACAATCATGTTAGTATTGAATTGTAACTCTTTTTTTTTTTTTTTTGTAGTAGCTGGGATTACAGGTGCCTGCCACTATTCCTGACTGATTTTTGTATTTTTAGTAGAGATGGGGTTTTGCCATGTCGGTCAGGCTGGTCTTGAACTCCTGGCCTCAAGTGATTGGCCCACCTCGGCTTCCCAAAGTCCTGAGATTACCGGTGGGAGCTACCATGTCCGGCCTCTAACTCTTCTTACTTTATTATATGCACAGTCTAAGAATCCACAAGTACCTACAGGTACAGTAATACAAATGAAAAAATAAACAGGGAGAAGAAAACTCTTTCTTATCAACTAATAACTGCAGAAAGATAATGGAATAAGAAAATACTGCTTGGAACCACCATAGTAATGATTATGTCAGGGAGAATCATCAGTGAATTCTAAATTGTGAGAAAAGTTTGGGAGGTAGGATTTGTATATGGTCTCAAACTATCTCCCCAGAAGGGAGATTCCCAGTAAGGACCGAGGGGAAAACAGTCACTTTACTGTGGGAAAACCTGACAAACCTTATTCAAGCGATCAAAGTTAACATCACCAGCAACGGGACAGATAGGCAACACATGCCTCTGGTGTGATGCAGCAGCCCTCCGTAGTACAATAGCCCTTCATGGCACTTGTGCTGGCCGTGCAGAACCTGCATTCAACTGTGAGGAAATACCAACGTATCAAAAGGAGGGACATTTTCCAGAATAACTGGCTTCTGCCCTACAAAAAATTCAATGTCATTTTTGACAAAGACTAAGGAACTGTTTCTTACTGAAGAAGACTAAAGAGGCCTGACAACTAAGTGCAGTGTGGATTCTGGATAGTGGCCAGGACGGATTTGCTTGTTTGTTTTCGTTATACAGGAAATGAATCGTACTAAGGCATAGATGAACCTTGAGGACACGGTGTGCGGTGAGATAATCCAGACACACCAGGCGCGGTGGCTCATGCCTGTAATCACAGCACTTTTGGAGGCTGAGGCAGGCAGACTGCTTGAGCTCAGGCATTCCAGACCAGTTTGGGAAACATGGTGAAATCCCATCTATGCAAAATTAGCCGGGTGTGGTGTCTCAAGCTTGCAGTCCCAGTACTTAGGGGAGGTAGAGGCTGCAGTGAGCTGTGATCATGCCTCTGCACTCCAGCCTGGGCAACAAAGAGAGACGCTTTCTCAAAAAAAAAAAAAAAGTCCGGGCACGGTGGCTCATGCTTGTCATCCCAGCACTTTGATAGGCCGAGGTGGGTGGATCGCCTGAGGTCAGGAGTTCTAGACCAGCGTGGCCAACATAGAGAAACCACATCTCTACCAAAAATGTAAAAATCAGCGAGGCTTGGTGGCGAGCACCTGTAATCTCAGCTACTTGGGAGGCTGAGGCACGAGAATCGCTTGAACCCAGGAGGCAGAGGTTGCAGTGAGCCAAGATCACACCACTGCACTCCAGCCTGAGCAACAAAGTGAGACTCTGTCTCAAAAAAACAAACAAACAAAATATAGTAGAAAAAAAAGAGAAATAATCCAGTCACAAAATGACAAATTATCATGTGATTCCACTTATATGAGGTATCAAGAATAGTCAAATTTATACAGACAAAAAGTAGAAGGAGGGTTACCGGGAGCTTGGAGGAGGGGAAATGGGGATGTAGTGTTTAATGTGTTCAGAGTTTCTGTTTGGGGTAATGGAAGATGGATAATTATGATGGCTGTACAGCACTGTGAATGTAATCAATACCATAAGTTATACTCTTAATGGTTAAGATGGTAAATCTTACACATATTTTACTATAATAAAAATCATTTCTAAAAATAAGTCTTCAGCTTTCAAATAAATGGGTAGACAATTGACAAAATTTACATAAGGTCTGTAGATTATATAATAATGGTATGTCAAGATTAATTTCCTCATCCTGATAAATGTACTGTGGTTATGTAAGAAAATGCCAGCTGTCCAAAGGTAGTGAGTTATCTCAATTGATTGTTCCCAATTACATATCAAACTCCTTCTACTCTTTCCCCGCCTCTCACCACTGCACTTGACTAGTTTTAAGATAAATAAAATGTCTGTGTGTGTGTAGTGTGTGTGTGTGTGTGTGTGTAAGAAATACACATTGGGGCTGGGCATGGTGGCTCACACCTGTAATCCCAAAACTTTGGAAGGCCAAGGCGGGTGGATCACTTGAGGTCAGGAGTTCGAGACCAGCCTGGCCAACATGGTAAAACCCCGTCTCTACTAAAAATGCAAAACTTAGCTGGGCATGATAGCGCATGCCTGTAACCCCAGCTACTCTGGAGGCTGAGGCATGAGAACCGCTTGAACCTGGGAGGTGGAGGCTGCAGTGAGTAAAGATCGCACCACTGCACTCCAGCCTGGGTGACAGAGTGAGACTTTGTCTCAAAAAAAAAAAAAAAAAAAGGAAATATACATTGAAGTATTTAGGGGCAACAAGGCATCCTGTCTACAATCCTCTAAATGGTTTGAAAAAGTAATATATACAAGCTACACCTGTATGGACAGAGAGACAGAGAAGGGTAAAGTAAATGTGGCAAAATGTTAACATTTGAGGAATGTAGAAAATGTATATAGGAATTTGTACTATTATTCCAACTTTTCTATAAGCTTAATAGTAAGCAGTTTAAAACATTAGAAGAGGATCAACCAACTGGAATGGGACACGTTCTAAAGGAAACAATTCTAAGGCATTACGGTCGAGATGCAGTGAGCTGTGTGGGCAGCCAGGGCTCTGGGATGTCCTAATGAGGCAGGCTCAGGAACAAGGGATGCAGCATCCCAGCCACACTGACTGGTGGGGCAGACAGAGGTGAGGAACATTGGATCGGAAGCCCCGTCCACTTACAGAGATGGGTCAGGATCCAAGGAGGCATGGTGAGCTGGGTTTGGTTCAGACGGGCATCCATCCAGGGAGTTTCAGTGGGAAGGTGTGATGGTTAGTACTGAGTGTCAACTTGATTGGATTGAAGGATGCAATATTGATCCTGGGTGTGTCTGTGAAGGTGTTGCCCAAGGAGATTAACATTTGAGTCAGTGAACTGGGAAAGGCAGACTCACCCTTAATGGGGTGAGCAGCATCTAATCAGCTGCCAGTGAATAGAAAGCAGGCAGAAAAACGTGAAGAGGTGAGATGGGCCTAGCCTCCCAGCCTACATCTTTCTCCCCTGCTGGACGCTTCCTGCCCTTGAACATTGGGCTCCAAGTTCTTCAGTTTTGGGACTTGAACTGACTCTCCTTGCTCCTCAAGCTTGCAGACAGCCTATTGTGGGACCTTGTGATCATGTAAGTTATTACTTAATAAACTCACCTTTATATATATACACATACATATATAAACATATATACACAATACATATGTATATAATGTACATATATGTATATATATGTATCTCCTATTAGTTTTGTCCCTCTAAGAGAACCCTAATACAGAAGGTGAGGTGGAAAAGCCAGGAGACCAGTCCTGTTGCTGGGGGTGGAGGAAAGCATGCTCAGCAGCACCACCCCCGTCCTCCAACTGCACACCCAACACGGGAGCATCTCATCAACATAGTGATGAGTGAAGTAAGCTGCACACAAAATGTCCTTACCGTAGGATTCTATTCATGTGAAGCTCACATACAGGCAAAACAAACAGATGGTGATGAAGGTCATATCCATGTCCACAGGGAGTGGATATTAGCTGGGAAGGGCAGGAGGGAAGTTGGTGGGTCCTGGAAATGTTCTATATCTTGATCTGGGTATTGGTTTCAGTTTATCAAGATGAGCACTTATGCTTTGTGCATATTTTTCTGTAATGTGTAAATCCTCCATTTAAAAAGGTTTGGATCGCCCCACCCCCACCTTGGCACAGAGCACTGAAATCACGTCCATCCAAGTGAGGCATTCACGGAGATTCAATAGAGACACAATTTACGCTGTTTGTTATTTCGTTGCTAAGCAACACAGTCTAAGCTGCACAACCAAGTGACACCAACCATTAACAGCCAACATGGTGAGGAGGGGTGGGTGTGCTAAGACAAGGAGCCCAGCGTGAGGGCTATGGATGATTCCTGCTCCCAGCCCCCATTTTGCTGTTGGCGATGGGGGCTGGGGGTTGGGGGTGCAGTGAGCAGTGCAGACCAAACAGAAGGCCTGGCCCCTCCTGGTGTGTGCTGGCTGCAGTGAGCCCTTCCTATGTCTGCCTGCTGCATCCATCGCTATGGCAACCACTTCCCCAGCAGCAGGGCTAAAATGAGGTTCTGTGGGTGTCTCGGCAGTGATTGGAGATCTCCCATGCCATAGAATTGAGCTGCCTGATGAGGAGACAGAGAAGTCACTGCAGGGAAAGGCTGAGACTTGCTGAGCAGGGCCATTCCTGCCGAAGTGGCACAGATTTGAGGCTGGCGCACAGGCCTCAGAGAGAGTGGTGAAGGCTGTCTGAAGGCAGGGGTGGGCAGGATGCCAACAGAAAGACCTAAGGACTGGTTAAAATGAAAACGATGTGGAAATAAACAAAGACCACCCAATGAGAACAAGCAAGGGCTATTCAGGGCTTGCTGTAGAAAAGGAGGCAGCTGCCATTCCCAGTGTTTGGCAGAGACTGAAGGCAGGCAGCGGAGTGGAAAGCTTCACAGTGGAGGAGGAGAGGCTCCAGGTGTGCCCCCAATGAAGGCTGCAAGCCTGGGGAAGCCTCAGGTGGCTCACCAGAAGCGAGGCATCCCATTGATTGGTTAGGGGAGCATGTTGGGCTTCCTCTAGTCCTAAATTGGAAGCAGCAGGAAAAAGTAGGGAAGCCAGTAGTTATTGATGACATCCTGACCGTTCTGGGCAGATTGCTGTGGACGCTGTGGTTTGGCTTCCTGGACTGTCTGCTGCAGATGGCAGGTCACAGTTCTGCTGTCATCTGTGGGCTGGCTGCTGTCTGTATATTCTGTCTCTCAATGCAGCAGCTGCGCAGGTCAAGAAAGAGGTCCCTACCATCTATCAACCAGGAGATGGGGCCCTTTGCAGTGTAGGGACACAGCTGTGAGGGCTACCCCAGGAGAAGGAGGACATGAAGCCTCACAGGAAGGCAGGCATAACAATGCCCTGGTCTGTTTGGGGAATACAGACAAGAAGAAAGGTCTATACGTGTTTAGTACAGATGAACCTGTCCTTGATCCACAGTTGGTTGAAGTCATGGATGCAGAACCCATGAGTACAGAGGGATAACTGTATATTTAAAGGGACTCATCAGTTAGAGAGCTACTCATCTGGGACCTAGGGAGCTGACCTGATACCCATTGTAACCACACGCAGCACAGGAGTTTGAAACTCTAGGCAAGGGAGGCAAGTGAGGTTAAATATCTGACTGAACTCAGAAACCTCCAAGGAGCCCCACATGCTTTCCTGACACAGGCCCTGGGGCCATTTCTCAAGTGCAGCCACTCAGGAGGTGTGAGGCCTGGGCAACTCCCTGCACCTGAGTGTTCTCCGCCTCCGTCCTGGCCTCGTTGGTTGGATGGTGCTTGCGCTCAGCAAGTGCTCCATCCATGCTAGATACTGTAATTATTTTAGAGCTTCTGAATAACTGGTTGCAATTTCAATTAAAAATATTGTTAGAATCAATGTCAGTCTCTGTTGGTGCAGCCATGAACTAAATGTCAGAAGCCTGGACTCAGAGTGGGGGAAAGAAGTGGATTGAAGGGCCAGCAGTAGAAACACAGCACCTCTGGGTACAAGGAGAGGGTACATGTAGTCCTGCCTCGGCTATCCGCCCTCCCCAGACTGGCCGATTCCCCTAGAACTCTGCGTTTTGAGTGAGGGAGGCGTAGTTCTATAAAAGAAAGGAGGATATTATTGCCAGGAGAAGAAGGAAGGAGAACTTAACAGACAAACATAACATGCACATGCACTCAATGTTTGTGGTCAAATAGAAGACTTAAGCCTAACTTAGGATCTAGAAATTCTAGTTAGATCCCAAAGTTACATCTAAGCAGTCATAATGGTGATCATTATGTGGCTTCTCTAACTGATGTTGTAAAAATGATTCTCGCCCAGTAAAGCTAGGCAGTAGTTTCTAATCTAACCGTAGCCTTCGCCTTCTTTGAGGACAGAAATCAGGCCTTCGACTTGCCTAATCTTCTTGTTTTGGGGATCTTCCGTAGCATATTATACAGAATAAGCACTCAAATGATGTTTGATGATAATTGTCTTGTTTCAGTTCAGGCTGCTATTTCAGAATATCATAGACTGAGTGGCCTAAATCCTATAAGAACACTAATTCCATCATGGGGACTTCATCTTCACGACCTCATCTAAGCTCACTTATCTCCCAAAGGCCTCATCTCCTAGTACCATCACAGTGGGGATTAGGATTTTAACATGTGAATTTTTGGGGGGACACAAACATTCAGTCCATAAAGCAATAAAGACACACAAGAAGCTAGCAAGAGAGATTCAGCGTCAGAGCTCAACGGTTTCCATGAATAACGGAGTGAGATATGCCAGATAATTCCTCAAGGTTCCTCTGGATTCCATGTGTCTAAGATAAAAACTCTTAGGAAGAGTTTCACTTTGGAGCAAATATACAATTTCTGGTTAGAGGTCAAAATACCAGATGAAAATGTATGATCTCTCCACAATTTCTGTGAGGGACTGGTTTCCAGACCCTGTACCCAAAATCCATGGGTGATCAAGTTCCTTATATAAAATGGTATAGAATTTGCGTGTAACCTATTCATATCTTCCCATATACTTTAAATCATGTCTCAATTATTTATAATGCCTAATACAATGTAAATGTTATGTAAGTAGTTGGTGTACTATATGTTTACTTGTTTGAGACAGGGTCTCACTCTGTCGTCCAGGCTGGAGGACTGTGGTATGATCACAGCTCACTGCAGCCTTGACCTCCTGGGCTCAAGTGAACCTCCCACCTCAGCCTCCTGAGTAGCTGGGACTACAGGCACACACCACCATGCCTAAATAATTAAATTTTTTTTTTTGTAGAAATGGAGTCTATGTTGCTTAGGCTGGTCTCAAACTCCCGGGGCTCAAGCAATCCTCCTGTCCCAGCCTCCCAAAGTGCTGCGATGACAGGCGTGAGCCACTATGCTTGGCTTATCATACTATTTCATTTAGGGAATACAGACAAGAAGAAAGGTTGATACGTGTTTAGTACAGATGAACCTATTCTTGATCCACAGTTGGTTGAATCCATGGATGCAGAACCCACGAACAGGGAGGGCCTGCTGTAGATTTATTTATTTGTTTATGTATTTTTGAGATAGTCTCACTCTGTTGCCCAGGTTGGAGTGTAGTGGCACAATCTTGGCTCACTGCAGCCTCTGCCTCCTAGGTTCAAGTGATTTTCCCACTTTAGCCTCTTGAGGAGCTGGGATTACAGGTGTGCACCACCATGCCTGGCTAATTTTTGTATTTTTTTAGTAGAGACGTATTTCACTATGTTGGCAAGGCTGGTCTTGAACTCCTGGGTTCCAGTGATCCTCCCTCCTCAACCTCCGAAAGTGATAGGATTACAGGTGTGAGCCACCGCACCCAGCCCCTACTGTATATTTAAAGAGACTTGTCCATTAGAGAGATACTCATCTGCCACCTAGGGAGCTGGCCTAAGAATCACTGTAGCCATACCCAGCACAGAAGTCTGAAACTCTAGGCTCAGCTGCAGCCTTTTCAGTGATGAAGTCAATGCTGAAGTCTAGACTAGTGATGAATGAGGCAGTTGTAAGCATGAATAGTTCGTAACCCACTGCTGGGTTTGCGTCCTCCTCCAAATAGGCCCTCCTTATTTGCTTCCTGCGGCTGCTGTAACAAATTATCACAAACTGGGAGGCTTAAAACAACAAGAGGTTTATTCCCTTCTAGTACTGGAATTGAGAAGCCTGAAATCAAGGTGTTGGCAGGGCCACATTTCCTGCCGAGGCTCTGAGAATCCATTCCTTGTGTCCTTCAGCTTCTGGTGGCTGCCAGCATTCCTTGGCCTGTGGTTGCATCATTCCAAGCTTTGCTTGAACCCAGGAGGCAAAGGTTGCAGTGAGCCGAGACTATGCCACTGCACTAAGAAAAAGAAAAGAAAAGAAAAGAAAAGAAAGAAAGAAAGAAAGAAAGAAGGAGAAAGAAAGAAAAGAAAGAAAGAAAGAAAAGAAAAGAATTGGAGATTGACACAAACAGAAAAAGGAGGTTTTATCTTACTGGAAAAATTATGGGAGAATTTTGTGGTAAAGAGCTTAGAAGGTTTTGTAAAACTTATCTTTATAAATAACAAGAATGTTATTAATAACATGCACTTTCAAATTTAAGAACCATTTTAAAATTTGGCTGTCCTGCTTAATGAATAAGATAAGAATGAAAGGATCTGAGGACTTACTCCATAGAATACTTACTAAATGATGAGACTTGGCAACCACCACTTTAACCAAGTACTCAAACTCAGAATGTGAATCATGGCACAACCTGACTTTCTGGCCTCCTGATGTACTGTAACATGAAAAACACATAACCAGCCAGGCGAGGTGGCTCACGCCTGTAATCCCAGCACTCTGGGAGGCCAAGGTGGGCGGATCACTTGAAGTCAGGAGTTCAAGACTAGCCTGACCAACATGATGAAACCCTGTCTCTACTAAAATACTAAAAATACAAAATACAAAATTACAAAAATTAGCTGGGCATGGTAGTGTGTGTCCGTAATCCCAGCTGCTTGGGAGGGTGAGGCAGGAGAATAGCCTGAACCTGGGAGGTGGAGGTTGCAGTGAGCCAAGATCACACCACTGCACTCCAGCCTAGGCAACACAGCAAGACTCCGTCTCAAAAAAAAAAAAAGAAAAAGAAAAAGAAAAAGAAAAAGGCAGGGGCCGGGCGCGGTGGCTCACGCCTGTAATCCCAGCACTTTGGGAGGCCAAGGCAGGTGGATCACGAGGTCAGGAGATTGAGACCATCCTGGTTAACACAGTGAAACCCCGTCTCTACTAAAAATACAAGAAATTAGCTGGGCATGGTGGCAGGCGCCTGTAGTCCCAGCTACTTGGGAGGCTGAGGAAGGAGAATGGCATGAACCCGGAAGGCGGAGTGCACTCCAGCCTGGGTGACAGAGCAAGACTCCATCTCACAAAAAAACAAAAAACAAAAAAAAACAAAAACAAAAACAGAAAAGAAAAACACATAATCATCGATCAAATATTCTTGCAAAAACATGTTTAACTTGAATCAGATTAAGCCTCTAAGCCTTTTTCTAGTTTGTAGGAAATACAGGGGCTAAAGGAACAAGCTAATGACACCAATCAGGAATCAATCAGATAAATCTACCATGAAAGACATTCATTGCATGAAACAATTGTTCTGTGGTCTTCCAAAAGGCATTGTCATTGGAAAACAAAAAGTACAGGGACCATTCTAGACGAAAGGAGATGGACTGTAGAGACCAAACCGGTAGCAATACAGGAAACCAGATTGGACCCTTGTTAAACAAACTAACAAAATTATAAAGGTCCTTCCTGGGACAATCAGAGAAACTTTAGAGTCTATATATTATTATGGTGTGGAAATGGTTTTCAAGGAGATTATTCTAACCTTAGGAGATACATGCTAAAGTATTTAGGGGCAAAGATGTTCAAATATATATATTTTGGCCAGGCTCGGTGGCTTGTGCCTGTAATCCCAGCACTTTGGGAAGCCAAGGCGGGAGGATCACTTGAACTGAAGAGTTTGAGATCAGCCTAGCTAACATGGTGAAACCCCATCTCTACTAAAAGTACAAAAATTAGCTGGGTGTGGTGGTGCACAGCTATAATCCCAGCTACTTGGGAGGCTGAGGCACCAGAAGCACTTGAGCCCAGGAGGTGGAGGTGGCAGTGAGCTGAGATCACACCATTGCACTCCACCCTGGGCGAGAGAGCGAAACTGTCTCAAAACTATATATATATATATATACACACACACATACATACATACACACACACACATATATGAACTATATATATGTGAACTATATATATGAACTTATATATATTTGGAAATATATAATATATAATATTTCCAAATGATACAGAAAGGAATATCATTAAAATAAATATGGCTAAATATTAACAATTGTTGAATCTAGGTTGGGCATACAGGTGTTCATTATATTAATCCTTTAACTTTTCTGAATATTTCAAAATGTTTATAACAAAAGTTTGGAGAAAAGAACAACTGGTCTTCAAGGCCTTCATTTTAGTGACAATCTGGGTTAAATTGTAAGTAATTTTTATGTGAATATTGTATAAGAAACACATGGTGCTCTAGTTTGATTATTTAACTTGGTGTATATCACTGTTGAGCATATCTGCATGAAGTACTGAAAATGAATTCATTATAACCAAGAAATCCTGATGTAAGAGCATAGACACACTAACCCTAATGTATGGTTGTTACTGGATTGATTTTTCACCTATGGTATGCATTTGTCTTTTCCTAAGAAAAGCATTCACACACATGTTGCTATTTCAGTGACATAAAGTATCTCCTGGAAAATCATAGTTACTCATTCAGCCAAAATTTAGTGACACTCTACCTTGTGTCAAGCCCTGTATTGGCCTCAGGGATACATCGGTACATGAAACGAGGCCTCTGCCATTGGGGAGCCACAGGCCACAGACTCTCACATGCCTAAGGACAGCCATGCCCTCGCCCATGGAAAAGTGCCGAGTTCTCTGAAGATTTTGCTTGCATGCAACCTAAAAAATTATGCATTGCATATCCTCATTTCTTGATGAATACAATTTTATATTTTATGTTTAAATGGTGGCAAAAGATGTAATTCCAGTTTAAAAATTGAGATTTTAAAATAAAATTGTTTCATTACTCTTTTTTAAATAGTCATAGTGTAGTAGCTTTATAATCTGTGTTTGCTAACTTCCATACCTGAGGTCTTTGTGGATGGTTTCTGCTACCTGTTGCGTGTTAGTTCTTGTGCTAAATGTGAAATGTGTGTGTGTATTGTATATACACCAACACACACACATATCTATCTGTCAAAGAATCTCCACTAATAAATTTCTAGGGACAATGAGTAGCACACAGGTACATTCTTCCACAGAGAATTTGTGTTTGCTTTTGCCAGGTGCTTAGGGGATCCCAGCAGTCCAAGATTACTTCAAACTAAATTCACTGCTTAAGATTATTTGATCACTACGGTATGGATTTGGGGTACAGTCTATGCCAGGGCTGATTCACAGGTACAAATTTTCAGGAACTTTAAAAAAATAAGGCTCAGATAAGTTTCCTAGAAGTTTCCAGGAAAAGTCAGATTTACTTGGTTCACCATTCCCCTGAGATAGCAGCAGTATGGGTCTTGGGCGAGGCTCCTGGTGGAAGGTCTCTTAACAGATGCCTTACCTTGGGCAGGCTCTGGACTTTGACAGCCATCCTTCTTGCTGCTAGAAACTGTCAAACAGGGCCGGGCGCGGTGGCTCAAGCCTGTAATCCCAGCACTTTGGGAGGCTGAGACGGGTGGATCACGAGGTCAGGAGATCGAGACCATCCTGGCTAACCCGGTGAAACCCCGTCTCTACTAAAAAATATGAAAAACTATCCAAGCGAGGTGGTGGGCGCCTGTAGTCCCAGCTACTCGGGAAGCTGAGGCAGGAGAATGGCGTGAACCCGGGAGGCTGAGCTTGCAGTGAGCTGAGATCCGGCCACTGCACTCCAGCCTGGGCGACAGAGCGAGACTCCGTCTCAAAAACAAACAAACAAACAAACAAACAAAAAAAACCTATCAAACAGAAGTTCAAGTTTGCCTGGTTCAGCAAAACAAAAACAGCCTTCATGTTCCATTTACTTTTTGGTATTCTCTCCTGTCCTTAGATTTTGGCCAGTAGCCCAGGTATGGTGGCTCACGCCTGTAATCCCAGCACTTTGGGAGGCTTAGGCGGATGGATCACTTGAAGTCAGGAGTTTGAGATCAGCCTGGCCAACATGGTGAAACCCTGTCTCCACAAAAAATACAAAAATTAGTCAGGCGTGATGGCACATGCCTGTAATCCCAGCCACTCAGGAGGCCGAGGCGGGAGAATTGCTTGAACCCAGGAGGCAGAAGTTGCAGTGAGCAGAGATCACACTACTCCAGCCTGGGCAGCAGAGTGAGGGATACTCCATCTCAAAACAAAAACAAAAACAACAACAACAAAAGATTTTGGTCTGGTAGTTGCCTTACTATTTTTGTCAGGCCTTCAGTGCTTTAAAGAATCTGTTTTCTATATTTTTATATAGAATTTCCAACTGTTGGTCTAAAAAACCCAGTCTGCCATAGTCTTAGAAAGGGAAGAGAACATCACCACTTTTCTCAATACTTTAAATGAGAGGTTCTTTTAACCTAGGATTCATGCATGGAGTTCAAGGCATCTATATACCCCCCTGAAATTGCAGGCAATGTTCTGTGTTTAACCAATTTTTTCTGGGAACAAAATCCATAGATTTTATCAGATTGTTAAAGGTGTCAATGATGGAGACACCCTCAAATTTGGTAACTATTGCTTTAGAGTTCTATCAGTACCTAGTAATTTAATTAAAAAATGATTTTAGAATAATTTCAAACTCACAGAAGAGTTGCAAGTAGAGTGCAAGACAATTTCCACATTGTCCTCACCCAGATTCGCCAATGTTAACTCCTCCCTGACCCCATGCACAATGAATCTTTTTCTGAACCATTTGGGAACAAGCTTCAGACCTGAGTCCACATTACCCCTAAATGCTATAGTGGGTATTTCCCCAAACAGGAGGAATCGAGAAGTTAACCTTGCCATTCACAGACCATTCACAGAATCTATTTAAGTTTCAATTTTTCAATTTCAACTGTCCCAAGAATATATTTTTTTAAAAATTGGGCTGCGCGCGGTGGCTCATGCCTGTAATCCCTGCACTTTGGGAGGCCGAGGCAGGTGGATCATGAGGTTAGGAGTTCAAGACCAGCCTGGCCAAGATAGTGAAACCCCATGTCTACTAAAAATACGAAAATTAACCAAGCATGGTGGTGGGCACCTGTAATCCCAGCTACTCAGGAGGCTGAGACAGAGAATTGCTAGAACCCAGGAGACAGAGGTTGCAGTGAGCTGAGATCATGCCACTGCACTCCAGCCTGGGCGACAGAGCAAGACTCTGTCTCAAAAAAAAAAAAAAAAAAAAATGTGTATAATATTTACTTCACAGGATTGCTGTGGATGTTCATTGGACATAATAAGGAGTTTGGTTAGTTGTCATTTTTAGTTTGTTAAGTTAGTACTCAAAAACATTACACTGTGTCCCCCTACACTTCCCCTCTTACTCATTGCCTACTGGGGTATGGAAAGCCAGCATTGCTTTTATTCTCCCAGCACAGTACACACAGACACACCCCTCAGGCTGGAATCATGGGTATACTATGTCTTTAATAAAGTATCTTTCTTGGCCAGGCACAATAGCTCACATCTGTAATCCCAGCACTTTGGGAGGCCACGCTGGGTGGATTGCTTGAGCCCAGGAGTTCAAGAACAGCCTGGGCAACATGGTGAAACCCCATCTATACCCAAAACAAACAAACAAACACATAAAAAACAAAAATTAGCTGGACATCATATGCCTGTTATCCCAGCTACTTTATACTCAGGAGGCTGAGGTGGGAGAATCACTTAAGCCAGGCAGGTGGACTGTTTCAATGAGGCAAGATCATGCCACTGCACTCCAGCCTGGGTAACAATGTCTCAAAAAAAAAAAAAAAAAAGGTATTTTTCTTGATTGGACAATGAGAACTCTAATTCTGATAGATATCTATTGTTTTGTCCTCCCCCTTCTTGTGGGAGACGGTCTTTCTCCACTTCCACAAGGTAGTGTCCATTGTTCTTACCTGAACATGGCAGTTACAAGAATTTGACAATGTCCATGTTCTTAAAGATCCTAGATCTTTGGCACAATCATTTGATTCAGGGGCAGGCAACTAGCTGGACCAATGAACTATCCTTCCCTGAGAATTTTTAACTTGGGACTAGAGATCATCAGCCTTACCTCACCTATCTGATGATGGAGCAGAAGATGAAATGTTGGGAGCTGTCAGTGGCCTTGTTTCCAGACATATGGAGGAAGCTGGTCCAAAAGTATGAAGCCAATGTGCAGAGAGAGGCAGAGCTGAGGCATGGGGGCAGAGAGGCATTCTCGTTCTAGTAGTCCCAGCAGTCCCTCCCCTTCTTGGAGTCTGTCCATATCAACAGTACATTCCTCCCTTCTGCCTAGCAGTTGAGTTCCTGTCAATGGCAACCAAGAGAGGTGTGACTGATTCATGTATTGGAAGGGCTGTTGTGAGAACTAGTGCCTGACTCACAGTGGGGACTCAACAAATGTTGCTCTATTACTCCTATATTTAATGCCTAAGTCTGAATGCGAAAAGGTTAGGGCAATTCCAGAAGGAATTACTATGCAGAAGGGAGAATTAGTTAAAAGGTTAACCTTCCTTTGAACATCACAAGGGAAGGCATGTAAAGACAAAAGGAAGGCTCCCTCCACGCCCCCCATACATACACATCCCCTTCATCCTAACCTGGCTCTGCAGCTCTGAGGGTCACATATCTGCCCTTGGCACTACCAGTGCTTCCTCCAGCAAACCTCAGTCTTTCTTTCAGAATCCTTCGCCCTTATGCCACATAACATCTGATAGATCTGATCGTCCTGATCTTTACCCCTAGTCTCAGCAGGCCAACAAGTGTTCTGCTACAGGTCTTACAGGGAGGGTTAGCTCCTGTTGGAGTTGGATCGGAAGGAGGGGGGCTGGGGAAAGAGCTGTCTTCAAACTGTTTCTTGGGAGGTAGTATATATAAACATATTTAGGCAGGGCATAGCGGCACAGGTCTGTAACCCCAGCACTTCAGGAGGCCAAGGCGTAAAGATCGCTTGAAGACAGGAGTTCGAAATCATACTGGTCAACATAGTGAGACTGCAATGAGCCATTATCGCACCACTGCATTCCTGCCTGGGTGACAGTGCGAGACCCCTTCTCAAAAAAAGAAAAAAGAAAGAAAAAAAATCATAAGCAAACAACAACAAAAAACAAATTTAAAGAATGGCTGGCTGCTTAATTCTCAGGGCGAGCCCCTGAAATCAGTGGGTCGGTATGGTTTGAGTTCTTTTCTGCCTTGAGTAACATGAGTGACATCAATAACATTAGTCAAGCGCTGCTCTTTTTGAAAAACTGTATTTCATTATTTTTATTCTAAACCTTACTCTGTTTGATGAAGATTGCAGGAGGGGCCCTCCCAATTCCACCACTCACACGTAACAGCGGTTGCTACATTCTTTTTTTGTGCTAGGTCATCTGCATATTGTTTAAACATTTTTCGAGGCTGGAAAGACTGCTCCCACTCAGGCAATTCTGACTTGGCGGCCCTTCTAATTTGTATTCTCTAAATAATTCTTCATTTAGAGAAACAGTCAAGGATTACAGTGAGGGAGGGGGACGTGCTGATGGGGACAGAGCTTGGCCTTCGACCATTCTTCCTTTAGCTCTGCGCAGGCAAGCGTCCCTAACTCGGTATCGGAACAGATCTCCCTTAAAGGAGGATTATGTTTCAACCCCCAGCCTCAGCGGTTTACTCATAGTCCTTCCAGCCAAATGCAGAAGTCTCCCTGGGAGTAATTTTGGTGAAGTCAGCGTTTGCCTTTTTCATCACAGTGAGGCTTCAGTAGTTCCTCAAAACGTGCACCACAACTGCCCGGGTGCCAAAGAGAAATGCTGACGCCTGGGCCCACTCTAGCCACTCGGCCTCGGCATCGCGGTGCCGGAGCGTGGAGCGCAGACTCGCATTGTCACAGGCACCTCCCGGCCTCCCGAAGAGCCCCGCGCCGGGGCCCTCGTCTCGCACGTCGGCTGGGGCGGGCGCTAGGTTCTCACGGCCTCCTTCCACCGCTCTGCGCCCCTCCAGAAGCGGTTACCAAAGCTCAGCTACTGATTAGGTTTCGTCCCCGCTGTCTGGCGCAGTCTCGGCGACTACCCCAGGTGGCCCAGCGCACGCGGTGATTCACCATGCCCCAGAGAAAGGTGCTTCCCCACCTTAGCCCACAACCGAACTTGCGCACCGCGACCGCCGGAAGTGACGCTATCTGTCGTTGGGGCGCTCCCGCCCCTTCCGCCTCGGCGCCCCGCCCAGGCCTCGCCCCTAGGTGTTCCCGCCCCTCCCCCTCCCGTGTGGTTCGCTTTCTGTCAGCCTCTCTCCCTCTCCCTCTCCCCTCTCCTTCCTCTCGCTTCCTCTCTCGCACCTGAGCGCACGCACCTGCCCGGGCCCGGCTCCCTCCTCCTCCTCCCCTCCCTCTTTCCCCGCCCGGCCGCGGGAGCTCGTGGCTGCGTCACCGCCGCCCCCCCCCAGACAAGATGGACACCGCGGAGGAAGGTAAGTCGGCGACGCGCGGCGCCCGAGCCCTTGCGTCGGCTCCCGGGTTCGTGCCCC
>NW_012115110.1:7881448-7885386 GCF_000951035.1 Colobus angolensis palliatus
GGGCCGGCGTGGCCTCCCTTGTTCCCGCTGTCGCGCGCTGGCCCAGAAGAGGGGGCCGCTATCGCTGCCGCTGCCGTCCGGGGGCGTTTTCCGCACCCTTCCCCCACTGGGTTTTGTCTTTCTTTACGTCCTTCTGCCTATTGCTTGCCAGGCCCTACCGCCTCGCCACAGAACTTCTTTGTTGACTTTGAAACTTCGCGAAAAATACCCCGCCAGGTGACTGCCGAGTGGAGTGAGCTGACCCCTATTGAAAAGCCCGGTCCTCGGCTAGCCTGCAGCTCGAGAATCTGTTTACTAAACGGGGAGGGGGAGGCTCTTTTGTTGCGATCCATTTGGTTTTAAATCCTTGACACCTATAAGCAGGGTTCTCTTGGTTTTGTTTTGCGATTGCGTGTTGGATACGGTTACTTTGAACAAACTGACCCTTATAAAATGAATACCTAACATATAAACGTCCGCGCCTTGTGTCTCTTCAAGCGCATTTTCTTACCCACTGAAGGTAGTAAATTATTTTTAACCAGCTGTGTTTTTAAATGAGTGGTGAGTTTATAGAGGAAATTACTAAATTATTCTGCCTTTTTTGATGTTCCGGTTATCGGTGCAAATGCTTCTCTACTTTAGGTATATTTATGGGGGTATAAGCGTCTTTCAACCTTATAGGTTGTGATTTTGGCAATTTGAAATGAAAATGAATTATCAGACGCCGTCATGGAGTGCAGTAATGAGTGAAAAAAGTTTGATATTGCCTTTAATAAAAACCTCAACTATAACAATGTGGCACTTGCTGTACATTTGCGTTTGATCTTCGTAAAAGGCCTGTGGAATAGGTAGGTATTATCTTTTATAGATGTGGAAATGTAGGCTTCGTTGTTTTAATAGCTTGTGGAAGCTTTACACAGGTAGTAAGAGACAGATTTGAATGTAGGCATTCTGATTGCAAATAATTTCCCTTTCATTATGCCACAGTGTGTTTATTATATACACTGAGTGTAGCTAATCGCCGCTGGAGACGCCTTTGGAAAAAATAGTAAAGCGAAACTGCTGAAGGTTGAGAACGATTTCTTTTTGACAGGTGGTCCTTGCGTGTAAAATTTCCATCTATGTAGGTTTCACATCCTTACAGATTCAAGTTTTAATGAATAAATCTAGTAAGACATGTATTTATCACAGGATAGGTACGGACGTATTATATTCAATTATCGTTATTTGGCCTAGGCATTGCTACTTGCATACTTTATGGTGTGACAGTAACCTATGGTAATTCAGGAATTGCGCTCGAAGCACGTATGGAATCATGAAATATTTTCATTGTACTTCTAGTGCTTAAATATATTTTTTCTCTTGTAAAATTATAATCAGGATAAGGTATACATGACATTTATTTGTTGAACACTGTTCCCTGTTAAAATAACATGTGCTGAAGACTCAACGGGTAGAATATGCTTTACTAAACACTTTATATACATTTCATTTAATTCTCTCAACATCGTTAAGTAGGCGGCATTTTCATTTTACAGATGAGGGAACTGATGGTTAGTATGATTAAGTAACTTGTCCAAGATAATACAGGTAGTAAATGGCAGAGGCACGATTCAAGCTCACGTCTGTCAGACTCTGCACTTAAATTAGATATTTATTTATAAGTGGATACTAAATATCCAATGTTGGAATTTATTTTTGTCACTCCCTCTATAGGATGGATCATTTTTATAATTTGGCGAAAATTTTATTTTGCTTTATTTTATTAAATTATTAGTCGTGAAATGCAAGTGAATTTTAGTACTGTATTCTCATACCTGCTTTTGCAAAATTCCAATTTGGAAGTCTTCTGACATTTTTACAATAAAATTTAAGTTGAAATAACACTTAAAGGAAAAGGGAGGGTTATAGAGGATTAAAAATAATAGAGTGAAGATGCCAAAAAACTAATAAATGTTCTATTTGCGAAATCAGTTATTATAATTATTTCTTTAAAAAATGCAACTTAGGTTTTTAAAGTCTGATTAGATATTTTTCGGTAGGAGATATTCAAAATATGGCCAAACATAAAACTAAATTGAAAAAAAATCAGTATAACCTACTTTTGAAAACACTAATACTGTTGTGGTTCTGTTTATTTATTTTTTTGTTTTCTGAGACGGAGTCTTGCTCTGTCGCCCAGGCTGGAGTGCAGTGGTGTGATCCACCTCCTGGATTCAAGCAATTCTTCTGTCTCAGACTCCTGAATAACTGGGATTACAGGAGCGTGCCACCTCTCCCTGCTAATTTTTGTATTTTTAGTAGAGATGGGGTTTTGCCACGTTAGCCAGACTGGTCTCAAACTCCTGACCTCAGGTGATCTGCCCGCCTCAGCCTCCCAAAGTGCTGGAATTATGGGCATAAGCCACCGTTCCTGGCCGGTTCTCTGTCCTTTAAAAATATATTTTAATATTTTGCGCAAAGAGATTAATGTTACAAAAACACCAACCATGCGCATATAGTGTGTAGCTCTTCCCTTTTAAAAATAGCACGTTGCTTGCCTCTGATGGTACCATATATGATGTTCTAATGCTCAGAATGTTATGCATTTGTAGTAATACTCAGTTCTGATGTGGCCCTTTCATACTAATTGTTTGCTAGATTTTAAAGATCTCTGAAGTGTCTTCAGTATTAAATTTTTGTAAAATCAACAGGTTCATAATCCATTCTCATGATACAGGGATGGATGAATCATTCTTACTGTGTGTATGTTATTTGTATGAGTGCAGATGTGTTATGTCAATTGCTATCCATCCGCACATTTTTAAACTTCAGAGCTGTAGGAGACCTTAGACATTTGCCCTCCTCATTTTATGGGTTAGGAGTCTGATCCTGCAATGCACTGAGATTTCTACCACACATCACCTTTCACTCTTTTGGCATGCTTGTGACCAAGTGTACATGCATTTTATTTGTTAAATGCTTATTGAGGACCTGTTATGAGCCAGGCACTATTTGATGCATTTGGGCTAGGCAAGGAACAATATAAAGAAAATCCTTTCTTTCATAAAGCTTACATTATAGTTATTAGCTTAAGACAAAATAAACATGTAATAAATTATATGGCATAACTAGAAGGTTATAAATGCTGTGGAGAACAGTAAATTGGGAGGGAATAAGAAGTGCCAGGATATGAGGGCAAGGGTTGCTGTTTTTTTTTTTTTTGAGACGGAGTCTTGCTCTGTCACCCAGGCTAGAGTGCAGTGGTGTGATCTTGGCTCACTAGGTGTTGCAGTTTTAAATATAGCAGTAAAGGAAGGCCTCACTGAGAAGGAGCAAAGGAGAAGGAGTTAGTCGTGCAGATACTCTGGGCAGAGCGTTGCAGGCAGAGAGAATGTAGCCTATGTGAAGTCTCTAAGATGGGAGCATGCCTACAGTGTTCAAAAAATAACCAGGAGAGCAGTGTTGCTGTAATGGAGTAAGAGTTGGGAGAAGAGTAAGGATAATATGAGGTCAGAGAGATCATAGAGCCAATGGGGAGTGAGCATGTAGGACTTCACTGACTTTTACTTTAGTGAGATAGGGACCTGTGGGAGGGTTTTGAGCTGAGGTGAGACATAAATTGTCTTGATATGCAGCCAGCCTTCTGTATCTGGGTTTTGCATCCATGGATTCATCCAATGTCAGATGGAAAATACTTGGAAAAAAATAGATGATTGCATCAGTAGTGAACATGTACAGACTTTTTTTCTTGTCGTTATTCCCTAAACAATACAGTATGATGACTATATAACATGTTATAATTATTCTAAATAATCTAGAGATAATTTAAAGTACAGTTGACTCTTGAACAACATGGGTCTGAACTACATGGGTCCACTTACACGTGGATTTTTTTCTTTAATAAATATATTGGAGGCCGGGCGCGGTGGCTCAAGCCTGTAATCCCAGCACTTTGGGAGGCCGAGACGGGCGGATCA
>NW_012115110.1:7885561-7932321 GCF_000951035.1 Colobus angolensis palliatus
CCAGTCCGGGCGACAGAGCGAGACTCCGCCTCAAAAAAAATAAATAAATAAATAAATAAATAAATAAATAAATAAATAAATATATTGGAAAAAATTTTGGAGATTTGCAACAATTTGAAAAAACTTGCAGATGAACTGTGTGGTCTAGAAATAGTGAGAAAGTTAAAAAGTTATGTCATTAATGCATAAAATATATGTAGATACTAGTCTGTTTTACTCAGTATCATTAAGTATGTACAAATCTGTCATGAAATGTTAAAATTTATCAAAACTTACACATACAAACATGTAATGCAGACTGCACATGGCACCGTTCACAGTTGAGAGATGTAAAGAAACTTAGATACAATATTAAATCATAACTGCATGAAATTAACTTAGTACATACTGTGCTACTGTAATAATTTCGTAGCCACCTTCTGTTGCTGTTGTGGTGAGCTCAAGTGTTGCCAGTATCCTATCGGCTTAAAACACCTTGTGAAGCTAATCACCTCTGCTTGAGCCGTTCATCTCTCCAGTAAATTGTATATGGTAAAAAGTATGGATTCTCTGGATTCTCTTGTATTTTTCATTGCATTTAGTGCAGTACCTTAAACTTTGACTAACATGATGGGATCCATATGAGGTGCCACTAAGTGATACTGGAAGAGCTCCAGGAAGCTGAAAAAAGGCATGACATTATGAGGAAAAAGTCAAATTGTTTCATATGTGCCATAAATTGAGGTTTGTAGCTGTGGTTGCTGGCCGTTTCAGAATGATTTATCTTGTAAACAGACAGGTATCAATAAGTATATGGTACAGTGCTGTAAATGTATTTTCTCTCTTCCGATTTTCTTAATTTTTTTCTCTAGCTTTATTGTAAGAATAAAGTATATAATATCGAATGCAGTATATAATATATTACAATACATATTGTAAGAATATAGCATATAATACAGTATGCAATACATATAATACAGTTTATGCATTCATGGCATAATTTATTTTTTTTGGCTTCTACACAGTTCATCTGTTTTTTTTAAATTGTTCCGAATTTCCAAAAAAATTTTCAATATATTTATTGAAGAAAAAAAATCCATGTATAAGTGGACACATGCAGTTCAAACCGTGGTATTCACAGATCTGTACTCTAACTCATCTCTAGAGTACTCATAATACCTGGTATAATGTAATACAAAGGCCGGGCGCAGTGGCTCGCACCTGTAATCCCAGCACTTTGGGAGGCCTAGGCAGGCAGATCACCTGAGGTCAGGAGTTCGAGACCAGCCTGGACAACATGGCGAAACCCTGTCTCTACTAAAAATACAAAAAATTAACTGGGTGTGGTGGCGGGTTCCTGTAATCTCAGCTACTTGGGAGGCTGAGACAGGAGAATGGTGTGAACCTGGGAGGCGGAGCTTGCAGTGAGCCCAGATCATGCCATTGCACTCCAGCCTGGGCAACAGAGCAAGACTCCATCTCAAAAAAATAAAAAAAATTTAAAAAAGTAATACAAAATATGTATTAATTGACTGTTTATGTTGTATTATGTTATGGTAAGGCTTCTGGTCACTAGTAGGCCATTAGTAGTTTTTGGAGAGTCAAAAGTTGTATGTGTGGTGGTTTTTTTTTTTTTTTTGGTGGGGATGGAGTTTTGCTCTTGTTGCCCAGGCTACAGTACAGTGGCACAGTCTCAGCTCATTGCAACCTCAGCCTCCCAGGTTCAAGCGATTCTCCTGCCTCAGCCTCCTGAGTAGCTGGGATTACAGGCATGTACCACCATGCCTGGCTAATTCTGTATTTTTGGTAGAGATGGGGTTTCATCGTGTTGGCTTGAACTCCTGACCTCAGGTGATCCGTCAGCCTTAACTTCCCAAAGTGCTGGGATTATAGGCATGAGCCACCGCACCCAGTTGTATGTGAATTTTATATTGTGCAGGAGGTTGGTGCCCCTAACCCTTGTTCAGGAGACTCCTGTATATGGAAGGATGTGCGTAGGTTACTTGGAAATATTATGCTGTTTTACATAAGGGAGTTGAGCATCTGTGGATTTTGGTACCTGTGGAGTTCCTTAAACCAATCCCCCAGGGTTACTGGGTCTGTCTCTTTCCTGGTTGTTTAAGACTAGTTTCTGTTTGTCTTAAACTCAAATGTCTGGAAGCTGGAATCTCACTGGCTTGTCTTGGGTCGGTTGCCTATCCTTTTGATCCAGGTAGCTGGGTGGTGGTGGGAACAGTAATGTAAGAATAAGAATCGTGACTGGCTGTGTCCATTCTTGAGCTGGTAAGACAGTCCAAAAGAGATCTGCTACATTGCTCAATTAGAATACTTTTTAGATTGAAGTCCTGTGAGTGATTATT
This sequence comes from Colobus angolensis palliatus, assembly GCF_000951035.1. Classification (NCBI taxonomy): domain Eukaryota; kingdom Metazoa; phylum Chordata; class Mammalia; order Primates; family Cercopithecidae; genus Colobus; species Colobus angolensis. Next base: position 7,887,901 of record NW_012115110.1, read on the forward strand.
GCTGGGCTATCCTCTTCCAGACACCTACTTCCCATTTCTTCCAGGCCAGGCTTACTTTAGTGGGTTTTACTTCTCTCCCGTAAGGATATGAAGATCACTTATTTTTAGTATAATACAGGTAGAACAGAAAGAGTTCTTAAAAAGTGAATAGGAAGTAAGACCCCCCTAAGGGAAAACTTAATAATTCAGACTATATTTTAGAATGCTGTTGCAGTAGGCTAGATGAGATATAGAAGTTTACATTAAGGTAGAGGGAATGGAAAGAATGGAAAAGAAGAAATAGACCAAGGTAGAATTAATAGAACATAGCAATTGAAGAGGTAGTATAAGGAGGAGGAGTTAAAAATGATTGATTTTCAGATTTTTTTCAAATGGGAGTGGAAAGAGATAAGTAATTCAGTTTTAGACATTGTTTTAGTTTGCAGGGGCTGCTGTAACAGAGTACTGCAGACTGGGTGCTTAAGAGAAATTTATTTTCTCAATGTCTGGAGGCTGGAAGTTTGAGATAAAGGTGTTGGCAGGCCTGGTTTCTTACGAGGCCCCTCTCCTTGGCTTGTAGATGATTGTCTTCTGTGTCGTTTTGTGGTCTTCTCTGTGTGTCTTCATGTAGTTTTCCCTCTATGTCCTAAGCTCTTCTTTTAAGGACGCTAGTCATACTGGATTAGGGCCCACTCTAAGGACCTCGTTTTAACTTAATTACCTCTTTAAAGATCCTGTCTCCAAATACACTCACATTATGTATACTGTAGGATAGGGCTTCAACACATGAATTACTGGGGGAGGGGGAATGCAATTCAGCCCATGATAGACATGAATTCTTGAAGGCTTGGAAGACTGAAGCATTCCCTGTACACTTATTTTTTATAACTTAACTTCATTATAATACCTTTTTTTTTTTTTTCGAGGCATTATCTTCTCTTGTTGCCCAGGCTGGAGTGCAGTGGCACGATCTTGGCTCATGACAACCTCCACCTCCTGGGTTCAAGCGATTCTCCCGCCTCAGCCTCCTGAGTAGCTGGGATTACAGGCATGCACCACCACAGCTGGCTAATTTTGTATTTTTAGTAGAGACAGGGTTTCTCCATGTTGGTCAGGCTGGTCTTGAACTCCTGACCTCAGGTGATCCCCCCGCCTCGGCCTCCCAAAATGCTGGATTACAGGTGTGAGCCATCGTACCTAGCTATAATATCCTTTTTACTTTCCTGTCTCTCTTCTTCCCTTCTGTCACCTCTTAATGTATTCTGTAAAGACGGAGTCAGGTTAATAAAGTATAATTTACACACAGATTTACACTGTGTAGGGTGCAGTTCTGTTCTAACACTTTTGAAATAGAATATTGGAGATTCTGTGTCTTTTTTGATTACTTCCCCATTTACCAAATATGGGGTACATGTCTACTATGTATCTAGGACCTGTACAACAATGTTTTCTGCATATTTCGTTTTTCCATTCCAAGTCTTGAAAAGTGTCAAGAGGCATTTCTATTGAATAGAACAGTTTGAAGACCATTGATTTAGAGTAGTTTTCAAAGCTTTGTCCTAGAACCCCTTTACACTCTTAAAATTGAGGACCCAAAAGACTTTTGTTTATGTGGGTTATATATATAAAGATTGATATTTACCATGTTAGAAATGAAAAATGAACACAAATTATTTAGAATATTTAAAAGTAACAATAAACTCAATATATGTTAATAAAAATAACTTTCTCTGGATTATTGTAAGACAATTGGATTCTCATCTCTGCCTTTGCAGTAACTTTGTTAAATGTTTTGGTTAGTGTATATAAAAATTTGGCATCACACAGATACATAGCTTGAAAAGGGATGAATATTTTCAGATATTTGTATGTTCTTTGATATTATGTCAAAACTTGACAAGTGGTAGTTTCTTAATGTCATATCTGAAAACATGTCAATCACCTTAAAAAATTAAATTAACTGTTAAATTAGAATCCATTGGTCTGATAGTGTAGGATAGAGAGTCCAGAAATAGATCCATACATACATGGACAGTTGATTTTTGGATAGAAGTGCAAAAGCAATGACATAAAATATAAAGGATAAAGTATAGTTTTTCAACAAATGGCGCTGAAATAGTTGAATAACTGTAGGCAAAAAAAAAAAAAAACCCCAGAACTTTGAGCTATAGCTTGTGCCATATACCAAAATTAACTCAAAGGGATGTTAGACCTCAGTGGAAAACCTAAAACTATGAAACTTCTAGGAGAAATTCTCTGTAATCTTGGGTTAGACCAAGATTTCTTAGGTATGACTCCAAAAGCATGATCCACAAAAGAAGTGGATAAATCTGATGGCATCAAAATTCAGAATTTCTTTCAAAATTAAAAAGACACTTAACAGAATGAAGACAGGATGCAGAAAATGTGTCTTATAAGGGGCTTGGAGTATATAAAAATCTCTCGGAACTCAGTAATAAGAAAACAAATAACTCAGTTTTAAAAATGGTCCAAAGATTTGTATAGACACTTCACTAAAATATATATGTACATGACTATTCAGCATATGAAAAGATGCTAAGCATCGTTAGTCAAAACTATAATGAGATAGGACTTCACACCTACTAGGATGGCTATAATCAGAAAGAACAGGTAAGTGTTGGTGAGCATTGCAGAAAAATTGGAACCTTCATTTGTTACTGGTAGGAATGTAAGATAGTATAACTGATTTTGGTAATTCCTCAAAAAGATAAACTGAATAACCATATGACCCAGAAATTTCATTTCTCGGTGTATATTCAAGAGAATTCAAAAAATATATTCACACAAAAACCTGTATATGAGTGTTCATAGCAGTATTTTTATAAGAGCCAAATAGAAACAATCCAATGTCCGTCAACTGGTGAGTGGATAAATGTGGTCCATTTTTAAAATGGAATATTACCCAGCAATACAAAGGAATGAAGTACTGATGCATGGTACAACTTGGATGAATCTCATAAACATTAGACTAAGTGAAATAAGCCAGTCACAAAAGAACATATTTTCTATGATTCTATTTGTGTGAAATGTCCAGAATAGGCAAATCTATATGTAGAGAGATTAGTGGTTGCCTGGAATTGGGGACAGCAGATGGAGTAGGAAGTATCCACTAATAGTTACAGGGTTTCCTTTTGGGATGATGAGGATGTTCTAAAAGATTATGGTGATGGTTGCGTAACTCTGTAAATATACTTAAAACAATTGAACTCTTTAAGTTGGTGAACTTTATGACATGTTGTATCTCAATAAAATTGTTAATTAAAACTACTGTGAGATACCGTTACATACCTATTAGGGTAGCTAAGATGATAATAGAAATGATTGACCATACCAAGTGTTTGTAAGGATGTAGAGCAGTTGGAATTTTCATACACTGCTGGTGGGAATGTAAAGTGGTACACCACTTCTTCTGGGGAGCAGAAAACAACCTTCCAGGGTACAGGTAAGCCAAGGTTGATGGGCAGGTATGCAAAGGGAGTTAGGATATCACTGTGTGTACCTGTGCAAGTCCTGGAGTGTGTTGGGTCCTCATCAGCAGGCCTGTATGAAGGTGGTCACTGAAACAAAACTACTGATGGTGTGGCAGGAGCTAGAAAACACCCCTTTCTTCTTTGATATCCCTCCAGCACCCTCCACTGGCAGAGTTTAACTGCCCCTCGCAAAAAAAAAAAAAAAAAAAAAAAAAAGCTTAGTGTACCTATCACTGAACAGGGACTGAAAGGGAGAATTTGGAGTTGAGAAGGGGATACATGGATAACTAGCTCATTACTGCTGAAATTGTTGGAATCATTGCTTGTGCTGCTGAAGCTTGATGTTGCCCACTGCTACTGGCAGAATCTCCACCATGACTTATGCATCTGTTAGCAGGAGTCTGCAGTACCTGCCATTAGCTGCAATTGCTGGTTTTTAGAAACAGAAGTAGAAAATGGTTTCACTGTTTCCCTACTTCTTTTTTATTTTTATTTTTGAGATGGAGTTTCGCTCTTGTCGTGGAGTACAATGGTGCAATCTTGGCTCACTGCAACCTTTGCCTCCCAGGTTCAAGCAATTCTCCTGCCTCAGCCTCCTGAGTAGCTGGGATTAGAGGCGCATGCCACCACGCCAGGCTAATTTTGTATTTTTAGTAGAGACGGGGGTTTCTTCCATGTTGGCCAGGCTGGTCTCGAACTGCTGACCTCAGGTGATCCACCCACCTTGGCCTCCCAAAGTGTGAGATTACAGGTGTGAGCCACTGCACCCAGCCTCTCTGCTTCTTCTGATCTCACAGAAGTGCTTGTCGTTGACAGACTCTGACTTAAGCCTAGTTGGCAAGGAGGCCAGAAAGTGCAGTTTTCAGGCTTCCAGGACCAACAGTACAGGTGAATTTTTAATTTAGTAACGATAGTAATCTGGTGAGCTAAAATAAGTAAACTTTGGGGTACATAGAGAATTGGAATTTTTAAACGGTGTTTGCAAGACCTAATTCCCAAACCCACATACTTTGTTTATGGGTATACTCTGACCGTCAAAAAGGAAATTTTTTTGTAAAATTTGAGCAGTTAAACATTTTTTTCTGCCTGTAATTGTAAAAATAGCAATGAAACACTAGATACTTAGGGACAGGAAAGGAAGAAAAATTACCCATGTTCTCATCTAACCAATTACAGTGGCTATCATTTTTTCCATTTTCTCCTTTAGGCTATGGTGTTTTTACCTAGTTGGAAGTAAGGAAGTGTGGTCATTTAAAAATGTTATATCTCTTTGTATATTAGCAAATAGTGTATATGTGTGTGTGTGTGTATTTTTTTTTTCTTTTTCTTTTTTTTTTTTTTTGAGATGGAGTTTTGCTCTGTTTCCCAGGCTGGAATGCAGTCGTGCAATTTCGGTTCACTGCAGCCTCCGCCTCCTGAGTTCAAATGATTCTCGTATCTCAGCCTCCTGAGTAGCTGGAATTCAAGGTGCATGCTGCCATGGCTGGCTAGTTTTTGTATTTTAGTAGAGACAGGGGTTTTGCCATGTTGGCCAGGCTGGTTTTGAACTCCTGGACTCAAGTGATCCATCCTGCCAAAGTGCTGGGATTACAGGCATGAGCCCCTGCACCTGGCCTTATATTTGCTATTTTTAAGGGACTGTATACATTCCATATAGTGAATGTGCACCATTTATATAGCTGCTTCCCTATTTTGGGATATATAGGTTATCTGCAGACATTTTGAGTAATATTTTTAATATATTTTCAAAATTGTCTACTATAATTGTAGCTACCAATTGTGAAAATTTTATTGATAATTACATATTAAAAATTCCTTGTTTACTTCAGGCAGATGAACAAGGTCAACATTAACAGTTATATGTGGCATACTGCCATGCTTATTACTTGAGACCGTCACTAGGACAGTTACTGCTGTTATTGAGACTGTCATTACGACAGTTACTACTGTTACTACTTAGACCGTCATTATGAGACTGAGTGAAGAGAGATGAATGTGGAAATGAAAACTTGAGACAAAAGAAACTCTTAAAGGAAGGGTCCGGGGGAAGAAAAAGAGGACTTCATGCTTCTAGTGAGCAAAGGCAACAGCCTACCTTCCACAGCCCTTTGTGTTTATTGGGTAGAAAGAGCAGGAGGGAGGTGGTAGCAATTGGTCAGCTGCTTAACTGATCACAGGTTCATATTATTACTAACAGGCTTCAGTTGTACCTAATCATAAGAAACACTGCCCTTGGGGCGTGATTGCCCTCAGCATTCCTTCTGGGTGGCATAGGCAGTTTGTCAGTTTGCCAACATTCTGCGTTTACGAGAACAGTTTGCTGTTTACTCTTATAGCCTCCAGTGGTATACTGAGTTGATCACCACCCTCAATCTTTCAGCCTCCAACAGTTATAAATCATGTTGATGGCATATCCCTTGATATGATATGATATGATACGATAAAAATGCCACTTTATGTGATTTTTTCCTTCCCAAAACCCATAGCCCCTAGTCTATTCATGAATCATGGAATTTCCAATAAAGGGACATTCTACAGTATACCTGACCAGTACTCCGTAAAATTGTCAAGGTCATCAGAAACAAGGAAAATCTGAGAGACTGCCTGAGTCCAGAGGAGCCCAGGGAGACATAACAACTAAATATATGTGGATCCTAGAACAGAAAAGGGACGTTAGGTAAAGACTAAGGAAATCAGAATAAACCATGGATTTGAGTTAATGACAATGTATCAATATTGGTTAAGTGTAACAAAAGTGTAACAAATCCTACTACGAAGATGTTAATAGTAGGGGTATTGTGTGCTGGGTATATGGGAACTTTGTACTCTGTTCATATTTTCTGTTTAAATCTAAGACTGTTCTAAAATGTGAAATCTGCTAGTAATAAAAAATAATCTTTTGTATATTAGATTATCACTAATTTATCACCAGAAGGGAAGTGGAGAGATTTTGAAGTCTTACATCAAAGAACTTTCAAGATAGATAATAGCTTAAGAGTTATAACATGTACCCCAAAACTTAGAGTTTTATTTTTTTCTTCGTGCTAGGCACTTAGGATAAATTATTGAACTGTACTGTTGGCTAGAAAAACTTTGATGGAATGGGCTGACTTCCACGGTAGGCTCCAATTTGATAACCTCCTCTCATTGGTTATTGTTTTCTTTCTTTCTCATCTCCTGGGCAATCTCCATAAGAATTTGAAAGATTACTAAGGATTTGAATTTTTTTTATTAAAAAAACAAAACAAAACACTGTTGTTTATTGAGCCAAGCTCTATGGTTGAATCTTTAAAAGGTATGTGTGTAAAGACATTAGGTATTCAAACAACAGCAACAAAAATTGCCACAGGATTAAATAGAAATATCCCTTTGAAAACCAGGAAGAGCTTTTCCATATTGTTTCTAAGTTGGTTTGCGTTCATAAGAAGCAAGATCCATTGATTTTACTTTGGCGTGAGCAAGATTCATAATTTTACTGCATATGAGTCTGATGAGAGGGAGCCTCAATCTGCCACAGAACCTACTTCATGGTTTAAGTTTTAGTAAAGGACTTGAAGCTGAGCCCTGTGTAGACTTCACTCTCTTTTTGTAACCTTGGCCTTGTTGCTCTGTTGAGATTTTGGGTGGTGGGATTGGAACTAGTATACAAAACAGGCTGTTCTTCTTTTGACTTTGTATGTTTGTGATAGTCGTACTTGCTTCATGTTTTTGCAAAGCTGCTAAGATTCTGTATAAAATAGGATCAGCTAAGTTACGTCGTAGTCACAAACTACCCTAAACCTCAGGAGCTTAAAGCATCAAAAGGTTAATCACTTCTTGGCCAGGCACATTGGCTCACACCTATAATACTGGCAGTTTGGGAGGCCAAAGCCAGAGGATTGCTTGAGCCCAGGAGTTCGAGACCAGCCTGGGCAACGTAGTGATAGTGAGACCCTGTCCCTACAAAAAATAAAGAAAAATGTAGCGGGCGTGGTGGTGTGTGTGTGCAGTCCCAGCTGGGAGGCTGAGGCAGGAGGATCACATGAGCCCAGGAGTGCTTTTTGTTTGTTTGTTTCTTTTCGAGATGGAGTCTTGCTCCATTGCCCAGTCTTGAGTGCAGTGGTATTGTCTCGGTTTGCTGCAACCTCTGCCTCCCAGGTTCAAGCGATTTTCCTTCCTCTGCCTTGCAAGTAGCTGGTACTACAGGTGTGCACCACCATGTGCTTTAGTAGAGATGGGGTTTCACCATGTTGGCCAGACTGGTGTCAAGCTCCTGATCACAAACGATCTGCCCACCATGGCCTCCCAAAATGTTGGGATTACAGGTGTGAGCCACCGTGCCCAGCCAGGAATTTGAGGCTGCAGTGAACTATGGTTGTGCCATTGCACTGCAGCCTGGATGGCCTGGATGACAAAGCAAGTCTCTGTTTCTTAATTAAAAAAAAAAAAAGAGGCCGGGCGCGGTGGCTCAAGCCTGTAATCCCAGCACTTTGGGAGGCCGAGACGGGCGGATCACGAGGTCAGGAGATTGAGACCATCCTGGCTAACACGGTGAAACCCCGTCTCTACCAAAAAATACAAAAAATTAGCCGGGCGAGGTGGCGGGCGCCTGTAGTCCCAGCTACTCGGGAGGCTGAGGCAGGAGAATGGCGTGAACCCGGGAGGCGGAGTTTGCAGTGAGCTGAGATCCGGCCACAGCACTCCAGGCCTGGGAGGCAGAGCGAGACTCCGTCTCAAAAAAAAAAAAAAAAAAAAAAAGATTAATTTTCCAATGTGGGTGGAGGGGGAAACGCTTTTGCTAACTGTAGTCACTGAGGAACCCAGCTTGATGGAAGCTCCATCCCTTACTGCATGCTTCCACGCCCGTTGAGGCAGGGAAAATGCAGCGTGATGAATTGTGTTTATTGGCTCTCAAACACTTCTACCAAGAAGGGATACTTGTCATTGTACCTCATATTTCATTGACCAAAGTAAGTTACATGTCCATGTCTAATTTCAGAGGTGGCAGGGAAGTGCAGTTCCAGCATATGCCCAGAAAGTGGAAAGTGAGAAATATTTGGTGACCAATGCCGATGATTTCCAGTCCCTAACAACATCAATTTCAGCCTGGTTGGATGAAAAACGTGCTTATTGGATTGTACACTTCAATCTACAGTTGCATTAGATGACATTTTAGAGAGGGAACAAGTATTTTTTTTATGTCATCATTCCTTCTTATTTGTTCTTTCTTGCCACATGTTTGTGTAGACACTACTGTAGAAGGCCTTTCTGTTTCATTTTTCAAGTTAAAGTATAATTCACAGTAAAATTTACCTTATTTAATACCTATTTTCACAAATACATGCAGTCATATAGGCAGCACAGTCAAGGTTCCATTACTCCCCTCCTCGCAAATATCCTTTACCCTTTTATGGTCAAATTTACCCCCATTTCCAGCCCCTGGCAACTACTGATCTGTTTCTGTCCCTATCGTTTTGCCTTTTCCAGAATGTCATAAATAGAACCATACAGTATGTAGTCTTTTGAGTCTGGTTTCTTTAACTTAATATAATGTTTGAGGGTTATCCACATCATTGTTGCTTGTATCACTAGTTCATTTCTTTGTATTGCTTAGTGTTTTATTGTAGGGATGTACCACAGTTTATCTGTTACCCAGTTGTGGAATTCTTGAGTTGATTGTTTCTAGTTTTGGGGAATTAAGGATGAAACCATTATACATACTCGCATAGGTTTTTGTGTGAACATAAGTTTTCATTTTGTCAGGTTAAATGTAAGTAGGATTTCTGGATTGTATGGTAAGGGTGTTTTTATTTTGATTTTTTTGCCCTTTCAATAGGTATGGGGGTTTCTTACTGTGAATTTTTTTTTTTTGAGACAGGATCTTGCTTATCACCCAGGCTGGAGTACAGTGGTGCCATCATAGCTCACTACAGCCTCCAGCTCCTGCCTTAGCCTCCTGAGTAGCTAGGACTACAAGCAGGCGCCATCATACCCTGCTGATTTTAAAATTTTATTGTAGATATCGGGGTCACTCTATGTTTCCCAGGCTGGTCTTGAACTCCTGGGCTCAGATGATCCTCTCGCCTCAGCCTCCCAAAGTGCTGGGATTACAAGCGTGAGCTGCCATATCTGGCGTTACTGTGATTTTTATTTAAAAATTTGATTGTGGTAAAGTATATGTAATAAAATTTACTATTTTAACTACTTTTGAGTATATACTTCAGTGGCATTAAATACACCTTGTTATGCAGCCATCACCATCTTCTTGTGATTTAAATTTGCATTTCTTGAATGACTTTAACATTTAAAATTTTTTATTCCTCTTTTGGTGAGTGTGTTCAGATTTTTTGCTGAATTTTTTTTTTTAAACCATTTTCTTTCTTTTTTTACCTAGCCCAGCACGAAGATGATTTTTTTTTTTTTTAGTTTTCTTATTGTTGAGACCTTGATTAGCAGACTGGACAAAGAACTTGAACAGATAATTCACAGAGAGAGAACTTGGTAAACTGTGGAAATGTTCAGGTTGGCAGTAATAAAACTACTTTTTAATTAGGTGTACTACCTGTTTATGTTTTATCTTTATATTTCAGTAATATATGTTTTACTGGAGGGAGCAGTCTACCGTGCAAGTGGGAGAATATGATAAAGTTGGAGGAGCAGATAAATAGAGTATTGACATGAAAAAAACATTCAAGATAACCTGATTGCTTGATGAAGGTAGTTGGGAAGAAGCACGATATGGTCAAAAGGAGAGTACTTTTGGAATTGGGAGCTAGTGTTTAATCCTCATTTGGTGCTTGCTTGATAATTACTTGGTTCTCAGTAACTGAAATAGAATTAGCTATTCTTAGATTTCCAGCCAGTTTTCTGAAAGTGTGACAATTCAGTAATATCCTAGATCTCTTGCATACTGCCTTCTCCTTAGTCTTGTGTGGCCTTAGGTGTGTTATATTACCCTGCCCCTTTCAACCTCAGTTTCCCAAACTGTGGGATTGGTGTTGTGAGGAGTAAATGATGGAATACATTCAGAGCTCTTAGAACTGTGTGTAGAGATGGTAGGTAGGTCAGTCTGTTTTCATGCTGCTGATAAAGACATACCCGGGACTGGGCAATTTACAAAAGAAACAGATCTATAATGTACTTACAGTTCCATGTGGCTGGGGAAGCCTCACAATCATGGTGGAAAGCAAGGAGGAGCAAGTTGCTTAATAGGGATGGCAGCCGGCAAAAAGAGAGAGAGAACTTGTGCGGGGAACTCCTGTTTTTCAAACCATCAGATCTCGTGAGACTTACTCACTATCACGAGAACAGCACTGCAAAGACTTGCCCCCATGATTCAGTTACCTCCCACCAGGTCCCTCCTACAACACGTGGGAATTCAAGATGAGATTTGAGTGGGGACGCAGCCAAACCATATCAGTAGGTAATGAAATAAAGGGTAGTTCCTAACTGATGTCAAAGTAACAAATGAATGTTGTGCTTTTTTATACTTTTTTTTTTCTTTGAGGCAGTGGTTAGTCTTTTAAAACGCCTTCATTAAAGTTTCTAGTACATTATACCAAATAGAAATTAAAAGACATGCAAGTAGCTGCTGGCTGGCATCTATAGTCACAGCTATTCAGGAGGCTGAGACAAGATGATTACTTAAGGTCAGGAGTTTGAGACCATCCTGGGCAACATAGTGAGACTCCATCTCCTAAAAAAATTAGCCAAATGTGGTGGTGTGCTCCCGTAATGTCCACTCCCCACAGAGATTTTAAAATAGTAATTTTATTGCTGCCAATGTGAGTAGGCCAAAAAAAAAGACATAGAGACATGGAAGATCAAATGCCAGTTAATTACTTAAAATTAATTTTGAGAATATGAAAACATCATTTTGGATTTTGATGTTTTCTGTTCCATAATGGAGCAGAAAATTAATTTTCCTTTTCCTTATATTCCTTTTTCTCCTAAGACCCAATTGAGGGGGGGAGAAAACCCACAGCATCTTAAAGATCTTTATTCTTTTATCATGTCTTTGTACTATTGTTAGTGGATATAATGCTTTATGAAGTGTGATCATTTCAGTAGTTTTATAAAATATGTTTTGACTTAAAAGCATGTAGCAATAGTGATCGTTAATCCACTCATTAGAATTTTTTGTACTTCATTATACAATTGACTCTATGGGAAAATAGATACTAGGGAGATATTAAAGAGTTATTAATACTGCTTGGAAATAATGATATGTTAGAATTCCCTTTAGGATTTTTTTTCTCTACTTGAGACCTAACCTGTCATTGTTTTCATATAATCAAATTAAAGTAACGTGGATTAATGCACTTGTTCTTCTTCTTGACAAACTCCTTGAAGAACAATTTTGGAAGTATTTATTAATTTGCTTTAAAATAACAGCACTCATTATGTGTTAATATAAATACTATTTTTCATGAAAATAACTATTCCAGACCCCCAAAATTGATGAGGAAAGTGGATTTGTTTTATATTTGCCAATCTCTTTAATACCTAGTTTAATGAGAAGCAGCTGGGTCTTTTCATCTCTAGCTGCATTCATTCTGTTGTCTCATATAGCCTCTAGAAAATACCACTGCAAACTGGCAAGACAATAAGTGAAAAAGAAGTCTTAGGAGCTGGGCGTGGTGGCTCATGCCTGCAATCCTAGTGCTTTGGGAGCTGAGATGGGAGGATTGCTTGAGGCCAGGAGTTGGAGGTTACAGTGAGCTATGGTGGTGTCACTGGACTCCAGCCTGGGTGACACAGCAAGACCCTGTCTCTTAAAAAAAAAAAACAAAAAAACTTAAGTGTTACTAGGATAGTAGTTGTGTCTTTGCATTCTCTGAGTGAGAAACTTGGGATCCCAGTTCTCTCCTCTAGGCCAAGCAGAGCCCTGGGGCTTGATTTTAGAGTTGTTGGGTTTGCTTAGTATGTTGTTTCTTGGTTTGTCATTCAGAAGGACAGGGGTCTTCTGAAAAATCAGTGCTCTAATTCATGTGTATGTCTGCATACTTCTGAGTGGAGATCCATGTCTCTCTCCCCACTCCACCTGTCCTGTTCCACCATTCGCTAGCTGGCCATCCACTTGGCGTGAGCAGTGCTTCCTGTGGGTGAGTGTACCCTGGAGTTTGCCGTTGCTTTGGTCCCCACCACAGCTTTCTCAGGCCACGCAGGGCTAAGTTGCCTAGGTGGCAGTGTTTTGTATCATGAAATGAGCCCACCATGTGACCAGTTCTGTACCCATGTGGATATCACTCCACCTGTTGTCCTTGCATCTTACAGGCAGCAGCGTGCCAACAGGACTATCTTTGCCATACTTCAGGCCGTAGTCAATGGCCTACCAGTCACGATGTTCCTGGAGGGCAGTGTGCCATGGGTGGGACACCCTTTGCCATGCTGTGGCTGCTATACCCTACTTCCTACTTGCACAGCCATCCAAGTGTGGGCTAGGGAGCTCAGATCCTATGCCTGGGATCTGTACATCCACACTTGCATCCACCCTCCTTGGTAGATCCTACAGGAGTAGCACATGCCAGTCTCAAAGGTTAATCCACAGTGGTGGTGTGAATGGCTGGATGTGGGTTCAGCTCCTACATAGATAACTGGTTATTGAACTGATCCACACTTGCGGCTGCTGTGACTGGTGATTCTAGGTAACCTAGATCAATCACATTTTCCCCCCACCCCTGCCATGGCCCTGTCACTCTTAGGTGGCCGTTATAGTGCCTGCTGAGGCGACCACTGTGACCAGGAATCTTAGTAATAGGGAATCTCAATTTGTTTCTGCAGAGAGAGCCTGATAAATTAATATCCTATCTAAGGAACACAGCAGGCACACAAATTACCCACTCCCAACCCTGAAAGATAATGATTAAAACAACACGGAACTCTTTCAAGGCCCTGTAGTTGGAAAGAGTCCACTTTAAATCCTTTAAAGAGACTCTATTGCAGGGCAAGCCTGGTGCTGGCAGCCACGGTAATCCTGCTTTCAGTGTGGTGTGCTGAATTTGTGGCCGTTAAAATGCTTGTTCTTGGATCTTAGGTGCTGCGGGGGTCCATTGCAAGAAAGTCCATGCTTTTTGGTACCTTACGGCCTCTTCCCTGAGTTTTCCTGGAGCTGAAGTGTGCACTTGAAGAAAATTAGTGTTCAAAGTAGCGTGGGCTGCCTGGATACTGCTGGTGGGAATCATGGAATGGGAGTGTGGTTCTATTTTGTTTGTGTCGAAACTTTGAGGAAGCTGATTAAGCAGGGCAGTTGGGGCATTAGTATTGCACCGCTAGGACTCAAATTGTGGGCCGGTAGTAAGACTGATCAGAGTGAAAGCTTTTGCCAAGGATGTTTTCATTAACCAAGGATGAAGGTGAAAGTAGGAAGTTTAAAGAAGTTCAGGTCCTGTGTAGTTACGAACATAAATGTGATGTTGACCACTGCATTAATGCTCATGACCCACTAGCAGCTTCCAGGAAACCAGGGGAAGGTCTGTGTTCAAAGCTGAATCTGAAAGGCAACAGCAGTAGAGATGGCATAATTCTGCTCATCGTGAGCAACCTTACCTGCTTCCAGCACAGACAGGATTGTCCCATTGATAATTGTTCTGTGGATGGGGGTGCATGGCTTTTCTACTCGATGAAGAGATTTGACTGGTAGTTAATCGATAACCAGGAAGACTAGCATGCTAACCAGTTAGGCGAGCATTGAGCATCCCCCAATTCAGACAAATGACATTCAGCCATCTGAGATTGAGCAGTTACACTCTGGATCGCCCAACTGGTTAGCACACTAGTTTCCTTGGTTATCTAGTCACCAGACAGATCTCTCCACCAGCCTAGAAAAGGCATGCACCCCCACCCACAGAAGAGTAGCCACAGGTCTGTGATGCTCTTAAATTCCTGGAACCACGCACTACACTGCTCTCAGCATGTGCTCATTTGAATCCGATGGGTGCCAGAGACCCATTAAGTCCATTAGTGATGCGGATCGGGATTGTAGTAATTCCTTGTTAAGGAAGAATTCCCCGTGAGAGAGCAGGCTGAAAGTATGCATTAAGTTTCTGCCCATTCTCCCTGGATAGACCACTAGGGATTGGCTCTTGGCCCTGACGCATAGCTGAGAACGGTCTAAAATAAAAGTTATAACCAGGGTTCCCTAAGTGGACCCAGGTAGGAGCTTTAGAGCGAGAGTGCGAAGGATCAGTAGTGGTTCCTCCACCGTCATGCTGCTTCGGGGCCACTCCAGGCAGGAGGACAGGCAGATGTGCCCCTAGAGCCTTGTAATGCTGGGCATGAGGGGTGGGCTGCGGTCCAAGGACCCCTTAGCGCTGGACTCCTGTCTCTTCTGCTTAAGGTGGCTTCCGGCTCATCTCTCTGTGGCCTGGTGCCTTTGTGGCTTTGGGGTATCCCCTCCCCCAACCAGTCCTTAAAGTGTGTGTGTGTCTACCTCACACTCTTGTGGGGTGGGGCGACATGAAAAGCATGTCTTCTAACTGCTGTTACTGTGGTGAGTCCTCAGATGTGTTTTGTGGAGTTTAGGCTGTTAGGACTTTAAACCATTAAATTGTTAAGACTGGAGGCCAGGCGCCGTGGCTCACGCCTGTAATCCCAGCACTTTGGGAAGCCGAGGCGGGTGGATCATGAGGTCAGGAGATCGAGACCATCCTGGCTAACAGGACGAAACCCCATCTCTACTAAAAAATACAAAAAATTAGCCAGGTGCGGTCGTGAGCGCCTATAATCCCAGCTACTTGGAGGCAGGAGAATGGCATGAACCCGGGAGGCGAAGCTTGCACTGAGCTCCGTTGCACTCCATTGAGATCGTGCCATTGCACTCCAGTCTGGGTGACAGAGCAAGACTCCGTCTCAAAAAAAAAAAAAAGACTGGAGTTTAAAACTGTTAGGATACCAATGGTGACCTGATTTTACATATTTCTATTATTTGTTGTGGAGAGTGCAGTTTTAAATAAAATCATCTGTTCCTGTTATTTTCAACTTTGGTTCATTTAAAAGCTGTCATACAAAGGAACAACTTTTAATACATTATTTAGGAAGTTTTTTCGTTTTAGATACACACTTGAATCGCAACTTTATCACAACTTTCAGTTCTCCATGCTATTAATGTTTTGTCAAGTGATAGATTCTTGCTTTAATGTCCAATATTTTGGTTTATGCTTGTCTCTTGTTTTTTTAAAAAAGTTATAAGCAAAGGAAATTCAATTTTCCTTTTTCATTGACAGACATATGTAGAGTGTGTCGGTCGGAAGGAACACCCGAGAAACCGCTTTATCATCCTTGTGTATGTACTGGCAGTATTAAGTTTATCCATCAAGAATGGTAAGTCATGCTTTTAGAAAGTTGTGTAAGTCTGAGCTTCAGTTTTGTCATGTATGTACAGTAACAAGGATCATTTCAATGTACTTTCTCTGTAATTATTTTTAAAATTTTATTGTATTGTCCCGAGCACAGGAAACTAAGAAAGCCCTTTTATTGTAAAATTTCAAAAATTTGGAAAAGAAATTATCCATTAATTCTTAATACCATAGCTGTTATTTTGGTGTATCCCCTTCCAGGTACACGTGATTACCCATTGTTTATTTCTACCATGGAGAGCTTATTTTGTTCTCCAAAAGTGTTGCGATTTTCTAGTTTTGCTTGGCATAATAGTAGCTTACATTTATGAATAACTTTTTGCCAAGAACTATTCTTAGTGTTTTGTACCTCTTAACTCACTCAATTCTTATAAGAAAACTGTGATGAGGTAGAGTGTTATTATTATGCAGATGAGGAAACTGAAGCATAGGAAGGTTAGATAACTTGTCCTAGGCCACATAGCCAGCCAGTTAGTGGCAGAACCAGAATGCAGACCTAGCTACCAGGTACCAGTATTATCAGACCAGGATTAAAACTGATGTTGATGCTTGGAGATTCTTTCATATTCATTTTGCTTTGAGGAAATTACAGTTTTGATTAATTGAACCTTTTTTAATGGTAGAAAAATGTGTTGTTTTTATGTCTAGCTGTTGTAGTTTTTTATTTTTAGAAGGCAGTTACAAAAAGTTAAGAGTATTCTAAATTTGAAAATTTTGAAACTAAAAGCTCTGTGATATGTACATTTTTAATAAAAACAATGTTTTCAACAAAATGTAGGTTTCTTTGTTGTAAATACTGTACTTATGAATCTGTTTATAATTACAGCTTAGTTCAGTGGCTGAAACACAGTCGAAAAGAATACTGTGAATTATGCAAGCACAGATTTGCTTTTACACCAAGTAAGTTGTTTAGACCTTTTCACTGCATTTGTTTGGTTATCACTCGTGGCATAAAGGTGTTTAGATCAGTTGACGGAGGAGGGGGGAAAAAGGTGTTTAAGTACTTTAAAGCAACTATTTTCAGCTTGATTGTCTTTGAGAGTAATAGGAAGTATTGATATTTAGGAAAATATTTTTAAAAACTGCTCTCTTTTATCACACACATATGTTTGAGATTTAATTTGTGGGGTTTTTTTTTTTTGTCTTTAAACATTTTTTTACTTTTAATTATAGAAAAGTTCGAACACATGCAAAAATCTAACAAGTCCACGTGTACGCATCACTTAGTTTCAACTCATAGCCAGTCTTGTTTTACACATGCTCTTGTTCCCTGCCTCTTTATCCTTTTATTTTTTCTCCATTATTTAAAAAATAATTCTACCATTTATAATTTCATCTGTACATATTTCAGTATGTATCTCTAAAAGGTAAGGGTTCTTTTTCAAAAACGTAACTATGATACCATTATTCACCTAGAAAAATTAATGATGCCTTGATTTCATCAGATACTACTCTTCAAATTTGGACTATATTTTGAGTTAAAGTTGTGTAGGTTAGAATAATAGCCATAAAACTTAAAAAAAAAAAATAGAGTTGAGGGTGTCTCACTGTATTGCCCAGGTTGGTCTTGAACTCCTGGCCTCAAGCAGTTCTCCTGCCACAGCCTCCCAAAGTGTTGGGATTACAGGCTTGAGCCACATTGCCTGGCCAAACAAAGTTTTAAATTACCGTTTTTTTCATGAGACTAACTTTTAAGGTCAGTATTTCATAAGCCTTTATAAAATATTTTGCAACCTTTAAGGTTTTAACTATAATTCCTGTGCCTATTAACACTAAATATGCTTCATCTTAAATAAGTAGAGGACTGTGCTGGCAGATTATTAAGTATTTGAAGCATAATTTTTCATTTTGGGATCCCCTACATTGCCTTCCCTTACAAAGGATTTTTGTGTTTTAGTTGTGTGTGTGTGGTTTCTTTTAAAGCATCTTGAGCTTCTCAATATAAATGCTGTAAATTAGTGTTTTACTTTGTTTTTATTTGATGAGTATAAATGATTAAAGTTATTACACTTTCACTTTTGGAGCTGTATATTCATCTAAAAAAGTCAATTCTGTTATTTTGTAGTCATTAATTTTCTGTAGTACATAAAAGCTGTACAGCTTGTCAAGGTTCATAGGAAACTAAGACTAAAAAGTATCTTCATGAAATTCAGTTGATAGGAAATACGTGGCCTTTTACTTTGAGGCCAAAAGAAGCTTTTTTTGTACGTTTTAATTTTCATTTGATAGTTATATTCTCTATTTGTTTTATGTTTTCCAAAAAACCTCTATTATTACTGATTTTAATGACTTGCTCTTGTATGCCAGATATCCTATTGAAGTCTATGATCTGTGGGCATGTGTTATTAAAAGTTGCTATTTATGGCCAGGCGCTGTGGCTCACGCCTGTAATTCCAGCACTTTGAAAGGCTGAGGCAGGCAGATCACCTGAGGTCAGGAGTTTGAGGCTAGACTGGCCAACGTGGTGGAAACCCTGTCTCTACTAAACATACGAAAATCAGCCAGGCGTGGTGGCAAGCACCTGTAATCTCAGCTACTTGGGAGCCTGAGGCAGGAGAATCACTTGAACCTGGGAGGCAGAGTTTGCAGTGAGCCGAGATTACGCCACCACACTCCAGCCTGGGCAACAGAGTGAGTCTCTGTCTCAGAAAAAAAAAATTGCTGTTTGTTAATTGTTTATTTCTCAATGTTTATGGGTGTGAACCGTTTTGTGATAGTGCTCTTAAAAATTTTAGATCATTGCTTTTAAACCCTGATATATCATAATTTCTTGTTTTGGCCTTACTGGAGAAAGAAGTGTTTGTTTTTCCTTTATGTTCTTTCCGAGCTACCTGTGGTAGAGCTTTTTAATAATAAGCAGTGGTTTTTTTATTGGAGCCATTTTAAAAGGGAATCCTAAAATGTGGCAGAACCTTTCTTTTTCTGAATGTGTTGAGCCACATTTCGCAGAGTAGTGGGAAGATCTGAATTTATCATTTGAAATTTTAAGTATTATGCTAACATTGGGAAAGTGGCTAACAAATGTCAGTGGGATGTTTGCTCCCACGTGAAATGATCTGCCGCAGACTGTTGTGCTTTTTGAGTGCTATTTAATGCTTATATTTGGGGAAGTGTTGATGGCGTGTTTTCGGTTTCATCTTTTGCTCCTGTTTGCTTTAGTATATCTCTTATAGTTTGGGAAACCAGATGATTATATTGGTTGAATGTTAAAATACGTGTAAATGGGCCTTGTATGAAGTTTATGGCTATTTGCAAGGGATGTGAACATCTGTTGAACTTTTTTTCCTGCTCAGAGGCCTTTGTTGATTTCCACGGTTCACACGTGATTTGCCTCATAAATGACTTCTTGGGTAAATGTGATATTGTAACTATTTGTTTTATTTCTTTTAATAAGAAAAAAATTAAGCACAAGTCAAATATTGAAAGGTTAATTAATGTCTATTTTATATTTATGAATTAAGCTATTTTCAAATCTTCATGAAATTTTAAGTACTTTTTTTCTGCTTATAGTTTATTCTCCAGATATGCCTTCACGGCTTCCAATTCAAGACATATTTGCTGGACTGGTTACAAGTATTGGTACTGCAATACGATATTGGTTTCATTATACACTTGTGGCCTTTGCATGGTTGGGAGTTGTTCCTCTTACAGCATGTGAGTATTCATGCCTCTTATTGGAGTTATTTAAACATTGCATAACTACTTGATATTATAAAGCAATATTGCATCATATTATTATTTGATGTTTAGTTATTTGATGTCAGAATGTCACGTGTTAGGAAAGCCTTATTTAGAAGATGTTCATCTGAACTAAGAATGAGTTTAACAGGTCAGTTTCTTGAATGAATATGGGAAAGAACACAGCATACAGAACGGCTAACCATGAAAGTTCATGAAAGCATTGAAAAAATCAAATCATAACTGGATTTGAAGTATACTAGAGCTTTCAAGGACAGCAAAAGACGGCCAGGCATGGTGGCTCATGCCTGTAATCTCAGCACTTTGGGAGGCTGAGGTAGGCAGATCACGAGGTCAGGAGTTTGAGACTAGCCTGGCCAACATGGAGGCTGAGGCAGGAGAATTGCTTGAACCCAGGAGGCGGAGGTTGCAGTGAACTGAGATTGCACCACTGCACTCCAGCTTGGGCAACAGAGCAAGACTCTGTCTCGGGGAAAAAAAAAAAAAAAGACTGCAAAAAATGAATTCTTTTGGGATTCCTCAACCCTCCTTTAAAAAAATACTCACATGGCCGGGTATGGTTGCTCATGCCTGTAATCCCAGCAGTTTGGGAGGCCAAGGTGGGAGGATCACTTGAGGTCAGGAGTTCGAGTCCAGCCTGACCAACATGGTGAAACCCCGGCTCTACTAAAAATACAAAAATTAGCCGGGTGTGGTGGTGTGCGCCTGTAATCCCAGCTACTCGGGAGGCTAAGACAGGAGAATCACTTGAACCCGGGAGGCAGAAGTTTCAGTGAGCTGAGATCACGCTACTGCACTTCAGCTTGGGCAACAGAGTGAGATGTCGCCTCAATAAAATACAAATAAAATTAAAGTAAAATTAAAAAATACTCATACATGTAATGGTCCTAAATGGGAGGCTTATCTTTCAGATATAGGAGGCTCTTTGGGAGGTTGATATGCTAATCAGCCCCCCAGTCAATCCAAAGAATCCTCTTGGATTCTTTTTGTTCTTATAGACATGGAGAGAAGTATGTAGTATATGGGTGGCGGAGTATGTAGATAAGATTCATTAAACAAAAGTTTAAATTAGCATAATTAATATCTTCATGTCTCCTTAAAATATGGTAAAATAATGTTGATTACCTATGGAAATGAAAATCTTGGAAGATACACCAACTAGCAGAATATAAGTACTGTTGAAGAGTGAGTTAGCTAGAAAATTGTATGAAGGAATTCTCCCAGGATGAAACTCAGAGGGACAAAGTAGTTATGAGAAATAAATACAGAGAAATGGAGGCTAGTCTAGTTGTTTCAGTATCTGTCTAGTAAGTAGTTCCCCAAGGTAAAAGAGACAGTGGAGATGAGGAAAGACTTGGTGTCCTTTAGATTGAAAGAGAAAGCTGACCATGGTAAAGGAAAAGTCTCATGAACCTAGACATATTCTCAAGTTTTCCAGAGCTGGGTAATGTGGCGATGGTGATAGAGGTATAGAGATTGTGTGCTTCCAGATTATCCTACAAAGTAAAGAAAATCAGAGTGGCGTCAGACTTAAAATTAGCAATGTTGAATGCTAGAAGACAGTGGAAACTCAAAATTTCATGTTTTTGAACCTAAAATTCCCTTCCTGCAAATTACTCTCAGATGGAAGGACAAACTACAGATGTTTCAATAGATGTGAGAGATTGGAAAATTTACCACCTTAAACCTTTTTGAAAAAACTGAGGATATACTCTACTAAATGAGCAAGGAATCAAAGAGAGAAAGATGTGAGATTCAAAGAAGTGTTTCATATAGCTAAGTCTTGATTGTTAATCTACAATAATTAATAGTTTTTGGGTAACAGCCTGGAACTGAAATTCCAGATGATCTTAACGTGGGAGAAATTGTGACAGGAAGATAGAAATTCAAGCTTTTAAAGTTGCTTATCTCATTTGTGGGTAGATTATAGATGTTCTAGATGTAGGTAGAAAAATAGAGCATAACTGTGCATAAAAAATGTAGACTAGACTCACAACTACCCAGAACTAGACTCACAACTACATTGTTTTATTATTAATGACAAAAGTGCCACCACAGATCAGTGGAAAAAAGGTGGTTTTTTCGGTAAATGATATTGCAACAACCAGATGGCCATACAGAAAAAAATGAATCATATCATTACCTCAACCTAACCCAGAAATTAATTTGAGATAAAAGCCTGAATATGTAAGTTAAAAAGAAACTTCTAAAGTAAAATATAGGAGAATAAGCATAAAAGAAAATATTAGTAAGTTGAATATAATTAAAGTTAAGAACTTTTGTTCATCCTTAGACACTTTTAAGAATAAAAGGCAATTTAATTCTGGCACTCAAAAAAAAAAAAAAAAATTGAAAGGCAAGCCAAGCCATCATGGAATGAGAGAAGATATTTGCAGTACACATATCCAACAAAGGACTTGTATCTAGAGTATATAAATCAATAACAAAAGGGCAAACACATCTCAGTTAAGTAGTGGACAGAAGGTCTGAACAGGTATTTCTGGAAAAATAGCTAAATATACTAAGCTCTCCATATCTGCGGGTTCTGCAATGCTGACTGTGGAATTTAAGCATCTGTTTATTATTGAGGAGATTCCTGGAACCCATTCCCCGTGGATACCAAGAGACGACAGTAGCCAATAAACACATGAAAAAGTGCTCAGCATCATTAGAGAAATGCACAAGGAGGATGACTAAAAATAAAAAGAGTAGACAGTGCCAAATGTTGCTTAGGATGCAGAGCATCTAGAACACGTGTACAGTGATCGAGGAGGAGTGCATATGTTATAACCACTTTGGAAAACTGTTTGGCAGTATCTGCTGATGCTAAATATTGTATACAAATGCCTTATGATCTAGCAGTTCCATTCTTGGGAATATAACTAACAGAACAAGAAGTTTCTGTTCACTAAAGGACATATGTGTAAGAACGACCACAGCACTTTTATTAATAGTACTTAAAAATTGAAATCAGTCAAATGCCTATTAATAGTAGAATGGATACATTGTGGTTTATTCGTGCAATGGAATACTACATAGCACTATTGTGACATGGATTAACATGGATGAATTTTGCTTCTTTGACGGAAAACAAGCCAGGCACAAAATTGTGTGATTGCATGTGTGTGAAATTTTAAAACAGGTTAAATTCATCTATAGTGATAGAGATCTGAATAGTGGTTACCTTTTGCAGGGGCTTTTGCCTCCAAAGAAGCTTGAGGGAGCCTTCTGGGGAGCTGGAAGGGTTGAACATCTTGATTTGGGTGGTGATTACCCGAGACATATATATTTTAAGAATTCATCCATCTGTACACTTAAGATTTATGTAAAATGTAGTTTAATAAAGACATAACAAAACTCAAAGGCAACAGCTAGAAGACTAGAAAAAGGATGAGTAGGAAACAGCAAATAAAATTTGGAAATTTCAAACAAAGGCAGGAAAGGAAGGGAAAGCGGAGGAAGGAAGTAGGGAAATAAATACGTCTGTAATCATCAGAGATTAGATTTCTCTGTTACAAGAGAGAGCTGCATAGATGTGTAGGTATAAAACTTGCACTACTACAAGAGATAAATACAAAGCAGCACAGGTTAATGCTAAAGAGATACAAAAATAGTTTTGTTAGCAAATGGCTAACAAAAAGAGCAATATTAATCAGCCAGATATCATTCAAATGCACTAAATGGGACAAAGCATTATATTTCCTATCAATAAAAGGCATAATCCACTAAGAAAATAGAATTAAAAAACTTTTATACACCAGAAAACTGGGCTTTGAAATACATAAAACAGTCACAGTCATAGTGGAAGATTTACATGCCTCTCTGAAATCAGTAGATGAAATAGGCAAAAGTAAGGACTTACAAGATTTAACAGTTATTAATCACAAGCTTGATTTCTGTTCTGACTTGTTTATATACGGATAGCACAATTTAAATTACATCACACGATACATATTCTGTAACTTGTCTCTTTAGCTTAGCATCGTATCCTGGCGGTCTTTCCATGTAAGTGAGTGTTCTGCTGTCTTTTTTTTTTTTTTTTTAACGGTGCACAGCACTCTGTAGTAAGAAGGCCTATTGCATATGAATTCATTTACCTATCTAAACATTTGGTTTGTCAGTTTTACATTGTTACAAGCATACTTGCGTGAGTATTTTATAAACACATGTAAGTAATTTTTATTACAGAAATTCTTTTCCTACCTTTCCATTTTGACTTGGTTTTGAAAACAGCCGTTGAAGTCACTGAAAATCTGAACTGAAGTCTCTGATACAAGGCTATATAGGGAATGCTTAAGCTAATACGCAAATACTGGTTTGAAAGAAAGCCTCAGGTTTTTATTCTTGTGCCCCATTTTCAAATCTGTGGTCTGTTATCTCATTCTGTCTAGAATTCTGCCTTCCTGACTAAAAGACTTTCTGCCTTGATAGCAGTACATTCACCCAAAGTTTGTCTTTCTCTAAATGGCCAGAATTTAGAGTAATATATTCTGTATTTTAGAGAACCTCTGAATCTATGCTTTTAAAATATTGATTGTCAGGTTGCCATTTATGGCATTGCAGTACACACTGTACTGAAAAATTCTCTTAATTTCAAAGACTTAATACTTCCAAAACTGAAACATTTTATTGTCATGAGCAGACTTAATGAATTTTGGAATTCTAGAATTTAAAAAATTCTTTATAATTTTGGAGATCTTTACTTTAGATTTTGCTTTTCAAATATCTAAGCTCATTCAATTGAAAAATAAAAAGTAAACCTAGAGAGAATCTAAGCACTAAACATGATTGTGTAACATTTACTCTTCATTGTCACTTTATTTGTGCTTGACCATGTTTTTAAAAATTTAATATTTTGAGACTTAGGCTTGTGAAGACTAAATGTTTATTTCAGTGGCATTTGTGGTGTTCCACTTTACTTCTGCTTTCTTGAGCAGCTATATGAGTTCATGATGCGAGTTGTGACTGTATGCCATCATGCTCTTTTTCGGTAGGCCGCATCTACAAGTGCTTGTTTACTGGCTCTGTGAGCTCACTACTGACACTGCCATTAGATATGCTGTCGACGTGAGTATTGAACCTGTGTGATGAATGTTGCATGATGTAGATGATGCTTGCTTTTTTCCTTGCATGTTTGTTTTTATTATAATTTGTACATTCTTCTGTTTTGAGAAAAAATAATTTATGTCTATTACACTAACAGTTTTAGCTGCAGTAGAAGTAGCTGATAAATGTAAATGACATTTCTTTTAAAACATACCTGTTTCATGGGACTGTTTTGTAATGATG
This sequence comes from Colobus angolensis palliatus, assembly GCF_000951035.1. Lineage (NCBI taxonomy): Eukaryota > Metazoa > Chordata > Mammalia > Primates > Cercopithecidae > Colobus > Colobus angolensis. Next base: position 7,912,694 of record NW_012115110.1, read on the forward strand.
GGGTGACTTTTCTTTCTTTTTTTTTTTTTTTGAGATGGAGTCTTGTTCTGTTGTCCAGGCTGGAGTGCAGTGTTGCTATCTTGGCTCACTGCAACCTCTGCCTCCTGGGTTCAAGTGATTCTCCTGCCTCAGCCTCCCTGGTAGCTGGGATTACAGGCGCCCGCCACCATGCCTGGCTAATTTTTGTATTTTTAGTAGAGACAGGGTTTCACCATGTTGGCCACACTGGTCTCAAACTCCTGACCTCAGGTGATCCACCCGCTTCAGGCTCCCAAAATGCGTGGATTACAGGCATGAGCCACCGCGCACAGCTGGGATGACTTTCTAAATAATTGGCTGTCATGCAGTTTGAGATATATGTTACTGTCTTATGTTCATAAGAGTTTTTTTTTTTTTTTTTTTAATGGAGCCTGACTCTGTTACCTATGGTAGGGTGCAGTGGTGTGATCTCTGCTCACTGCAACTTCTGCCTCCTGGGTTCACATGATTCTCCTGCTTCAGCCTCCTGAGTAGCTGGGATTACAGGTGTGTGGCCCCAAGCCAGGCTAATTTTTTTTTTTATTTTTAGTAAAGAGGGGGTTTCACCATGATAGCCAGGCTCATCTCAAACTCCTAACCTCAAGTAATCTGCCCACCTCAGCGTCTCAAAGTGCTGAGATTACAGGCATGAGTCACTGTGCTTGGCCAAGAGTTCATTTTAATATGTTTTTAACATACACATTTGAACTCAGATTTATTTTTTAAATGTTTTCCATGATTATTAGAATATAAATGCTAAAAACTTGCCTGTAGTTACTTTACTATATCTTGACATTAAGCATTGTTGCTTACCTTATATTAGCAGGCTTCTTTTTTCCTCTGACCTGATTGGCTTGAGGGTCACCTGAATTGCTTTCAGTAGAGTACTCATTGACTACAGAGGACCACTGGAAGCCTAGTGGGGCTAGTCAAACTAAATTACAAACATGGCTTGGTTTTATAGTCCTAAGCTGCCTTTTACAGTTTGAAAAATTGAGCCAGTTTTTCTGATAGCAGTTGTGGCCAAACTACTTTTTTTTCTGAGTAATATTTTGTACTCTATAGAATTTTTTTTTTCTGTGAAATTTTACTTTAAATTTCCTTGATGTCTTATCAGTTTCTATATATTCTGTAGCTCAGTAATTGAGATCATCTCTAGGTGCACTGTATCAGTTATCTATTGCTGCAAAACAAACTGTCCCAAACCTTAGTGGTTTAAAACAACTACCATTTTATTTGCTTATAATTCTGGGGTCAGCAGTTTGGGCTGCGCTCAGCTGAACTTTTCAACTATTGGGCTTGCTTAGGTCACTCAGCTGTTTTACTGGGACATAATGATCTAAGATGGTTTATCTGAGATGCCTTGGTTCTCCTCCTTATGGCTCTTATCTTCTAGAAGGCTAGTGGGGCTTCTTTACATGGTAGTCTCAGGGCAGCATTCTAAAAGGGCAAGAGAGGAGGCTTGCAAGCCCTCCTCTGGGCTCTGGAACTTAGGCAGCATCACCTCTCTCCAGGATTCACAAAACCAGCCCAGATTAAAGGAATAAGGGAAGAGGACTAGTTTGTCACCAAATGTTTAAAATCTGTAACAAACAGTTAGCATTATTGCTGATGGCAAGGAACATGTAAAGGGGATATTTTGGTCCCAACCTTTCAGATTGTAATAGCCTGGAGAGTTCCTTAGTAAGGTGGTAGTTAGGATTCCTCTTTTGATTCAGGACATATTGCAGACTATATTTTCTAGGGGCCATGCCAGTTTAATTTAAGTTTGGAGCTGCTGGGTCAAGGTCTACCAGATTGACCCTTCTCAGGTTTTCTATGGAGGAAAAAAGTGATTCCATTAAAATAATGGATTTTCCAGTGGCTAAGAGTTCAGAGGTGTTTGAGTTATCTGAATAATTCTGAAATCATAAACATGGACTAGGGAAGGAAAGATAAGCCTCGTAAGAGAGGAAAAGGACAAAATGGTCCTTGGTATCACAATATTTGATGCATTTTCTTGTATGATTACTAAAGGAACCATATTTCGCCTTTCTGGATTTGTTGAGAAATGAATACACTTTTGGTATATTTGCAGTTAGCATCAAAACTTGATTTGCTTTCTGAATGAAAAACTTCTTTTTTTTTTTTTGAGATGGAGTCTCACTCTGTACCCATGCTGGAGTGTGGTGGCTCAATCTCGGCTCACTGCAACCCCCACCTCCTGGGTTCAAGCCATTCTCCTGCTTCAGCCTCCCGAGTAGCTGGAATTATAGGTGCACACCATCATGCCTGGCTAATTTTTGTATTTTTAGTACAGATGGGGTTTCACCATGTTGGCCAGGCTGGTCTCAAACTCCTGACCTCAAGTGATCCTCCTGCCTTGGCCTCCCAAAGTGCTGGGATTACAGGCATGAGCTACCATGCCTGGCCAAGTGACAAACTTCTATAAAATTTATAATAGACCTCTTTGTCTTACATATGGCATCCTGAATATCTCTCAACCTTCATTTCTTTGTGTTGTCATTAGACTTGTCTGAAGGAGCTTCTCCTCTTTTCTGATTTGATGATTCTATTAATTTGTATGAGTTCAGGTGTCAGCTAATCACATTTTTAAACGTGTGTAAAATAAGGATACAGAAATTCTTAGAGTTGGACAGAGTTTTTAACCTTTGGTAAATTACATAAGTTTAATGCATGGCCTTTGTCAAGTATTAGACTGCTTTTGTCTTTTTTGCTTTCTGCCTTTCTGTTTCTAGGCCATTTTCAAAAGATAGGCTATGGATAGGTAATTTCCATGTAGTTTTGATGGTATTTTTGATGCCTAAATAAGATATATAATACAAGTATATAAATATGTATAGGTTCTCTTATAAATAGAATTTCACCATAATCACAAATAGTTCTTTTGGAGAAACTTGAGATTTTCATCCAAAAAATTATGATTTATTTTTCTGGCTGTTTTTTTTCTGAGACTTAGTGTAAAAGAAAAAATTTTACCTTTATTTTCCTAATTTTAAGTGTTCTTTGGAGTAATTTTATGTCCTTTTTTTTTTTTAATAGGGAAAATTTGTTGGCAGATTGTTTGCAGGGTTGTTTTGTGGTGACATGCACACTGTGTGCATTCATCAGCCTGGTGTGGTTGAGAGAGCAGATAGTCCATGGGGGAGCACCAATTTGGTTGGAGCATGCTGCCCCACCCTTCAATGCTGCAGGGCATCACCAAAATGAGGTAACTCCCCTTCCCCAAAATTGATTTTACTTAGGGTAGGTCATGAGAATTACTGTCTCTCTCTAAGACTCAAATTCTTGACTTCCATGTCCCTCATAAATGTTCTTTTGTTATTACAAAGGAGGGCAGTGGAAAGGTTTGGGTGAAGATGAAGAGAGATGTGAAAAATCAAGAAAGTGTTGTTATAACTTTGCCTCTTAATTTTCTAGCTAGAGTAGGAACAGCGTTAAGGGGTATACTAAAGTCCGTGTGCACAATTTTACCCACTGAGCAGAAATTTGAAAACATTTCCTCAAGTGTTTGATAACACAATTAAGTTGCATATATGTATATATGTATGTGCATTTTTAAAAAAATGTATTTTCATCCCTGGTGCTTGTCAATAAAGACAAAGGCTGTCCTATAAGGAGCACTACAGAATGATGTTTTTAAGAGAGTCAGGTTTGTTAACCATTTTCTATAATGGTTTGTGGACTGTTAATCAGCTAAATTATACTGAACAAATATGTACACTATGAAGTGAGGTTATGTTCCTATATACTAAAATTGATCCCACATCGGATACATTTAAAAAAGATGTCTTTGAAAGGTTTTCTTTTTAAAAAGAGTTTGGTAGAGTTTATATTTGTTTTCTAGTTTTTTATTTGTTTTTTTTTTGAGATTGGGTGTTGTTCTGTCACTCAGGCTGGCGTGCAGTGGCATGATCCCACCTAACTGCAGCTTTACAACCTCCGGGCTCAAGAGATCCTCCTACCTCAGCCTCCTGAGTAGCTGGGACTACAGGCACAAACCACCATGCCTGGCTAACTTCTTAATTTTATGTAGAGACAGGGTCTTGCTGTGCTGGCCAGGCTGGTCTTGAACTCTTGGGCTCAAGTAGTCTGCCTGCCTCCGCCTCCCAAAGTGCTAGGATTATAGGCATGAGCCACTACACCTGGCCTAGTTTGTTTGTTTGTTTGTTTTAGCAAGAATAATGTGATTTGGAAACAGAGCAAAACAGACAAGTGGGTCTAAATTTCTGGGCTTTTCTGTGATTTTAGGCTCCAGCAGGAGGAAATGGTGCAGAAAATGTTGCTGCTGATCAGCCTGCTAACCCACCAGCTGAGAATGCAGTGGTGGGGGAAAACCCTGATGCCCAGGATGACCAGGCAGAAGAGGAGGAGGAGGACAATGAGGAGGAAGATGACGCTGGTGTGGAAGATGCGGCAGATGCTAATAACGGAGCCCAGGGTAATGGCTGCTTGTGTGTCCTCAGTCTTCAGCACTACAAATCTGTTCTCAGCTTGCATTGAGGAAAAGGGCTGTCGTTTTCAAATTTTAATGTTGTGAAGTTCTATTTCTAACTTATTTTTACTTTATTTTGGCAAACTGGTATTTATGTATGTACATATATATAAATATGTTTTTTTCTATGAAACAGCATGTTTTATGTTTTAAAATCCTTTTTACACAGGGACTTTTTTTATAGGATAGATAGGAAGAAATTATTTTTTAAGTTGGATTAGGTACTACTTTTTTTTAAAATAAAGAACTTTGGTACAGATTTACCACATTCATTTGCTTCTCTCTCCATGTCCGTTGAGTCAGTGCAATTTTTAAAATTGAAAAAGAATCTTGAAGTGTATACTGCAGACAAGGTGCCATCCAAATAAATCAATGTCTCATTTTCTAGCAGTGTAAACTCTAACAAATAAGATCCAAGACAGGATGTGGGTAGATCACCTGAGGTCGTCAGGAGTTTGAGACCAGCTTGGCCAACATGGTGAAACCCCATCTCTACTAAAAATACAAAAATTAGCTGGGCGTGGTGGCACATGCCTGTAATCCCAGCTACTTGGGAGGCTGAGACAGGAGAATCACTTGAACCCAGGAGGCAGAGGTTGCATGTAGCTGAGATCATGTCACTGCACTCCAGCCTGGGTGACAGAGCAAGATTCCATCTCAAAAAAGAAAAAAGATCCAAGACAGCGTCTGCCAGTCAGCTGTCGGTCACTCACTTCCCCTCCTCCCTCCCACCACAGTTTTTCTGTCAAGCTCTGCACTGTCTCTAGGTCTACTTGGCATGCCTGATACTTGATTGTCTCTTTGTGTCAGGCACTCTGTTAGACACTGAGCATGTAACTGTGACCAAAACATTAGACTGCTGCATTCCTGGAGTTTCTGGTTTAGTGAAAAAGTAGGAAAGACATGTGATAAGTGTTGTGCAGGTTGCTCTGAGGATGCCGTTGGGGAGAGACCTATTTAATTAATTTACTTTTTTTTTGAGACAAGGTTTTTGCCCTGTCACCTGGGCTGGAGTACAGTGGCAGGAACACAGCTCACTGCAGCCTTGACCTTTTGGGCTCAAGTGATCCTCCCACCTGAACTCCCCAAGTAGCTGGGACCACAGGTGTGTACCACCATGCCCAGCTAATTTTGTTTTTGTTTTTGTTTTCCTTGGTAAAGATGGGTTCTCCCTGTTGTCCTGGCTGGTCTTGAACTCCTGGGCACAAGTGATCCTCCTGCCTCAGCCTCCCAAAGTGCTAAGATTACAGGCATGAGCCATTTTGCCCAGCCGAGACCTATGTTAAATAAGGTTTCCCAGGTAGCTCAGAGTACCTGGTATGTGAGCTGAGACCTCTGAAAGATGATGAAAAGTGGCTTGTGTATTGGTAACAGGGAGCCTTTGCAGGGAGAGGTCAGAGGCTCTGAGAATACAGCTTGCTGCTACCTTTGGGTCTGGCTATTATTTCTCTCTCTTCATCTAATACAGTAGCTCCTAACTATTCTTTCTCCTTCCATTCTTGCTCCACATAATTCATATTACTCTGCTGCCTTTAAATCTTTTAGTAGTTTTCCCATTACTAAAGAATAAAATCCAGACTCCACATTCCTCTTGTATGATCTGATTTCTGTCTTTCTACTACCCATATCATTACTCAGAATGTCCTAGTCCCCTGGTTTCCTTTTCTCAAATCTGCCAGATTCTTTCCTGGCTTAGAGCTATTGAATTCCTCTCTTTCACATAACCCTGTTTATTTCCTTTCTAGCATTTATCTCAATCTAGGATTACATTCCTTTATATGTAGTATTTATTTATATGTATGTTTTTATTCTTTTTTTTTTTTTTTTTTTTTTTTTTTTTGAGACGGAGTCTCGCTCTGTCGCCCAGGCTAGAGTGCAGTGGCCAGATCTCAGCTCACTGCAAGCTCCGCCTCCCGGGTTTACGCCATTCTCCTGCCTCAGCTTCCGGAGTGGCTGGGACTACAGGCTCCTGCCACCTCGCCCAGCTAGTTTTTTGTATTTTTTTAGTAGAGACGGGGTTTCACCGGGTTAGCCAGGATGGTCTCGATCTCCTGACCTCGTGATCCACCCGCCTCGGCCTCCCAAAGTGCTGGGATTACAGGCTTGAGCCACCGCGCCCGGCCTGTTTTTATTCTTATTTGTTCCCTGACAAGCAAATACTCGGTATGGAAATGTGGCTTAGCTTCTCAACAACAGCTTACAAAGTACTAAGTTTTACTATTTTTAGTGTATTTTTTTATTATTTATTATTTTTAATTCAGATTCCATCAGTAATCTTTAAATTGCAATTATATTTTCAGATGACATGAATTGGAATGCTTTAGAATGGGACCGAGCTGCTGAAGAGCTTACATGGGAAAGAGTAAGACCTTTTTCTGTCAAGTATCCTGGTGTTTTAATCCTAAAATATATTTTAAACTTTGTTATATTTAGATGTTAAGGTTACAGTTGATGAAAAGTTAGTTTTCATTCCTAGTGAAAGTTAAGTGATATACTGTTTGTGGTGAAAATATTGTGATGTTGGTGGCTTTTTTTTCTCTCTTACAAAACCTTGCTCCATTTAGGAAATATTTTACCTGAAATTGTGGACTTTTGAAAAACAAAATAACAATTTAAATAGTATTTTCATGCTTCAGTTGACAAAATAATACAGTTGTATTATGAAGTAGTCTTAATTAGCTCTATATCTTCAGTAACAAATCCAAAATGGAATTTTTTTAGACTTTATAAATCATGTAATTTTGAGTAAAAGGAGACTCAAAATATAAAACTGTCATTCAGAAACAAATTTTTTTATTTTCTGAAAATGATAGGAAGTAATGGAAAGTTGTGGATGGAGGACTATGTTTAAAGATATTGAAAGGAAAATGAGGCTTTTCATAAATTAGAATAGAAAGTTCTCTTGAATCTTAATGCTTATCATTTTTGTTTATTTTTAGATGCTAGGACTTGATGGATCACTAGTTTTTCTGGTAAGTGAAACTTTATTTATTTATTTATTTATTTATTTATTTATTTATTTATTTATTTATTTATATAATGGAGTCTCACTCTGTCCCTCAGGCTGGAGTGCAGTGGCGAGATCTCGGCTCACTGTATCACCTCTGCTTCCTGGGTTCACACCATTCTCTTGCTTTAGCCTCCCGGGTAGCTGGGACTACAGGAGCCGGCCACCACGCCCAGCTAATTTTTTGTATTTTCAGTAGAGATGAAGTTTCACCATATTGGTCAGGATGGTCTCGATCTCCTGACCTCGTGATCCACCCGCCTCGGCCTCCCAAAGTGCTGGGATTACAGGCGTGAGCCACCGCGCCCTGCCAAAGCGAATTCTTTTTAATGACAGAATTGGAGTTGTTTTAGTGATTCAGAAACTTCACATTTATAGTATGTAGTAAAGGTCAAGATGCCTTTTGGCTTTTGATTACTTTATATGTTGAAGATTGTATGTTTAGTGTGCTGAAAATATTAAAAAAGCATAAAGGTAATAACTATTTTTAAAAAATTATTAAATATTTGATTTTTAGTAAAGAAAATAAACTTCAAAGTTAATGGTAGTTAAAAAGAACTTGGTCTTCTTTTAAAGTTCCATCTTGCAGTGTTTATTGCCTGTACTGGTGGAAGCAAAGCAGTTTTGCATATTTACACAGTTAGACACCCCAGGCTGATGTTAGGTTTTCCTGTTTGCTGAACCCCACCTGTCTTTACCTAGGAACTCTGCCTTGTTAGTAAAGGTTGCAACTCTGAGGTGAGAGCAATTCTTTAAAGAACTTGTTCTTTAAAGAAGAAATGATACTGTTTTCAGGTCCTGTAATATGAAGTCATTTGCCATTTGAGATTTTTAAATAGCTTAAGATGACTTTGGCTGCAGGTAGCAGAACCCCTACTAGTTGGAACATTAATAAAACAGGAAGTCCGGAGGAAGAATGGGCTTGAGGTTGCTTGATCCGTAAGCCCAACAATGTCATCAGAGACCCAGATATCTGCATCTATCTCCTTTGCTGTCCTCAGTGTTGGCCTTCTCCTCAGGCTGGCTCCAGATGTTAACCAGAAGAGGATGTTGAATTTAGCAGTATGTAGATTTTTAGGAACATACCTGGTATAATTCCACAGTTTAGTGGGAATGTGATATTAATGAGCTTCTAGTCATGGTTTGATCACAGTCAGTATAGAAAGCATTATTTGGCCACATACTGATTTATATTTATTACCCTGCCAGTTCCTCATAAATGATGGACAGAAGTCTTTAAGGTAGTAGTGTTGACTCAAACCCGTTTGAATTATTGGAAAAACCTTTGACAGGATGAATTCATTATTTTAGTAAAAAATATTTAATATGAAGACGTGTGCCAGCTATTGTGATAGGCACTGGGGAGTTCAGTGATGAATGAGGTAGGGTCCCTGTTCTCAAAGATGCTCTATAGTGTGGTGGAGAGAAATGCACATGTAAACAAGGAACGTTTTGGAGACTCAGTGACAGAAAGTGTGCACAGGACACGAGGGGCACAAAAGAGAGTTTGATTAGGTCTTTCTTAGTGGAATGGAGTTTGTCAGCAGGAGATTTTCAGTGAAGATAACTTAGAGGTTGAAGCATAAAATATGTTGGGGATAGGGAAAATTTAGGAGCCCTTAAGGCAGAGAGGTTGAAAAAATTGAGCCAACATGGTGAGAAGAAATGTAGTAGTCATTTACAAACTAATTACCCTTCTTGCTGGTTGGATTTGTGGAAGATTAGGGGACCTGAACAGAGAAATCCTTTTTTTGGACAAAAGATCTTTCGAAGGATCATTTAACCTGATGGTTAGGGAAGGTTGTGGGCATGAATGAATGGACTTGGGCAGTCTGGTCAGTGTCAGCATGGGGCATAGCTGAAGTGTGTGCAACATGGCTGAAGGAATAGGCAGACAGCTGTCACCTTAGAGGCGACAGTATGTAACTGTGGGAGGTGACCAGATGGTCAGGTGAGACAGGACAAAGAAAATTAGCACACCACAGGGAGTGGGGGGACCAGGGGAGATCAAGCTAGAGTTTTCCAAAGGAGAGGTAGCCAGGCAGTAGTGGCCTTGTAGGTGTCAAGAAAGCAGAGTGGATGTTGAAAGAAACACTGCAGTTGACATTAACATGATATTTACAATTAATTTGGCTTTCAAATTTTTCTCCATTTGAAATTTTTGGTGTCATTTGATTTAAATGAAATTTGATATTTATGAAAATATATGTAATCTGTGTTAGATTATTTCTAAAAAAGGAAGTATTTATAAATGAATTTGTTTTTTCTACATGTAACATTTTTGAGTTGTATTAGGCTTAGTTGTATGACCTAGCTAATGAAAAATGAAAGTTACATATTATGTCTAGATTGAAATCCCAAAACAATAGAGGGAAAATTTCAATCTTAGCTGTTTTTAGTATTTGGTTCTAGCTAAATAAGTGGAATAGTCCAATTAAACATGCATTAAATATGAATTGAATATGCTTTATTGATGCTTTTTTCCTTTAGGAACATGTCTTCTGGGTGGTATCTTTAAATACACTGTTCATTCTTGTTTTTGGTAAGTTGTGTTTGTGCTTTTATTTTTTTATAGTATTATGGTAGGAATTTAGCTTTGTAGGAGCTTTGTTATAGATTTATTATTTTTTTTTAACATAAGAATAAATACTAAGAGGTATATGAAAATAGTTTCAGATTCAAATACTTGTATAGATAGGCTGCAGACAGACAGATACTTTCCTAAGCGGCAGTGACTGCAGTTACCTACTTGTCTCTCCTTCTGTTGGGCATTTCTGGTTGGTTGGTTTTTTTTTTTTTTTGTAGAAGCTGGTTTGAGACTGACTTGAGAATACACAGTTTCCCACTTCTGGAATTAGTTTTATGCTGATTGCCTGTGTGCTCTTCCCTGTGGTGGAAGATCTTGTTTTCATCTGTCAAAATCCTGACCATTGCCTTCTAGAGATCTTGACTTGGGAGCTGTTACCAGAGCTGGGTGTAGGCTTGTGGGAAGACAGTAAGCCTTCCCCAAATGTGAGTGCCCCTTAGAACCAGATTCCAGCACATGCAAAATCACTTCCAAGCACTTCTGTGGGGGCAGCTGTGAGGATTCTTTGACAACACACGGTGGTCCCTCCCATTGGGAGTAATTAGAGAAAGAAAGGCAAGGTTGAGGAGACACTGTTGACAGAGGTTTTTCTCCTTTCCAGAAGAGGTAAAGAAAACTAAGTTGAGTAAACCAAGACCTTAGAATTCAGTTTCTGTATCTCTGAGGGGTGAGGAGGTAGAGTCTGATAGAATGGGGTTATTGTTAGGTGTCCTATAATTTGTGTCTCAGAGACCTTAGGCAACATATCCCTATATAGGGATAATCTATGAGAAATTCCTTCCTTAGTACATAGGATTTACCCCTTAGTTCTGCTGAAGAGGATGAGTAGAGATTTCCCAAGGCTTCTTCCACCAAATTGCAAGTAATTTGCTCTGTTGGGTTCTACATTGTGACGTGTAAAGCAGATGTCTTTAATAAGAAGCCATATGGTGTAAGGGGCTTTGAATATTTGGACTGAGGATAAGACCAAAAATTGATTTCTGTATATTATGTGTAAAAGAGGAAGAGAAATTTACTTGTATTTTGTTAACCGTATTTCGGATATTTCCACTGATTTCTTAATTTTTAGTAGATACTCACAAAATTGCAGATTTAATAGGAAACTCATTCTTTGTTCCCCTTGCATATGGGGGTGTCTGTATGTTATTCTGCATTTATTTTTCATTATGTGAACTAATTCATATATAGACTGAAACTGTTTTGATCTTGATTGTATTTGTTTTTGAGAGAAAAAATGATCTATAGATTTAGGTCTTTACTCTTGCAGAAAAGCTTAATGCTAAATTAATGTTTATAGAAACAGGTCACATTTAAAACATGAATTATACAAATAAGAACTCTCATTTATAGAAATCAAATCTAAGTAAAGCTTTTTCTAATCCAACCTCCTGAGCTTATACTGCGAAAAGAATTTTCTTAGTAAACTTATGTTTTTTTTATATAGTTAGGATCTTTTGGAAATGAAACAAGTTTTCTTCCATTAGGAACATACTTTTTCTTTTAATCATTGGGATTAAACACCCCCCTGTTTTTTTCCTGCATGGATTGCTCTGTTGGAAGTTTTCTATAGGCAGTGTTTTGACTCTTGTGGTCATATGCTTTGCAGAAATATAATTTGACAAAGCTGTGGTCTTCCAGTAGAAGGTGACAATCCTGAGAAATTGTCCTTAATTTCAGGATGCCTTTCCATTAGTTTGTGTGTAATGGGATGGAAATCTATTGTCACAACTGGTGTTTAAGGTTAATAATTATTTAATACCTCTGCAAATAGAGTTAAAACTTACCCTTCCCAGGGGCCCAGTTGAGTCGTCTTCAGACTGGGATATGAGAGCAAAATAGGCAAAATTCAACATACAGCTTTTTTTCTTACCTTTTTAAATTTCTTCTGCTTTATATTACACACAATATGTTAGTAAACTAATACATATATATAATTTATAAATAAATTTAAATACATTGGGAATACATGTTCAAAAAGATTCCTACCCGTGAAATAGTGAGAAAGGGTTAGAGGCCAGATCCCTAGTAGGTTCACTCTGACTTTTGTGATTGAGTTTCCCACTCCCCTGGTAATCTGTGCTGTCAGTTTATTTCTACCATAAAGAAAAGAAACTGCATTTTATTATTAAGAATGAAGTAAAATTTAGCCAGAAAGACTTGAGGAAAAAGAAGACTAAAAATTCTTACTATAAAGATTTTAAAAAGATTTTCATACTTAGCTATAATGCCATTATCTCACCTTACAAAATTATTAGAATTTAATATTTTCCAACAATCCATCATATTCAAACTTTCTGGGTTGTCCCTTGGATACCATTTTGCAGTTGGTTTCTTTGAATGAAGATCCAAATAAGGTCCACGTATTACTTTTAGTTGTTAAGTCACAAGTTATTAGTCTTTTAATCTAGAGTACTCTTATCTTTGCTTCCCCCAACTCACCCTATTTGGCCATTGATTTGTTGCTGGGATTAGGTTAACTGTTCTTGCAGCATGTCGTGTTTTACATCTGTCCATCTGCTTCCCAGATGTCCTCTGCCTTTATCCTTTGTCTCCCATATTTCTCTTTTTTAAACTAGAAGTCAGATCTAAGGGCCTTAATTAGATTCAGGTTCAATACATCTGGGGCAAATCCATCACTGGTCACACTGTGCCTATTAATAGTGTATGTGAGGAGCTGAGATACTTATGTTGGATTATCCACTTTTATCACTGGATTCAGGTTATATCAACCTGGGCCTCTAATCTTAGGTTTTATTTTTCCCTTTACCATTAGAAGATTATCTGTTGGGAGTGATATTTTAGTGTCTTACAGTGTTCCATCAACCTTCCACTTAATGATTTTTGTTAGCTCTTGATGGTCCTTGCCATAGTCACTTACTGTGTTAGAGTTGGCAAAATGGTGATTTTTAAATTGTCATTTTTTACACTTTTTGGCTGACTTTTCTGTAAAGAAGAAGAAATTCTTATCAATTTGGGACTATTCCGTCAACCTGAACCTGTTTGTCCAGGACAAGTAGGACAGATGCTCATTTTTTTCCCATTAATTTTAGTTTTCAGAATAAGGAATTGGCACATTAACTATTCCAGTTGGTGTGCTAACTGCTTCCAAAACTTGAAAGTGTTTTCTTTGATGTTGCTTTTTCTCTTTTCATGATTATTATTTTGGGCTTTTCCTTTTTTGAGCATCATAAGCTCATGGATTTGTATATGTTCAGTGTTTTTCCATCAGTTTTGGTCATTATTCTTTTTGATGCTCATATTCTCTCTTTGGCCTGTTTTCACAATGGTTTCTTTGTTGATTTGGCATGGCCTTATTAGACCTTAATAACTTGGTTGTTCTCTAGTTACAGAGAATGTCCTAGGCAGTATATTTTTAGCCTAATTCTGGAATCCTTCATTTCTCCAAGAAGCTCTGGTCCCTTTTAGTGGCGGATTGTAGTAGGAGTGTTCATTGTTTTGATGTTGAAGTTTTCATTGAGTTTTTTCCCCCTTTTTAGCATTTTGCCCTTACCATATTGGTCATTTCTCCCTTGTTGGTTTGGGATTTGAAGAACACGTGAGTATAATACTTTTACAAAATTATTTTCATTCATTACCCCCAAATGTGATTATTAATCAATCAATCAAATAGTATTCTGAAGAGTTACATCATTTCTTAATTGGCATTATGCAAGGGAATAGTTAGGCAATACCGTCTCTCTTTTTTTTTTTTTAAATAACAGTGGCTCAAGAGTTAGTGGTCTTATTGCCAACTAATGAAAATGTGCTCTGAAATCCATTCAGCTGGGTGGGCCTGAGGCATCCTGGGGGAAAGTTTCCCACAGGCTGATTTTCCATCCATCTCAAGAACTTGTATGTTCACTTCTTTCCCTTTCAGCAGGTGCCCCCTGCTGAATTTAGAAAAGTAACAATATATCAATCAATTAAAAAAGGATAGACTATTTTGGAATGATGGGTTGTAGTGTTTTCTAGAGTGCTTTAGTTTTGACATTTTATTAGTATTCTCCAGAGTTAAATAAATTTTGGAAGGATTATTATTTCTCTCTTGGGTCCCTAGAAGAATTTAGTCTTTTAAGGAAGAGCTGACTGGGATCATATGCTCAGTTTGTATATATAATATCTGAGAGATCACATTCTGAAGTGTTCTAATATTTAGTACACCTCTGATTCTCACTGGTTGAATGCAGGAACTTGAAAGGTTCAGATAAGTGTTTTGAAAATTTTTGACTTTCCAAACTATTGCCACTTGCTATCTGAAACTCGAATCAAAAAATACTGATAGGCATTGTTTGTTACTTTCAAAATTCTTTCTGTAAGTTGAGAATGGGACAGATTTGCAGAGCAAGGGAAACTTGAACAGTTACTTCTAGTAGTAAGAAATGAGGTGGCTACGATATTACCCGGCTGGTGGGTGACTTGGGCAGTGTGCTCCTGCTTTCAGTGGTTAGCCTTTAGCAGATCTGCTTTACCGTGAGAGTAGAGGGCAGGCTGTTGTATTACAGGGCTTTGGTTTTGTAAAATATAATTCACTCTACTGTTATTTTGTCTCCTTGGGCAAAGTGTTATTTAATTTTTCTTCATTTTTTAGTAATATGTAACAGTCAGTGAGAGAATTTGGTTTTCAGAGATGTCATCCAAAGAAGATTTTACAGTTGTTTTCTAGTTATAAATTGTCTCGACAATTCTCTTCAGTCATTTTGATTGTTTAATATGGGAATACTGGGGTGTAGGACATGTCGTAAAATTAAATTTTATTTAGTTTTTTCTTATTTCCAGGTCCAAGCATCTCATTTTGAAGGCCTAATCACAACCATAGTTGGGTATATACTTTTAGCAATAACACTGATAATTTGTCATGTATCCTTTAATGAACCAACTTGGGTGTTCACTAATGTTACTCATACCAAAGAACTCTTCATTAATGGTAAAATTTGTCTCTCCTTGTCCTCCTAGTAAAAGTTGTTGGTATTTGCAGTAAGGGTCAGTGGACAAAATGTGAAATAAATTAATTCTGTCAAAAAATACTAAATATTGGCTAAGTAGTTACCTGTTTCATTGTACCTTTAAATACTCAGTTTTTCCTTGACCTGATGCTGTAGGGCTTGGCAACTCTTGTGAAATTTCATAGATCTCGTCGCTTACTGGGAGTCTGCTATATTGTTGTTAAGGTAATTCCTGTTATAACTTAAAATTGGAAATGATTTCTCCTACATTTGGGTGATACTAATGACCTTTATTTTCACTTAAGGTCTCTTTGTTAGTGGTGGTAGAAATTGGAGTATTCCCTCTCATTTGTGGTTGGTGGCTGGATATCTGTTCCTTGGTAAGTTGAGTATTAATTATTATATAATAGCATAATTTCAAGGCTTCAAAAAAGGAAGTTTTCAGCATGGGTTCTTTTTAAAGGAAAGTAAATATTTGATAATTTGCTTATTCTTTTGGCAAGTGTGTCTGTATAGAATCTTAATGTTAATTTTTCTTAAGTACCTGAGTTTTTGAGGCTTTGTGCAAATTTTTTATGTCAGGACATTTTGGATGGAATCTTTCTATTAACTAGTGGGGAATTTTAATTGCCCATTTTGCTCTCTTAAATTTTTATAGATAATGCCAACACATTATATACATAGAGTGATTTGATAAGGAAACTGTCTTTGTAGTAATATTAACTCTAATCATTTGATTTAACTAAGATGCTCAGTCCTGATTATAATCTTTAATTGCTGTTAGTAATAATCAGTTTTCGATTTTTTCAAAAATGTTTTATGTATGGAAAAGCCGTCTTTGGTTCTGAGATAACATTTACCCTCCCATACCTTACTTTTAAAACTTCTCAAGAATGCAGACCTGTAACCAAGAAAAGAAGGTTTTATATTAATCAAAAATAGTTTTTTAATAGAATCAATATTAATAAAGCTTTTACCAACTGGTTTATCATTCTTTATATTTGAAGCAGTAGCCAATCTTGTTTGTAGTTCTGTGTCACCATGGAATGACATTAAGTGAACTGCAGTTGTAGAAATTGTTCCTTGCATGCATATTGTTATTTATTTCCTAGAAGATGAAAATGTTAATTTGGCAAATGTAGGGGGCACAGATCTCTCTTACCTGTCCTCTTTTGGCTCAGGAAATGTTTGATGCTACTCTGAAAGATCGAGAACTGAGCTTTCAGTCGGCTCCAGGTACTACCATGTTTCTGCATTGGCTAGTGGGAATGGTATATGTCTTCTACTTTGCCTCCTTCATTCTGTTACTGAGAGAGGTGAGTCCACAGGGAAATGCTGATGCTATACATTTGTAAAAAGGACTTTTGCTTTCACCACCAGTCATGTCTCAAAGGCTATGATGATTTCCTACCTAAATCATATTCTCTACTATTTTATTCTAAGAGGGAATAACTTACAGGGGACTTTGACTTAATTGCTTTTAACTTTTTCAGTTGTTTGTCTCCATAATTGGCAAGTTTTAATATTTCTAAGTTTGAAAGATGATTCAACTGAGGAAAAAAATAAGAGTACCCATTTTATCATACTTTGTATATACTTTAGCCATCCTCTAATACAGATTCTTGGAATTTTGTATGATGTGAGTGTGTCTCAGACCTCAAGGAACTGTAATGATGGAAATAACCAAAAGGATATGGTTTTGCAGGATCGGATATTTCAAGTCACTTTGATTTAGGCACCTTAAGTATAGAATTACAATGAGGGTCCTTTATGATTCCAATTCACTGGCCTGATGGGTTACCTTTATTTATTTATTTATTTTTTGATACTGAGTCTTGCTCTGTTGCCCATGCTGGAATGTAGTGCCATGATCTCGGAACCTCTGCCTCCTGAGTTCAAGCGATTCTCCTGCTTGAACCTCCCAAGTAGCTGGGACCATTCCCGGCTAATTTTTGTATTTTTAGTAGAGACAGGGTTTTACCATGTTGGCCAGGCTGTTCTTGAACTCCTGACCTCAAATGATCTGCCTACCTTGGCCTCCCAAAGTGCTTGGATTACAGATGTGATCCACTGTGCCTGGCCTGATACCTTTATTAATCCTATTTTTGGAATCTGGTTCTAAGTGATTTGAAGATGATGAAAGCAGATGAGTATTTCATTAATGTACATCTTAAGCTCAGTTGTTCCCCAAATAGTGAATACTCACTGTATGCCGGACACTATCCTGTATTGTGGGGTATCAGTGAGAAACAAAGGCACAATTCCTGTTCTCCTCAATTTTATAGCCTGAAAATGAATACAGCATTGAAAATGTCAGCTTACACGGAGACTGGTGATGGAGATGTGCAGGGTGTGGAGGAGCAGGTTGACAATTCCAGTGGGAACGGAACACAAAAGCACAAAGACTGAATGCTGCTCTTGGTGTACTTTGTTCTTTGAAAGATTGGAGGAAGAGGAGGAGGGGTCAGGGGCCAAAGCATTCTCCTGAATCATACAGTATAATTTCAGTAAATTCTCTTGGTAACTAAAGCTTTCATTCTTTCTTTGAAACAAATGATTGAGAACTGAAGTAAGTACAGAAATGTGTTTCTTAATGTAATTGTATATGAACTCCAGATTACTTCATTAAGTGAATAAAATGCTTCATAATGATTTTTTTCATTTTATCAATGTGGTGGTTTTTGTTGATATAAAATTTTAGTATTTGGAACTTAGAACCTTAGAAATCACACACTGTAACCCCCTTGTTTAGGAGATGGAGAATAGAAGTTTGGGCAGATTAGATGCGTTACAGAGGGTAACTCAGTGAGTTTGGACCACATAGGACTAGTACCCAGACTCCTCCTTTACCCCATCACCTACAGCCTCTTGGGCGATGATTTTCATTCACAGGGGGAAGGCATAGATAGTAAAATGAAGACACTGAGGCTGTAGGGTTTCTTAATTAAGATAACTCTGTGGAAGTGTAAGACTGAAATTCAGACCTTCTATTTAGGACATTTATAAATTGCAACATAACCCTTTTACGATAGTAATGGTTGTATTTATTTTTCATCTCAGAGGTCTAGATTTCTTGACACATTTTGACCCAATGAGTGATTTTTTTGTTTTGTTTTGTTTTGTTTCCAGTGAATGCTGATGTCAAAGGACATCATTAGACACAGGGTAGTTTTCTTTTTTTTTTTTGAGACGGAGTCTCGCTCTGTCGCCCAGGCTGGAGTGCAGTGGCCGGATCTCAGCTCTCTGCAAGCTCCGCCTCCTGGGTTTACGCCATTCTCCTGCCTCAGCCTCCCGAGTAGCTGGGACTACAGGTGCCCGCCACCTCGCCCGGCTAGTTTTTTGTATTTTTTTTTTTTAGTAGAGACGGGGTTTCACGGTGTTAACCAGGATGGTCTCGATCTCCTGACCTCGTGATCCGCCCGCCTCGGCCTCCCAAAGTGCTGGGATTACAGGCTTGAGCCACCGCGCCCGGCCACAGGGTAGTTTTCATAAAGATTCTGGTTTAGGAACTTACTTTCCTAGGAATACCATATTCATTTTCTGGGGCCCACTTTAGTTGCCAGAATAATTTTAAGTGCTTATTTTTCTGTTAATGTTTTAGCTCATATATAGAATGTGAAGACATTGGTGAATATTTATAGTATTTAAAATGTATTTGCAGGTACTTCGACCTGGTGTCCTGTGGTTTCTAAGGAATTTGAATGATCCAGATTTCAATCCAGTACAGGAAATGATCCATTTGCCAATATATAGGCATCTCCGAAGATTTATTTTGTCAGTGGTAAGAAGATGTTTCCGTTGTTTTTTTGAATAAAGTATGCTAACCTATAGTTTTGTTTAGGTTTTTTTTTTTTCCAGTTCTCAAGCGGGCTGATAAGAGTATATTGAATAATACAGTCATCTAAGCCTGTGGTATTCAGTTGTCAAGTAGCTGTTTTATTGGTTACTTGGTTAAAATAAGTATGTAAAAAGATATTTACTAAAAGGAAGATGCTTTCTTGTTCTATCATAGTATAATTCAGGGGTCCCTATCCCCCATGTTTTGGCTGGATACTGGTCCATGTCCTGTTAGGAAATGGCTGCACAGCAGGAGATGGGCAGTGGGCAAGCAAGCATTACCACCTGAGTTCCACCTCCTGTCAGGTCAGCCTTGGCATTAGATTCTCATGGGAGTGTGAACCGTATTGGGAACTGTGAGTGCGAGGGATCCAGGTTGTGTGCTCATTGTAAGAATCTAATGCCTGATGATCTGAAGCAGAACAGTTTCATCCTGAAACCCCTTGGAAAACTGTCTTCCATGAAACTGGTGCCAAAATGGTTGGGTACCACTGGTATGATTGATTGCTGAATTACAGTTGTCTGAATTATGTTTAATTTGCATTGAAGCAATGGAGACTTATTACTGGCTTGTAAATTAAACTCTTAACAGAAGCATGTCATAGTTTCCCCACCTAGAAGAAGAAATTACATAGTTAAATCTAATTTCTTTCTTTCTCTTCTTTCTTTCTTTCTTTCTTTCTTTCTTTCTTTCTTTCTTTCTTTCTTTCTTTCTTTCTTTCTTTCTCTTTCTTTCTTTCT
>NW_012115110.1:7932397-7983998 GCF_000951035.1 Colobus angolensis palliatus
TCTCTCTCTCTCTCCCCCCTTCCTTCTTTTCTTTTCTTTTCTTCTCTTTTCTTTTCTTTTCTTTTCTTCTCTTTTCTTTTCTTTCTTTTCTTTTCTTTCTTTCTTTTGAGATGGAGTTTTGGTCTGTCACCCAGACTGGAATGCAGTGGTATGATCTCGGCTCACTGCAACCTTCACCTCCGGTTTCAAGTGATTCTCGTGCCTCCACCTCCCAAGTAGCTGGGATTACAGGCACCCACCAGCACGCTCAGCTAATTTTTTGTAGTTTTAGTAGAGACGGGGTTTCACTATGTTGGCTAGGCTGGTCTCGAACTCCTGACCTAGTGATTCACCCGCCTTGGCCTCCCACAGTGCTGGGATTACACCCAGCCGTAAATCTAAGTTTTTCTAAAATAAAATTCTTAAAGTAACATTATGTCCTTTGAAAGCTTTTGTAGCCATTTACATGAGGTCAAGTCTTAGATAGCTGTTACAAGTGATTTATTAAGTTCCAGGCATTTCTGCTGCTTCATTTTAAGTTTGTATCTCATGTCGTAGGTAGCAAGCGGTGATTATCCTTTGTGGCTTCCGTTTTAGCATTTGTGTCCTAGATGGGAGGTCCTTACAGGAAGAAGGGCAGGCATCTTAGGAAAACATTTTTATACAAAATGACTCAGTGATAATGTGTAGAGTGGGAACCACTTCGGTTTTGAGTAGATACAGGCCTGGACTGCATGTTGCTTGACTGTGTTCAGAAGTCTGCTTGTCTTGCACAGGAGTGATTGACTCTTATAGTGGTGTCATACCCTGTTTCCTTCTGCAGATTGTCTTTGGCTCCATTGTCCTCCTGATGCTTTGGCTTCCTATACGTATAATTAAGAGTGTGCTGCCTCATTTTCTTCCATACAATGTCATGCTCTACAGGTAAGTTTTAAAAATTCAGAATAGCTTTACTAATTTATCTCTGTTAGGGATTTGATATTCAGATTACATTAAACATTAAAAACACTTTTTACAGATAACTGGAAATCATCTGACAGTTAAATATTGCCTTATTCTACCTTTTTTTATTATTTTTAAAATTAAGCTTAATGTTTAAAAAATTTTCTGGACCTTTTCCACTTTGCATAAATTTTGCCTTATTCTAGATCAGATAAGCATTAGTAGTTGCATTTTCTAAAGGAAGATGGTTATTTTTTCTGCACATAAAGTATGCATTTACACAGCATTGAAATGTTTTACCATACCTAAGGAGAGTGTATTAGCATCATCTTTATTTTGAAAAGCATATTATGAAGAATAAAGCCAGAGTTGCACATTTAATTATTAAAAATAGGGTACACAGCTTGTAGATAGAAAATCTTTTTTGCTTTAAAATCTTACGTGGGCTAAGGCTGGGCGCGGTGGCTCAAGCCTGTAATCCCAGCACTTTGGGAGGCCAAGGTGGGTGGATCATGGGGTCAGGAGATGGAGACCATCCTGGCTAACACGGTGAAACCTCATCTCTACTAAAAATACAAAAACAAAATTATCCAGGTGTAGGGGCGGGTGCCTGTAGTCCCAGCTATTTGGGAGGCTGAGGCGGGAGAATGGTGTGAACCCAGGAGGCAGAGCTTGCAGTGAGCCAAGATTGTGCACTCCAGCCTGGGTGACAGAGTGAGACTCCGTCGGCTGGGCATGGTGGCCCACGCCTGTAATCCCAGCACTTTGGGAGGCCAAGGTGGGCGGATCACCTGAGATTGGGAGTTTGAGACCAGCCTGACCAACATGGAGAAACCCTGTCTCTACTAAAAATACAAAAAAATCAGCTGTGCATGGCGGCACATGCCTGTAATCTCAACTACTTGGGAGGCCGAGGCAGGAGAATCACTTGAACCCAGGAGGCAGAGGTTGCGGTGAGCCGAGATCGTGCCATTGTGTTCCCGCCTGGGCAACTAGAGTGAAACTCCATCTCAAAAAAAAAAACTTAAGCCATCCGGAAACCTACCACTACCGGTAATCTCTACCACTCATTCTATATGCTCTTTAGGGATTTGTGTTATCCCCCTAGTCGTTATCCCAATTGCAGGCAAATTGGATTCTTTCCTCAAGTTTACTTCTAATAAGTCTTTAAAGTATTGTCAATTCTAATTTCTTAAAATCTCTTACTAATATAACTTGATTTGCCATTTACTAACTAATTTAGGCCTTCCTCTTGCTCTCCATTCATCTGCAACACCTCTGCCTCTAGATTTTCTAGAACTTTGATTATCTTACCCATGTGTTTAAAAGTTGTCAGCATTTCCTCTGTAATCTATGTGATATCTACACCATTTAGAATGAGATGCAAAGCTTGGCATAATCTCATGTTGCGTTTTCAACATCTTGTGTCAGCATTGACTGACTTGAATTTTTTTAATTGTGCTACACTGCCATTGAAGCTCCCCTGATTTACTTAGCTGTTTGTCTTTTTCTCTCTGTTTACAATAATTTTCTTGTCCATGTTTGAGTGGCAAGCATTTGATATTCTTTTTAAAATCCAGATTAAGGTTTTTAAATTTTATTTTTTATGAGAAAGAGTCTCGCTGTGTCATGCAGGCTGGAGTGCAGTGGTGTGATCATGGCTTACTGCAGTCTCAACCTCCTGGGCTCAGGTGATCTTCTCACTTCTGCGTCCTGAGTAGCTGAGAGTACGGGTGCAAGCCACCACACATGGCTACTTTTTGTATTTTTTGTGGAGGCCAGGTTTCACCATGTTGCCTGGGCTGGTCTTGAATTCCTGAGCTCAAGTCATCTGCCTGCCTCAGCCCCCCAAAGTGTTAGGATTACAGGCATGAGCCACTGTGCCTCACCGTCATTCCATTCTTTAAAATTGTCTTCATCATTGTATTTCTTTTTATAGCATTTGTTAAATTACTTTACAAATACGTATTGTTTTATCTAAGAGGGCTGAAATCATGTCTTATTTAGGTGTTTTTCTCTTTTTTTTTTTTTTTTTAATTTAAAAAAATATTTTGTGGAGACAGGGTCTGACTATATTGCCCAGCTGGTCTTGAATTCCTGGCCTCAAGCAATCCTTCCACTTTGGTCGCCCAAAGTGCTGGGATTATAGGTGTGAGCCACTGCGCCTAGCCTCTTATTTGGATCTTAATGCTTTGCATAGGAACATGATTATTCAAAGATAAAAGCTTTATTGTACACAGAGTAAAATCTCAAATTTGTATTTTATTAAATTAGAATTGGAAAATACTTATATCCTGATTCTTTAAAGTAACAGAAAAAATACCAGTAAGTAGTTTAAAATGCAGCATCAGTTTATGACTTTTTTTTTTTTTTTTTTTTGAGATGGAGTCTCACTCTGTCGCCCAGGCTGGAGTGCAGTGGCCGGATCTCAGCTCACTGCAAGCTCCGCCTCCCAGGTTTTACGCCATTCTCCTGCCTCAGCCTCCCGAGTAGCTGGGACTACAGGCGCCCGCCACCTCACCCGGCTAGGTTTTTTTTTTTTTTTTTTTTTTTTTAGTAGAGACGGGGTTTCACCGGGTTAGCCAGGATGGTCTTGATCTCCTGACCTTGTGATCCACCCGTCTCGGCCTCCCAAAGTGCTGGGATTACAGGCTTGAGCCACCGCGCCCGGCCAGTTTATGGCTTTTAAAATCGTTACTCTTTTGTGATAAAACTTTATTTTTCTACACTTAGGACTTTTATAGATTTGGAGGATTTCTTACCTTTTAGTTCATGTATAGTGTGTATGATTCCAGTCATAAGAGAACCAGGAAACACACACAGGTTCAGCTTTATATGTTGTTGGGATAAACCCATTGTGGTGATCAGTTATACATAGAAGGTTAGGAGAGTTTTTGTGCTATAGCAGTATTTAGTTCATTCATACTCATTAAACAAAATCGAGAGCTCTTATATGCCGGGTGCTTTTCAGTGTGCTAGGGACATAACAGTGAAAAAAACAGAATCAAGAAAACATCCTGCTCCGGTAGAGCTTACATTTTAATGGTGGAGATAGACATTAAAATAGATGAAATATACAGTGATGCCAGTGGTCGTAAGTGCTATGGGGGAAAATTCAAGTTGGAAAAGGGATAGAGAGTGGGCAGGATAGGATTACGGTTTAGGAGGAGTGACTGGTAAAGACCTGAGGGGGTGACAGTTGAGGAAAGTCCTGAAGGAGTTGAGAGAGTGAGCCACGTGGATCCCTGAAGGCAGAATATTCTTGCAGAAAGTAGGTGCAGTGGCACCCAGGTCTGTTTGAGGACCTGCAGTGAGGCAGGTTTGTCTGCAGTAGAAGGAGGAAGGCAAAGAATTGACCCTGAAGTCAGAAAGGTCATGGAGAAAGAGTCTTGTAGGACATAAGCACTAGCACTTTGGCTTTTGCTTGAGTGAATTGAGGAGCTCTTGGAAAGCTTTGAGCGAAGGAGTGATCTAACTTAGGTTTAAAGAGGATCATTCTGACTGCTGTGATGAGAGGAAACTGGGTTGGAGTGGCTGGGTCAGAAACAGGAAGCCAGCTGGGAGGATAATACGGTGATCCTGGTGAGAGGTGAGGGTGGCAGAGATGAAGGGGAGGTAGCGGTGGAGGCCATGAGAAATTTTTAGGTTATTGTTAAGGTACAGTCAAAAGGATTCTCTAGCTGTTTGGATGTGAGATGTAAAAGGAAGGAGTGACCTTTTGTGTAACATGCTACTAATGTAGCAAGTGAGGAGAGAACCAAGACCTACCTATCAGTTTAGCAAAATGAAAGTCATTGGTGACCCTTATCAGAAACAGTTTGGTGGAGTTTGTGGGGAAGGCCTCACTGAGTTGGAGAGAGAATGAAAGGAGGGGTAATAAAGACAGTAAGTTTATTAGACTTAAGAAGTTTTGTTGTAATCCCATTAAATAGTAGTCATATGCAAAATACAAGTCACATTATCAATCCTGGCTCTTTCAGTGATGCTCCAGTGAGTGAACTGTCCCTCGAGCTGCTTCTGCTTCAGGTTGTCTTACCAGCGTTACTTGAACAGGGACACACGAGGCAGTGGCTGAAGGGGCTGGTGCGAGCGTGGACTGTGACCGCCGGATACTTGCTGTGAGTATGAGCAGCTGACTTCTTGGACGTGCATGTCATTTGTGACTATGGAATAACCTTTCCGGAAAAAGTATGTAGAAAAATTAGTTTAATAAAAGACAATTTAGTAATACTTGCAAGTGCATATGATACTTCTAAATAAAAAATTTTTTTTATCATTGTCCATCCTTTCATGGAGAATATATGCATTATTTTTGCTCTCTTATAGAAGTTTGCTGCTGGTCCAGCTTTCATGGAGTAAATGTCTTTTTTTTTTAGTGCATTAAAAACAAACCAGTTTACCTTTATTTAGACCAAATAACTTACCTTTGTTTAGTGCTCATAACCTGGTAAATGAGTTCTTCTCAGATTTGATTTCTTAATCTTTTAGTGAACGTGTTGCATTTGTTTTCTTTTTTCAAGCTTTATATACTCTATATTTATTTAAAAGTTGAATCTTTAAAAATTTTTCAGTTTGGCATCTTGTAGGTATCTTAAAGATGAAGTACAGATTTGGTTATATTTGCTTGAACATCTGTCCTTCTCTACTGCTTCCTCCCCCAGTCTCATTTTTGACTTAACTGATTTATAGCTTGGAGGTTTTACAAATTTATAGCTTGTAGCTACATGTTGCAGTAGTCATCTGTAGAGAAGATAAGAAGTTTTTCTTTCCCTCCTGTAGATCCTTGACAATATTGTACATTGTAAGTATGCAATGTGCTTGTAAGTACTTACATTTTGTACTTACAAGTGTACTTGTAAGTATCTTGTACATTGTACTTTTTTCTTTCAGTTGTTGATTTCTTCTCAGATACTGGCTGAAGAAAACATAAAATAGGTTGAACTTATGGGGTATTCTACAAGTTAATTAACATGAAATTTAGAAAGGTTTAATTTAAAGCAGGTACGAACATTTAGACCAAAATGAGGTAATAATGTGGTGTACAAATTCTGTATTGTACATTTTCTGCCCTTAGTAGTAGATATGAAGAAAATGGCCGGGCGCGGTGGCTCAAGCCTGTAATCCCAGCACTTTGGGAGGCCGAGGCGGGTAGATCATGAGGTCAGGAGATCGAGACCATCCTGGCTAACATGGTGAAACCCCGTCTCTACTAAAAATACAAAAAACTAGCCGGGCGTGGTGGCGGGCACCTGTAGTCCCAGCTCTTGGGAGGCTGAGGCGCCAGAATAGCGTGAACCCGGGAGGCGGAGCTTGCAGTGAGCTGAGATCGCACCACTGCACTCCAGCCTGGGCGACGCAGCGAGACTCCGTCACAAAAAAAAAAAAAAAATCAAGAAAATGAGTGTCATGTCTGCCATTTTATTGTGACCTGAAGTAAGACTTGTTACTGATGTAATTTTTGCACAGGGATCTTCATTCTTATTTATTGGGAGACCAGGAAGAAAATGAAAACAGTGCAAATCAACAAGTCAACAATAATCAGCATGCTCGAAATAACAATGCTATTCCTGTGGTGGGGGAAGGCCTTCATGCAGCCCACCAAGCCATACTCCAGCAGGGAGGGCCAGTTGGGTTTCAGCCTTACCGCCGACCTTTAAATTTTCCACTCAGGGTAGGTACTATACAGACTTAATCACATATAGAGGTATTTTGTTTTTTTGTTTTTCAAATTGCTGTTGAGAATTGCTGCTGTTAGCATACAGTCCTCTGTATAGACATGTTCCACATTTTATTACCCTCATTATGTAGTGTAAATGATCAGGTAAGTTTATCAAATTTTAGAGGTAAGTCACAGAGTTGGGATTCCCTCAGCTCTTGCTCCCTATTTAAGAGGAAAAGACTCTACAGTAATTAAGAAACTAACGTTATTGATACATTTCAACAATGTGTCAGGAACTAGAATGGGCATTTTCATGTTCTCTCATTTAATCTCCACTCAAATACTGTAAAAGTATAGGCGATAATTTCATGTTTATAGCTGAGGAAACTGAAGGCAGTATTAGTTAAGAATGTGCCTATTCCATGTTCTTTAAACTAGCAAGTGATCAATCTTTGTGCAACTCAGAATTTTGTCAGAAATGTAAGCTGATGACTGCTATATGATTACAGTGAAGTCATCCTTCATTTATATCAAGTCCGTTATTTTAAAATGCCCTTTAATAATGACATGGGCTTGTGAGTCTGATCATTTTAAAACGTGGGCAGGTTATTTAACCTCTCAGCCTCACATTTCTTTTTTTGTGAAAATAGTCATTATTATACCTTTGTATATTACTGTAGGTCACATGTTCAGTCATTCAGCAATCATGTCTTAAGTGTCTATGATTGATATTTTCAGTGTCTGTGAGGGTATAGAGAGCATACATGGTCTTTGCTCAGAAAGAGCTTACAGTCTAAGAGATGAGAAAGGCAGTGGCAGATTTGGGTTCTCATGCTGGATGTTTACAGTGGGTGCTGTGACTCCTTCAATCAAGAACCACTCGTTCTTAATATGGGCCCAAAGGAATCTTCCTAGAATAGGTGGTGCCTGAACTGTCTTAAACATTGAGAGACCTGGCAGGGAGTGAAATAAAGGAAGTGGGAAAGACATTCCAGGAATATGTCAGGACTAGGGCACATTAGGCATGGTGCGCTTGGAATTGCAGATAAGGGAGTTGTGTTGTTTTGTTTTTGAGACAGGGTCTTGCTCTGTTGCCCAGGCTGGGGTGCAGTGTTGTGATCACGGCTCACTGTAGCGTTAACCTCCTGGGTTCAGGTGATCCTCCCACCTACTCAGCTGTCCAATTAGCTGGGACCACAGGTACATGCCACTACACCCAGCTAATTTTTATATTTTTTATTGAAACGGGGTTTTGCTATGTAGCCCAGGCTGTTCTCAAACTCCTAGTTCAAGCAGTCTGCCTGCCTCGGCCTCCCAAAGTACTGTATTACAGGTGTAAGCCACTGCACCTGGCCTAATTGAATATATTTAGAGGGTGAGGTGTATGTCCAGGAGAGGTGAGGAACAAGGGGAGAGATGAGGGGCCACGGGAGTGGTGAGGGATAAGGTCGGGAAGAGGTGAGGGACAAGAGGAGTGGTGGGAGGAACCAGATAATGGAGCACCTTGAGCACCCTCTGCACGAGTCCACACTCACTGAATTGTTCTTCTACTCCTTTATCCCCTTGAGGGGTGTATCTCTTCCTGATTCTGTGGCTTATTCTAGAGGACTTTGCTGCATAACCCTGAGGAAAGCATGAAGGTCATCTTTTCCTTTATCTCTTAATAGCAGACCTCATAGTCAGCTCCCTTTTTTTCCCCCTTGTTCTTTACTCAGCTCTCTCACCTCTCCAGAGACAAAAAAAGGCCTTCTGAGCAACAGTTACTTTCTGGCCAGATCAGAGACAGTATCAATAAATGACTTTTCAGGCAGTTAGAGCCGACAAAGCCACGGAGTCTCGTGGGTTTTGTCATCTGTCCTTTTCAGGCTTCCCTCCAGAGCTCTGCCCTCTGGTCTTGTGGAGATGGACCTGGTAAGCTAGCAGGCAAGCCACAGTTGCTGCCTTTCTGCTCAGGGAAACTGGTTTCCTTCTCTCTGTGTGATCACTTTTTATCTGCACTTCTGTATTACTCTGTTTTCACACTGCTAACAAATACCTGAGACTGGGTAATTTATAAAGGTATGAGGTTTAATTGACTCATAGCGTTCACATGGCTGGGGAGGCCTCACAATCATGGCGGAAGGTGAATGATGAGCAAAGTCATGTCTTACATGGCAGCAGGCAAGAGAGCTTGTGCAGAGGGACTCCCATTTATACAACCATCAGATCTGGTGAGACTTATCCACTACCATGGGAACAGTATGGGGGAAACTGCCCCATGATTCAGTTATCTCCATCTGGCCCTTCCCTTGACACCTGGGGATTATTACAATTCAGGGTGAGATTTGAGTGGGGATGCAGTCACACCGTATCAACTTCTCAGTACAGAAGCACCAGTTTATATGGCTATTTACATTTCGATTTAATTAAAATTAAATAAAAATTTCGTTACTCATTTACACTTACCACATATCAAGTGCTCAGCCACGTGTGGCCTAGTGGCTGCTGCATTGAGCAGTGCAGATCTAGACATTTCTGTCATCATAGAACATTCTAATTGGATAGCACTGTTATTTGATTAAAAGGTGAATGTTTTTAATTTGTAATGTTTTATTTTAATAACAAGGGAAAATTTAAGCTGAATTAAAATGTTCTCTGATTAAAACATATATTTGCCATTTACTTGTGGGATGTATCTGATTATGTGAGAATGGATACTTATTTTCATTTTGGCTTAAATCATAGGTAATTTTACTGAAAATATAAATTTTATGTGAAATTGCAGGAAACCTGGCAACACAAATATAGACAATTTCTTTTTAATGGGAAGATTGTGTTGGTTCTTTGATAAAATACATTGAGCTCATGTTCCCTATTTATGCACTCTTTATGTTTTACCTTGCAGATATTTCTGTTGATTGTCTTTATGTGTATAACATTACTGATTGCCAGCCTCATCTGCCTTACTTTACCAGGTATGAGCTTGTGCTAGCCTTCAGCTAATAGCATCATTAAGGTTATTTATTTAGCTGTTTGACAGAGTCTTGCTCTGTTCCCCAGTCCGGAGGGTAGTAGTGTGATCATAGCTTATGGCAACCTTGAACTACTGGGCTCAAGCAATCCTTCCGCCTCAGCTAGGTCTATAACACCATTTAGGAATTCAAAAATTAGAGTACCGTATTAGGAAGACAATCTGTAGGAAAAAATAACACTGGAAATTTGGGTCTTGCTGTTCTCTCTAGCCTATTGAGAAGTAATCACGTAAAGTAAGTTACTGAATTATGTAAATGATCTTACCCAAGTGATCGTTGTGGGACGCTGTAGAGTTTATTCCGAACAACTTTTTGTATGAGGCGCTCCCTTAGACTACTCTCAAATCCATTTTTCACGTTCCAGTATATTCAGATAGTCTTAACTGTTTCTAAGAAAATTAATACGGTATTCTTTGATTATTGTGCTTTAAAATGTTACTGTGCCCACTCATTAAAATAAGCTTAGTTTTCTGTCTTGATGAATGAGCCAATTGGAAGAAAGTTACTCTAAATTATTTGTAATGTTTCTAAATATTGAATATAATTCCCCACTTTTGTCCTATTATTTGCGTAACAGTTTCATTTGGTGATAAAAACAATGAAAACATTAATTCCCTCAAAAGCTTTTTTATACCTAAAAGAACAAGTCATTGGCATGACAAATCAGAGTGTGTCCCAGTAGAGCTCACCTCCATTGAACTTAACCTAGTTTTGGTTGTGATTTCATGAAACCGTGCACTCTTTAGACATTGTGGTTTTTGTCTTTTGTTTTTTGATGAATACATTGAGATATCGAATGTGATATCTTTTTCCTAATGTGAAAATACTAACAGAACAACATGAAGATTACAATTCTCTTTACCGGCTGGGCGCGGTGGCTCAAGCCTGTAATCCCAGCACTTTGGGAGGCCGAGACGGGCGGAGCATTAGGTCAGGAGATCGAGATCCTCCTGGCGAACACGGTGAAACCCCATCTCTACTAAAAAATACAAAAAACTAGCTGGGCGAGGTGGCGGGCGCCTGTAGTCCCAGCCACTTGGGAGGCTGAGGCAGGAGAATGGCGTGAACCTGGGAGGCGGAGCTTGCAATGAGCTGAGATCCAGCCACTGCACTCCAGCCTGGGCGACAGAGCGAGACTCTGTCTCAAAAAAAAAAAAAAAAAAAAAAAAAAAACAATTCTCTTTACCTAGCCACATGTCTCATTTATCAGCTTTTCTATTTTCAGTATTTGCTGGCCGTTGGTTAATGTCATTTTGGACGGGGACTGCCAAAATCCATGAGCTCTACACAGCTGCTTGTGGTCTCTATGTTTGCTGGCTAACCATAAGGGCTGTGACGGTGATGGTGGCATGGATGCCTCAGGGACGCAGAGTGATCTTCCAGAAGGTTAAAGAGTGGTCTCTCATGGTATGTGTTTGTAATAAAAGACTGATCTTGTCTGTTAGGAATAGTGAATATTTTTCCAGTCATCTTAAATTTTTTTTTTTTTGGCACATTTATTTCCTTACTATATTGTTTCAAGAGAGTTGATTTTTTGAATTAGAAGGAATATTCTTTTAAGATAGTGGCTTTCTGGTTCATTCCTGTTCAGAGTCCTACATTCAGATGTATTTGAGGTTTAAAAGAAAAGCAGACCGGGCACAGTGGCTTATGCCTGTAATCCCAGTACTTTGGGAAGCTAAGGCGGGAGGCTTGCTTGAGCCCAGGAGTTTGACACCAGCCTGCGCAACAAAGCAAGACCCCATCTGTATTTTAAAAAGTATATGTATATAACATATTTTTACTGGATCACTTAGTAGCATGTTTTTCTTTATTCTCGGGTATGCACATACCCACACACGCTTATATGACTTACTTAAGGGCCTTACTGGATGCTTTGTAGCATTATTGCTCTCAGTAACACATTTGACTGCCACAAATGTAGGGTTAAAACAAATAACTAAGATGATTATCTGAGTGCAGTGATTTGTGTCTGTACATGTGTAGTGTTGGCTGCAGCTGGTAACTATGTTTAGGTTACTGCTTACACCTTTTCATTTGTGGAATCAACTCTAATTTTGTATCAGTTTATATTTTGATTTTGATTTCATTAGAAGTTCAATATCCATTTAATATTAATGTTGAAGAAAAATATAAAGTCCATGTTTATAGTGAGAGATTCATTATATATTATGGAGGGGTTTAATTGCTGTTTAATCCATAAGATAATGAGACACTTAACCGTATTTAAAATACAGAATCCAACGAATTCCAGTTTTCATTTGTTGGTCTTCCATATTATTAGAAAGCGCCGTGTAGAGAAACAAGTACTTTGTCTTCCACACACGTCATATTTAGTCTCTTGTTGAAACAGGTGTGTTTTCTGAGGCCACCTGAAGTAAAAGAGAGGTCATCAGGATCCAGGGCCACTTTAAATCATTTTGTTTGCTCAGAATTTCATCATTACTCTTTTATAATGTCTCCTGTCTGTGTCAGCTTTATTTTCATTTTGCCATTTAGTCCAGTTGCTAGAGCTGCACTGTCTGGTATACTAGTCATGTGGCTAAATGGCTACCATATTTGACAGATACAGGGCATTTCTATCAGTATGGTAAGTTCCACTGGACCATGTTGTCCTTTGAGGGAGCCAGTTTGATCAGCTTTATTAATTACTTTAGAATTGTGCAGAGCCCTTCCTATATACCAGTCCACCTCAAGGTTCACAGATCAGCCTGTGTATGGGTGGGCCACTGTTGGAGCAGGGGTCCTGGCCAGTCGGTGGCTTTTGTTGAGCAAACGGAAACCTAGTCCTGAGAATTGGATTGTGAGAAAAAACAGCCCAGCCACCTGTGTGCTTTTTATGTAAGAGACTTGAGCACCTGCAGATTTTCTGGGTCCTAAAACTAGTCCCTGTGGATACTGAAAGATGACTGTGGTTGCTCTGCTAGGCATCAGTCTCAAACCTCAAAATGGAAATAGAGTTTGGCTCAGTCAGAAAGATCCTCTTCAATGATATGATCTCCTGTTTCCTGATAGATCATGAAGACTTTGATAGTTGCGGTGCTGTTGGCTGGAGTTGTCCCTCTCCTTCTGGGGCTCCTGTTTGAGCTGGTCATTGTTGCTCCCCTGAGGGTTCCCTTGGATCAGACTCCTCTTTTTTATCCATGGCAGGTAAATGTATGTCTTTTGTTCATGTTATTTCATTAAGGATTTGGGATCCGAAAATAATCCAAGCCGGGCATGTCTCTCACGCCTGTAATCCTAGCATTTTGGGAGGCCGAGGTAGGAGGACTGCATGCACCCAGGAGTTCGAGACCAGCCTGGGCAGGATGGCAAGACCTAGTCTCTATAAAAAATTGGCTCATGCGTCTGGTCCCAGCTTCTTGGGAGGCAAAGGTGGGAGGATCGCTTGAGCCCGGGAGGTTGAGGCTGAAGTGAGCTGTGTTCATGCCACTGCACTGTAGCCTGGGCAACAGAGTGAGCGTCTGTCTCAAAATAAAAAAAAAAAAGAAAATAAAATTTTTTTAATTATTTAATTTTTTAAATATTTAATTATGATATTTAATTCTAAGAACTCTTATAAAATTGTTTGATGCTCTTTAATCGATCTTTTGTTTCAGAATATGCAGTTCTTATAATTCCTTTAAAAGTGCTTACTTTATAGGTTAAAATGTTACTAACCATTTAGTTTTCTCTAATATTTGAAAATACAAACTAATAGTCATTGATTTTCATTCACCTTTGAGATAGATTGAATTGTCTTATTCCTTTTGACTTGGAGGCTTTAATACTTTTGAATTATTATAGCATGTTTTCCCACAAAGTCACAGATTCATTAAAAAGAGTATCCTGGCTGGGTGCAGTGGCTTATGCCTGTAATCCCAGCACTTTGGGAGGCCAAAGCAGGTGGATCACCTAAGCTCAGGAGTTCAGAACTAGCCTGGACAACATGGTGAAATCCCATCTCTACCAAAAATACAAAAAATTAGCCAAGCGTGGTGGTGTGGGCATGTGGTCCCAGCTACTCGAGAGGCTGAGGTGGGAGGATCACTTGAGCCTGGGAGGCAATGGTTGCGGTGAGCTGAGATCATGCTACTGCACTCCAGCCTGGGTGACAGAGTGAGACCCTGTCTCTAAGAAAAAAGAAAAAAAAAAAGAGCATCCTGAGGGAAGCCATGTAAGTCACAGCAAAGGTCTTAAAGTTCATGGAAAAAGAAATGGAACTTTTCTATTGTATTTAGAGCCTGAGGTTTTTAACATCATTGAATTAAGATCTCAAGTTCTTAGTAGGTATTGAGGGAAGGAGCTAGGTATTGACTTCAGTCATTCAAAGGCTTTTTAGCTTTGTTTTTATCTCTTAGTGTATTGCAATGGATTTTTCAGAAAATGAAAATTATTTGGGCCATATTTCCCTTTCTCTGCTTTCCAGATGGAGAAGCTCCACAAACTTCATTTACCAGAAAATTTTTATTTAAGTACTTTTAATGTGTACCCACACCCTGGATTGTATCACCCAGATGAAAATGAGGCTAGTGCAGGAATTTTCCTGAGGAATTTACACTCTGATGGGAAAGCCAGACAGGTACACAGGTGTTGTGTGGTGTGATTAGGGGAAGCACAAGGAACTGTGGCATTGTGTAGGAGAGGCATTTAACCTGACTTTGGGAGTTTCAGGTATGGTTTTCTGTAAGAGATAGTATCTAAGCCAACCTAACTAGTAGAGAACAGAGAAGTGGGTAAGAAAGGAAGAAGTGTATTCCAGGAGGGAGATGATGGGCAGACCTGGTGTGAGACAAGGCATGCATATGTGGAGAACTGCCTCCTTTCTAGTCTGTCTCATAGATGAGAATAGATGAGAAATAAGTAATACAAAGAAGTACAGAACTGACTTGTGTTTTGATTTATGACTTTTTAACTTTTTGATCGTTGAAAGCGATACACATTCAGTGGAAACTGTACTTTGAGTACTCCTACAGCTATCCTGTTTTTCACTTTCAGTACAGTATTCAGTAAATTGCATGAGATATTCACTACCTAATTATAAAATAGGCTTTGTTAGGCCCCAGTTTTACTACAAGGCAAAAAATAAAATAGGTTTTGTGTTGGAAGCTTTTGCCCAAATGTAGGCTAATGTAAATGTTCTGAGCGCATTATGATAGGCTGGGCTAAGCTATGATGTTTGGTAGGTTAGATGTATTAACTAATTAATTTTTGACTTAGGTGTTTTCAATTTAAGATGGGTTTGTCTGGACCTAACATCATTGTTAAGTTGAGGACGATCTAATTAAGCATATGTTATGCCTTTCTGTAAGAGCTGTATTCCAGAGTAGTCAAATAGTATCTGTAATTGAAGGAAAGAGCTACCTTTTTTTTTTTTTTTTTTTTTACAGAAAAATGCCAGCAAATAAAGGTAGAGAGATTAACACAATTAGAAAAATACTGTTTTGCAATACCTAACAAAATAATTGATAATAGCAAGGATTATTAGTGGATGTTGAATCCAACAGATGAAAGGTTGATCGGTCTTCAGTTGCTATTGCTGTGTAACAAGTTATTCCACAACTTTGTGGCTTAAAACAACCATTTTAATTTTGTCCACAGAGTTTATGGGTTAGATGTTAAGACAGAGCATATCAGTTTGTCTCTGCTGTGTGCTATCTGGAGCCTTAACTGGGAAGATTCAATGGCCGGGAATGATTTGACAATTATGGCTGGAATCATTTGGCTGGAAACACAGCTAGTGGAGGGATCAGGTTGACAATACCCTAACCCAGTCAGTGATCAGTGAAAAATACGAGAGTTGATGCTTGTTGTTGGTTGCTACCCATCTGGGGCTGTTGACTGGAGCTCCTGTATGTGCCTGGGCTTCTTCATAGCTACGTAACCTCAAGGTGTTTGGGCTTCTTATGTTGTAGTTCAGGGAAATGAGTGTCCCCACAAACAAGAAGCTGCATCATCTTTTATGACCCCCTGTCAGAAGGCCTACAAACATCACTTTTTCAGTAAATTTTACTGGGTATAAGCAAGTAACAAATGTTGGCTAAGATTCAAAGGAAGAGGACATAGACCCCCTACCACATGATGGGAAAAGAATTTGCAGGTATGTTATATTGCAGTGTGAAAGTGGTTATTTGCATGGTGGCAAAGTGTCACCTCGTGGATTACTTGATGGCTCAAAGGGAAACAACTAGTGGAGGGGTCAGGCTGACAATACCGTAACCCAGTCAATGATCAAGCACAGTGCTGCTGCAAATGAGACAAACAGATACTATCTGCCTTTTAATGTTACACAGCATGAGCCCTGAAAAAGGCCAAAGCATCCTGTGACATCAAGGAACCATCTTGGCACTGTTAGCCAGGCCTTGGTGTTCTCCTGTTGGACATAAACAATTTGACAGAACATCAACATCATACACCGTCACTCTATGATCAAGATAGAGGAAGACAAAAGCAAGGCCCTCTGTGGTCAAGTCTGAACACAGACAGAATATGAGCATTATTCAAGCCACAGAAATGACCAAACATTCCCCTTTACTGGCTAACAGGATTGGTTACTGCTTCATTACCAATTACAGTTTTAGCTTCTGCCACTTTTTCTAGATAAGATTGATTTATTAAGATAACCATTCACAGATTACTCTGCTTTCTAATAGCATCCGATACCAAATTCCTGCTTCCTTAAATCCTCCCCCAAATCCCTAACACAAGCTGAAATCCTATAATAACCCCTTTCTAGCACTGTTACTGAGGGGCCCCAGGTTCTCCATGCTGTGTTACTCCCTTGCTGCAATGAGTAATACATGCAACTTGTTCTAGTTATACTTGTATTTTCGGTGGTCTTTACAGTACTCAGCATTACCTGTGAAATCATAATCACCTTAGAGAATTCTTTGGTACTATCAAAGTTTAAAAATGCTTATGTATTATGACTCAGCAGTTTGGCTTTTCAGAATCTACTGCATGTATACAGGAGGCATGAGCAAGGCTGTTTCTGCAAATACATCATTTTTTATAGCAAAAAATGAGAAATGATCCAGGTGTCCACCAATAGAGAATGCCCAAATAAAATGTGGAATATCAATGCAGCGATTGAAAAAATGAAGTGGAGATATTTGTTTTGACATCGATAGCTCCCAGACATGTTTCTGAGTTGGGGGAAAGCACAAGCTGTAGACAGATAATGTGCAGTGTGCTATCCTGAATGTTTTGCATTAAATCCCCAAGTTTTTGAAGGAACAGCTTGCTTTTTCTCCATTCATGACTTTAAGCTACTTGCCTTTCCTGCAGCAAGTGGCTGCAGCCCTGTAGGATAGTGGGCCACTTGGAATTCTAGCAGAGCAGCTAGTGTGGTGTGTCCTGTCTGGCAGGAAAGGACTGCAAAGCAGTGGGTTTTTAGAGAACATGAATCACAGTGATCTTTCACCTCCTTGGGTAAACATTAATCTCATTTGGGTATCTGCTGGACTCCCGAAAGGCCAAGAGAAAGCTGAATTGGTGGGTTGTTGCATCTTCCCTGCCTGTGAGAAAAAGCAGGGAGGCTTTCTTCATGTTCCTCAGGAGGAGACTGCTGGACGCTATCCCAAAGGTCTGAAGAGGTAAAAGATCCTTCTGAAGCCCTTTAAGATATTCTGAACCAGGCCCAAGGCCTCCTTGAAGCTGCAAAGGAAATTGTAGCAAGTGCTTTATATGCAGGAGGTTCAGCAGCCACAGAAAGGCAGTTAAGGCAGAGCAGTCAGAACGCATGTCAGTTTGACAGAGAACTACTGGCAGAGCCATGAGCTTCCAGAGAGAAGAGCAAACACACAGGACGCTGAGTGCCGTATGTTCACACGCACACACAAACAGCAGCTCTAAAGCAGAGTGCAGTTGTTTTGGAGCTGTATGGCATAGATTTCAGACAAATCTAGTAGTGAAAAAAGATGCAGACAGTCACCACTGGGCTTGGGTTGGAGGCATGGAAGATGAATGCAAAGCACTGAGCAAAATGGAAGAGGAAATTGAGAAAGAGAAGTGTTTTGGAGGAAACATCTAGGAGACTTAGTGTAGTGATAATGGGGGTTCCAGAAGGAGCAAATGTGAGGCAGCATTGATACAAAAATAGGAGAAAATTTGACTGAATTTTAGAAAGATCTGATTCTGTAGGTTGAAAGGGCTCATCAGATTTGGTAAGATTGAAATCCAAAATAAAAACACATATTTAGGTATATCTTGTTAGATACGGGGAAATCATATACAAGCGTCAAAAAAACTGCACCGTCATTGGACTTCTTTTCTATAGCACTGAAAACTGTAAGATATCAGAGGATTTATAGACGACTGAGATAAAAGGGACAAAAACCAAGCTTCCTCTACCCAGACAAAAAATAACTGTTCAGCTATCAGGATGAAGATTGATATTTGAAGGTATTCAAGAATTCAGTGTGTGTATCAACCTCTCACCCCATTTGAAGAAGATCCTTAGAAGACTAACCAGTCAAACCAGGAGAGAAATGGGAACATTGGCCTCAAGATGGTAGACAGTGAAGAGGAGAATTAACAATCTGAGCAAAGTCCATATAAAAAATGATACTACATGTTTTCTGTGGGATATAGATGTATAGGTGCAGCTGAATGCATGGGAAAAAATGTGGATGGTATGTACCAAAAGCTAATAGTAGTTATTGCTGGGGAGGGATCAGGATTTAAGGTAGTGGTCACAGAGGACTCCAGTCTTCTCTGTAAAGATTTTGGTTTTATATAAGAATCAGTCTAAATGTTACATAGGGTTTCTTTAAAAAAAAAAATATATATATATATATAAGCTAGGTAGAGACCAGGTTATAAAGGGTTTTGTGTGTCTTGCTAAGGACTTTAGGGTTGTTAAGCAGGGAAGTTACATTCATGATCTGATTTGCATTTAAAGAGATACTTGGTGGTAGTGGGGATGGGGGTTGTGGGGAGGGAGGAGGTAGTCATCACTCTGCCCGGTGGAGAGTTGAAGGGTAGGCAGGCCAAGAGTCCATTGCACCATGAGGAGTAACCTAGTAACAGTTCCCCGGTAGAACCACAAATGCTTCAAACTAGAAGCTATCTGTGAGCCTTTAGAATGGTTTCTTAGGCCAAACTTTGCTCCACAGTCTTAATTTGACATAAATAAGCTCATTTGAAACCAATGAAATAGCCTAAAGATGGTTTGAAATAAGATCTTGGCATTTATTTTATTTGCTTTTTGCGATCTCCATTAGTGTCCAGACTTTTTCTAACTCTTGGGAAAACAATATAGATTTTTAAAAGATAGAAGAATGATTTTTGGTGGAAACATTGAATTTGAGCTGTTGAAGAAAAAGAATTCTCTGGGTTTTCAGTACATGTTAGTCTTGTAAAATTGTTACCAATCCTGTAGAACTTCTATTTTGATGTGAAATAATGTAAGAAAATTATACAGCCTTTCTGCTGTGTTTATTGTTAAAAAACAACAGAAATCTGTTAAATGGTTTTTAATTCCCTAGGACTGGGCACTTGGAGTCCTGCATGCCAAAATCATTGCAGCTATAACATTGATGGGTCCTCAGTGGTGGCTGAAAACTGTAATTGAACAGGTAAGCAAGATCAGTTTTCAGAGAAAGACATTCTGGAATTGGTTGTGTTTATGTTTGGCGGCTATAACTCATTTCTTATCTTTCTTGCTGAGTTTTCTACATTTTGTTTGATGGGCATATATAATTTTGTTTTTTTTAAGACGGCAGTTTTACCACTGTATGGGAGGAAAAATAATTTTTTTCTCAACCCTTGTTTTTGTTTTTTTTTTTAGTTAAATTGGAACGTTTTAATAAAAGATTAAGAACAGAAAAACAAAAGTTTATTAAAGTACGTATTTCATATATACATGGAGATACCCAGGGAATGAGTAATTTCAAAGAGGTGGCTTTGAATTCCAGCTGATCTTCAACAAAGAATAATAAATGTTTAGAGAAGTGACAAGATGAAAAGAACTTTGACTCTCTAGGGGTGGCAAATGGGGGGAAGCAAACAAATGGCAGATGCTATGCTGCTCCTTAGTAAAGCTTGGCAGTGTAGATTCCTCTGGTGCCATCTAGAGGCCCAGAAAGGCCCAAAACTCTCTTCAGTGGGTACTCTTTGTCCTCCCTGGTGGAGGTAGGTAGGGTGGGCTACCTTTTGTCTTTATACGTTTATATTCTGCTTCTAGGCAATAGAGGAAGGACAGAAAGTTTTCCTACATCTACCCTTTCTCAGTTGCGTTCAGCTCAAAACAATCCCTATGCCAAAGAGACATATTTTTAGGGTGGCATATTGTGGTCTTCTATAGTCCCATGAATTTTCATCAACCACGTTTAAGACATCCTTTATCTGAAGGTTAACCAGTAGCTTACAGTATCTAGAACCCTGTTGGTGGTGGAGACAGAAGGAAAATACGTGCTTTTTTTCTGGTGAAGTTTGATATGAATGTATCTAAGCCTATAGTAGATTCTGGAGTGGGGGAAAGGTTATTGCTCGAGGTAGTAAAGGCAGAGGAAAAAGCAGATTACAAAAGGAGAGCTGTTTTGGCTTGATCTAGCTATAGTACCTAAGACTGTTACTGTGTTACAGAACTGCCAGATAATTTGATTGTTGTGGCAATACCTTGGAAAAGGTAGACTGTGCTTTAGCACTCCGATAATAAGACTAGGAAGTATGGTACTTCATTTAAGGAAAATTTCTATCCAAAATGGCCAACATAACAGATTTTGCTACTTCTTTATGCTTTAGTTATCTAGCAGATGTACTTGTGGGGACCCCTCTTATCCTTAGGCCAGTGCCACATAAATAAGACATGACAGTTCTGTAGCAGTAAAGTACACCTCTTTTTGATGCATGAGAAGTAAAGACAGTAGTTAGCCAAGCATGCTCAAGAAAATCTTTTCAAAAAGTACCTATATTTCAAGATTTTGATTCTTAGGAGTGGGGGGTTGCGGAGCCAGCAAATTGCAGTGTGTTTGTGTGTGTGTCTAAAGTATGAGCTAATTCTGAAGTCCACCAGGAGTGTGATGAATTGGGGGCTTCTGGCTTCATATGCCTTCGGGATCAGAGTGCAGGCCAGTACACTCTAGAGCGGCCAGGTTAGACTCTGGCCCTTGGAAAAGGAGCGTGGAGATAAGGTTTATTCATACTGGAGGCTGTGGAACATCATTGATCTTCTAAATAATTTGTTCTGTTATTGTTTTCTCTTGCATGTGTGTGTGTGTCTGTATAAATTTAAGTAAAATGGTTGGGAATGGTTGAGAAACACTGGGATGCTTTGCTTCATTGATTAAAATGCATTTGGGTTAACTAGGTGTCTTTGGGAATGGAAGCATGCCTTTAAAAGGTTAAGCATGTTTGCCATTCAAATTCTGAGGTGACGGTTTTGAGTTATGCTACATTCAGTCACAGCTAAGAGAGGTTTAAGTGCTGCTAGGGAGGCAAGAGGAAAAGAAAATAACAGCCTTCTGCCTTGTTTCTGTCTGCACTCCATCTAAATTTTCTGTTCCCAAGGTTTTCCCATTTCCATCCATTCTTTCCTCTGCATTACTCTTGTAGAGTTTTCTGGATAAGATGATGGAAATATTCTAGCAATTCTTGGACTTGCTTTTTTTATATTCACTATAGAATTCTTTCATACTAAATTTTTAAATACCTTTTGATTTGTTAAAATTTGATTTATGCAAGCTTTTCAGAAATGTTTCCTGCTTCAGTATTTTCTCATCATACTCATAGAATGAATTATTGTATAATGACACAATATTACATATTACATGTATCTTACATAAGGTGTATGAAGTTACTTCAGGTAATGTGGTCTTGAATGAATACCACTGAATGTCATCTGGTATTGTAGAGTGCAAGTAGAGTATAAATTATTCTAGATTAGTGTCTTATTTCATCACTTAGCAGAGCTAATTGCAGAGTGTTAGTGGGTAAATACATTTCCTCAGAAACTCGTGGGCACTGTGCTTATGTTGGTATACCAGAATTTGCCTTGAGTTAAAAGTAACCAGTTTGACTATTTTTGGGTTGGCAGATTCAGTTGTGTGGAGATTGCTCTATTAACTTGGAGGAATTTGTCTTGTATCTTTGTTCTAATTGTTTTTTATAATATTTCAGGTTTATGCAAATGGCATCCGGAACATTGACCTTCACTATATTGTTCGTAGACTGGCAGCTCCAGTGATCTCTGTGCTGTTGCTTTCCCTGTGTGTACCTTATGTCATAGCCTCTGGTGTTGTTCCTTTACTAGGTACGTAATGCTGGTTGTGGAGCTTTGAAGGAGCACTTTTACTAACATTGGACATTCTTTTCACCCCTAGTAAAGAGGATGGCTCACTCCGTATGCTTTATTTGTAAACATGAATCCAGCTAAAACAATGATTTCAAAATACCACTTTTCTTAGATTTGACTACTATGGGTAAGATTAGAGGGTCATAAAGCTCTTTGATACAGTTCGTTTCTCAACCGGAAGATAAAGTTTGAAATTTACATGCTGTACAAAATAGGCAGGATCAGATTTCCTTCAAGTTGTCTTCTTCTGACTAGAAGTGCTGTGATCATGTAAAATTAAGTAACAGTGTTGTTATATTTAATTTTTAAACACTCTTTGGCATAAAAGGAGACCCAAAGAGGAGATGCTAATGTGCAACATGTTTATACTTGGAAATACACTGTCTTATTGTGTATTGAAGAATCCTCATAGCTCCTTAAACCCAGCATATTTTCAAAATTTGAGACTTTTCCTTTCCAAATCTTTTTCTTCTCCAGAATTCCATCTCTCAGCAACAAACATTATCATCCAACAAATTGCATAAGTCAGAAACC
This sequence comes from Colobus angolensis palliatus, assembly GCF_000951035.1. NCBI lineage: Eukaryota > Metazoa > Chordata > Mammalia > Primates > Cercopithecidae > Colobus > Colobus angolensis. Next base: position 7,954,797 of record NW_012115110.1, read on the forward strand.
TTGAAGGCTATCCATGTCACCTTATTCTGTCCTCCATGTCCCTCTGGTCTCCAAGTGTCCCATTCTTCCCTGAAGAATCTGGTCTCTCATCTCTGGAGCCTTTGCTCTTGATATCTATTGAGTCATTCGTCTCCTACCCTAACTTTGGCACCTTCCTGTCTGGTTTCCTAGCCTTAAACCTGCCACCACTAATTCCTTTTCCACATTGGGCACAATGACCTTTCAAAAGAATGAATCTCACTGTGCCTCTTTGGTGAACATTTTTTCATTGGTTCCTCTGTGGCCTTTAATACAGTCCAACCTTTTGGCATAGTTTACAAGGCTCCTCCTCTTGCTTTGATGTGGACTTCAGTTTGACCTCACTCCTTGCCTTACTCCATGTCATATACTCTGAGTTTTGATTAAACAACCATGGAATGGCCTCTTACCAAACACAGCATGTCCTCTTATCTCCATGGCTGTCTCCACATTTTCATTTGTCTTATCCATCTGCCAGAAATGCCACCCTCCTCCCTTTAACCATGAGAGAAGAGCTTAAAAAAACACACAACCAAACTTGCAGTGTAACATGTATACTTGTATGTTACCTTACTAGGTCAAGAAATAGAACTTTTCCAGCCCCTTGGAAGCCCTTTGTGTGTGTGCCCTTCTTTACCTTTTGCCACTGGTTTGACTTCTAACAGTCTCATTGCTTCTTAGCCAGTAAAGATATTGGCCATGTGCAGTAGCTGCTTGGGAGGCTGAGGTGGGAGGTTGCTTGAGGCCAGGAATTCAAGACCAGCCTGAGCAACATGGTGAGACCCAACCTCTAAAAAAACAAATAAATAAATTATCTGGGAGTGGTGGCACATGCCTGTTATCTCAGTTGCTCTGGAGGCTGAGGCAGGAGGATTGCTTGAACCCAGGAGTTCAGGGCTAACCTCAGGTTGTGACACTCCAATCTAGCCCAGGCAACAGGGCAAGACCCTGTCTCTTAAAAAAAAAAAATTGCTGAACACAGGTTTGTATAGAGAGAGGCTAAGCAATGTATCCCTCAATCTGCAGGATGGCATGGGAAACAGGGAACAGTTAAGCTGAGGACCCACAGTGTGCAAACTGCATCGTTTCCTGGTTCCTTCTAAGTAGAAACTTTAAGGCTTTTATTTGGTTTGAATTGTGACTGTGCCGAGTATCATAAATACCATATTAAAATGCAAATATATATTTCATGCAAAATATATTTCAAAGCCCATTGCTTATTAGTTTTTGTTTGTTTTGTTTTTTTTGAGAGACAGAGTCTCGTTCTTTTGCCCAGGATGGAGTACAGTGATGCAATCTCGGCTTGCTGCAACCTCCGCCTCCTGGGTTCAAACAATTTTCCTGCCTCAGCCTCTTGAGTAGCTGGGACTACAGGCATGCGCCACCATGCCCGGCTAATTTTTGTCTTTTGGTAGAGACAGGATTTCACCATGTTGGCCAGGCTGGTCTTGAACTTCTGACCTCAGATGATCCACCCACCTCGGCCTCCCAAAGTGCTGGGATTACAGGCGTGAGCCACCACGCCCAGCCCATTGCTTATTAGTTGACTATGTCATTAAAATTAAATTATTTTGACTCTTTAGAACAATCTATTTACTGGTTTTCTCTAGACCAGGAATGCCCTATTTTCTTTTTTATTCTAATTATCATATATTATTTTCTGCCCATTAATAGTATATAGATGTAAGAATTTGGATTTCCAAACCAGTCGTTAATATTTTCATTTTTACAAATTTTATTGTGAGCTTTTCTGGAAAGACTTTGGAAGGGAAAAAGAGTGGCAAATGAAAAATGTTAGTACCTGTTTTGCCCTGTTTAAATGCTTTATGTAATTCTTACACGTTAGTCTTAGGGTAGCTTTTTAATATGTTTTGTCAACTCTGTTTTAGAAATGGGAAATTGAAGTTCGTAGAGATTGAGAATCTTACCCCAAAGTCTAGTTTTTAAGGAGTAAGGGCAGCATTCAGATTTCAAACTCAGCTCCAGAGCTTATGCACAGCACACTATTGTGTTTGGAATAATCCACCTGAGGGTATTAATTTTCTGATTTCCTCGGAAATACTTGCTCTGATTTTAAAGCCCCCCCCCCCCCAGTCCCCTCTGCTAAGGAAGTATTAAAACTCATGAGTTAAATATAGAAAAATAAATATGTGTGTGTTCTAAAAGTTTGAGGATATTTTTTATTATATAAGCACAGTTTTGGTTTTGCGTCTTTAAACTGTGGTGCAGTTGAAATGTATAAATGACACCACTGGTTGTGGAACATGAGAAGTCGTCTCATCCAGTTCTTTTTTTTTGAGGCAGGATCTCACTCTGTTGTCCAGGTTGGAGTGCAGTGGCCTGGTCTCAGCTCCATGCAACCTCCACCTCCCAGGTTCAAGCGATTCTCCCACCCCAGCCTCCTGAGTAGCTGGGACTACAGGCGCATCGCCACCACACCTGGCTAATTTTTGTGTTTTTTGGTAGGGCTTTACCACATTGACCAGGCTGGTCTAGAACTCCTGACCTCAAGCAATCCACCTGCCTCGGCTTCCCAAAGTGCTGGGATTACAGGCGTGAGCTACCATGTCTGGCCTCCTTGTTTTACAAATGAGAAAGGTGGGGGTCAGAAAGGGCTCATGACCCACACAGATTGTAGAAAGTTAACAGACCTGGGGCTTAGAAAGCTTGTCTGCCCCAGTCCATTCTTCCTAGGGAAAGGACATGTTTATGTTTCATGTCACTGTTATTTCACATACACTTAAAGTTTTTCTTGTTTGGTTTTCTAGGTGTTACTGCGGAAATGCAAAACTTAGTCCATCGGCGGATTTATCCATTTTTACTGATGGTGGTGGTATTGATGGCAATTTTGTCCTTCCAGGTCCGCCAGTTTAAGCGCCTTTATGAACATATTAAAAATGACAAGTAAGTCTGGTGTTCTTTTCATCTCTTGTTTAGGTGTTTTCACTTCTTAATTTATGTGTCTGATGTGACAAATCATAGGAGGGAAACATGCTCAGATTCTGGATATACTTGGCGGTGGGATTAGCAAGGTTTGCTGACAGATACTATGACATGTGAAGGAGAGTGGAATCAAGGACTCAGTTGGCCCAAACAACAGGGAATATGGAGTTGTCACAGAGCTGGAAAAGACTGGGAGAAACTGTTTTGGAGAGGGAGTTTTTTTTTGGTGGTGGTGGTTTTTTTTTCTGAGACAGAGTCTCGCTTGCCAGGCTGGAGTGCAGTGGTGCGATCTTGGCTCACTGCAACCTCTGCCTCCCAGATTCAAGCGATTCTCCTGCCTTGGCCTCCCAAGGAGCTGGGATTACAGGTGTGCACCACCACGCTCAGCTAATTTTTGTATTTTTAGTAGTGACAGGGTTTCACCATGTTGGCTAGGATTGTCTCAATCTCCTAACCTCGTAATGCACCTGCCTTGGCCTCCCAAAGTGTTGGGATTACAGGCGTGAGCCACTGCACCCAGCCAAGAGATTTTTTAATGCCCATTCCAAATAGTTTTTCAGTCTGTTTTCAAATGTTTTGGTCTGACAGTATATTAAATAGTTTTAGATAAAAATAAGAAGCCTGCATTAGAAACCAGCAGTGCCCTGCATAAGCTCCTCTTGCTTATGCAGGGCCACTAGGTTACTCTCAGGTTGCACAGAGAGGCTTGAGGGTTACTGCAAAAATGTTGTGGGACTCTCTGTTTTGAGGAAACCATTGAAAACTCTGTCACTTGATCTCAGTAAGAGATTGAGGAAAGCCAAGGAAGACACCTTCCTGGGATAATATTTGAACCTTCATGTCCTAACTGTAGGCTGAATCATCTGCTTCACTGGGTTCTAGCAGAGAAAGTGAGTTTGTTGTTTATCCATCTCAGTCGGCCAAGAGAGTCCCAGTTTATACCTGCTGCCTTTGTGTCATTATTAACACGACCCCCTTTTACTTGTGCTTGTCCCCCCTTGCACAACAAATTATACAGTTACCTTATTTGTTCTGAGGAGTAAGATTTTTGAGAATGAAATTTATAGCATTCGATACTTCTCCAAAGCATTTACTGACAGTAAAAAATACAAGTATACTTAGCCAGTCAGAGTACAAAGGACTGTCAACTGAAAGAAGAGGAAGGGGTATTTTCAATGATGAAAATCAACTTTTTAGCACTTAACTTTTTGGCAGAGGAGTAAATACTGCAAACAGAATGACAAGCAAGACATGCCCTGAGGGAACTTCCTGCCTGCTTCTTTCTGTATGCTGGGCGCCTGCCTTTCTGCTCTCTGCCCTTCTCAGCCTTTGCCACGGGTCTATTCCCATTAACCTCTTATTTCTCATGCTTTATCTTCTGCTTTTTCCTGTAGCCCAGTGTCCTCTTCCTTCTTTTTCCGTCTATTCCTTCATGCAGAAAACTGTAGACTAAAGTGAGGGCATGTCTTGTCAGCTGTTGTATATGTACTCTTTAGCACAGTGTTTGGTCTGTAGGAGGTGCTAAGAGTGAGTGAGTGTGTGTGTGTGAGAGAAAGAGTATGTGTGTGTGAGAGACTGTGTGTGTGTGTGTGTGGTGGGCTTGAGTATGAGGGAGTGAGTGGTGGTGGAAGAGAGGGAGTTGGGTTCAGAGTCTCCTTTCTCTGCCACTGAGTTACTCTTTGGACTTGTTCAATTTAACTTGGTTTCTGTATGCTTTTTATTTACTTACTTTGTCATTGCTATAATGCTGACCATATTCTTAGTGTATCTTCCTATTTGGTCATCACTGTGTGCCAGGTAGTGCTATATATATTTTAGTAGATATTGCTCAACCTTCACTGTTTAAAATATTTACAAAATCCTCAAAGTTTTAAAAAAACACTGATTGTTTGGGAAACAGTGGGGTAAGGAAGGGCTAACTTCAAGAAAAGAAGGTAAGACAAAAGAAAAGGAATAAAACAGTGACATTATGGATAAAGATGCAATAAGATTAGCATACTTTTTAAAAAGTGACATATTAAGCTACTGGACATAAACTACCCAAATATTTCCTTAGGCTTTTGTGCATTTACAGAAAAGTAATAGATGAAAGTCAAGGTGGAGAAGGTATTGGTGAAAAGTAAGAGTTCCCACAGTGAGCTCTTATTAAAACATGCTAAGCATTTGTCACTGGGCTTCATACACTTTCCCTTTCTGAAAACAATGCTGCAGCCTGGAACTGTTGGTCTCATTTCCTCCATAAATGGAGGAAAGGGACGAAGGAAAGCTCCCTGGCAGCCTGTCATGTGCAGGCTTCACTCTCCCTCAATCTCCTTAACTCAACTCTGTGGGCTTTTACTGGATCTGCATCTCTGCCTCCAAATGGATGCCCTTCACGCTTGTGCCCAGCCACCTACAGTTTGTTGCCATCCAACTTTGTCGCTGCTGTCTCTTGGGGTCAGCCTGCAAGCCATCTGCTCACGTTAAGTGAGGCAGGCCTTCAGTGAGCCGTCAGTGCAGCTGTCGCCCTTCCCTGGCATTGGAGATGTCTGTCTCCTTGAGCAGGATCTCCAGCCCTGTCGCTCCAACCACAGTAACATCTGCCTTGTTTCTGCAGCCCTATTGGCCTTTGCCGTTGTCTTCTCCTTTCATCACATACATAAGTTAGGAACATTTGCCATTCTGTTGTTGAACCATATTCTCCCACTTCCTGTCACTTCACTCACTCACTGCCATGCTGTCTTCCCTTTGACTTCACTGAAATCTCTCCTTTGGTTTCTCCTTTCTTCTCTATAACTAGAGCTTCCAGTTTTACTTTCATCCTTTCCTACCTTTTTTCTTTTTTTGAGATGGAGTCACACTCTGTCGCCCAGACTGTAGTGCAGTGGTACAATCTCAGTTCACTGCAACCTCTACCTCCCGGGTTTAAGCAGTTCTCCTGCCTCAGCCTCTCTAGTAGCTGGGACTACAGGCATGTGCCACCACACCCAGCTAATTTTGTATTTTTAGTAGAGATGGGGTTTCACCATGGTGGTCAGGCTGGTGTCAAACTCCTGACCTCAGGTGATCCACCCACCTCTGCCTCCCGACGTGCTGGGATTACAGGTGTGAGCCACCGCGCCCAGCCCCTTCCTAGCTTTACTGATGGTCATGTTTTTAGTCTGTCTCCTTAGATTTGCACACTAAGTTGTTTTATAAAATCTGAACCTTAACAGATAAATCCACTGCATAAGTTTACTGTATCCCTCCTGACCTCCATGTGTCTGAGTGTCTGAGACCCCCTAAACCACTGACTGAAGCATGTCCTCCACTGCACAGCATTGGAGGCCTTCCAGCCTTTGCTGCTTCTGCAGCTTTCTACAAACCCGTACCTAGCTAGACGTGCTGGCCTTTACAGATGTTCACTCCGGACTCCCTTTGACTAGCCCAACCATTGACGGGTTTTAAGTAGGAGTTAGATTTAAAAAGACATATGAATGTTTTACTCTGTAAGTTCATACAAGAGAGTAACCACCTTGTTTTTGCAACCTAGGTATCTTGTGGGTCAACGACTTGTGAACTATGAACGGAAATCTGGCAAACAAGGCTCATCTCCAGCACCTCCACAGTCATCCCAAGAATAAAGTAGTTGTCTCAACAACTTGACCTTCCCCTTTACATGTCCTTTTTTTGGACTTCTCTCTTTGGAGATTTTTCCCAGTGATCTCTCAGCGTTGTTTTTAAGTTAAATGTATTTGACTTGTGTTCTCAGCATTCAGAGAGCAGTTGTGTAAGGTTCTGCTGTTCTTCCCTGGATCTTCTGACTTTACTGCTGTCTGAGATTTGTATATGTGTAAATACAAGTTCCTTGATACCCTAAAACCTTGGATTAAACAGAATGTGCATTGTACATCTTTAAACAAAATGTATATTAATTTATTAAATCTAGTTGTCACTTTATTTTGGACCTGCTGTGATCTCGACAGGAAACATGCCACAGAGCAGTAGTGCACAGGCAAGACTTTTCAGTGATGCGTTGTGGAGCGCATTTCATGATGTCCGAGCAGCTCTCATTAAGGGAACTGTACATTCTTTCTTGGCTATTCAGACCTTACCAAGAACATTAAAGGAAACAAGTAGAAATCAGCAGTGGAGTGTCTGTGGTAAGAAAACATGAACTTTATGCTTCACTGTTAGTTGTTTGTGGAAGTTATTTTGTATAACACCAAAGCTGTTGTACATTTTCTACTGCCTGATTTTTTTCATGTGTCTGTGTTTGTAATATTGTATAGTATCTTGTGCTAGGTGAGGAAATTATTTTTAATTTTGATAATTTAATATTCCTAATGTGATCAGCATTGGGAGTTGGGTTTCAGTGCTTGTTAGGGGCATGTCTATACTTAGAAAAGAGAAAAAAAGGCCAAATGAAGGTTTTTCTTAGTCCACCCCCCACCCCGCCTGCCTCACATCCTTTCTTCTCCGTAGCAGTGGCCAAAAGTCATGCAAGGTCATAAATCTTTCAAAATGACATCACCAACTGTACTGCATCTTACTGGATTTAGGACTTCTGAGATGCTTGTGAAGTGTAGATGTGGTTGTGGTCTTAGATTGACAGCATTAGAGAAGACTGGTTAGAACATCTGGTCTCGCTGGTTAGTGCCTCATTGGCTAAGGACTAGATGTGCATTTCTCCTAGCTTTTCATCAGGAAATCCCAAAGTTTCCAAAGCTTTTTGTTTACAGAATAAAACTTCAAATAAAACCAATTCATTATTTTTCCAGAAGGAAGCTTGGCTGAGCTGGCCTTTTAACATAGGAATGAATGTATTTCATTGGAAACATTCTGAAAAATCTCAGAGAACTGAACCCTTACAAACTTTGTTTTCCCTCATAACCAAAGCTTCAAATTAGAAGTTTAGAAAAATAGAATGGTTGGGTACATGATCTAAGTGTTTAATGTTAAAGGTATATTGTAAGGGTAGTGTTTGTTTTTGAATGATACTTTAGAAGGTCTCATAGAAAGTGTATAGCATAGGTCTTCAGGAACTATAAAAGAATTTTCATATAGTATTAAAATCCAGAGACTAAAATCTGAGAATTTTTTAACATATGCAAGTCAGCCAAACATAAGCTACCAAAATAAAGAGCAATATGTTCTGGCTGTTTTATACTTCAACAATTTTTTCCCTAAGTGGTAAGCAGTTACTTTAAAACACATTTTTAAAAACATCAGTATCAGGAGCTGCAGTGGCTCTGACCGGTTGTCCTGGCACACAAGGAGGCGAGGCTGTGCGTTCAAGGCCAACCTAGGCAAAATTTGGAAAATAAATCAGTATTAGAAATAATGCTTGACATAGGATTCAGTGTTACACTCTTTGGTACTTTGGAGTAGCCTTTTCTCTCATTTGAAATAAGATCTTTGTTAGCCCTACCTTTACTCAGAAATGTAGTCCTACTATAAAAAATTAGGAGGATTTTAAAATATAATACTGCCTGTTATGATGTATTTCTAAATTGTTCTTTTTGGGAGACAAATATTATTATTGAATTGAGCATATAACTTGATATATTTGTAGTTTTTTTTTTTAACCTTTTTTTTTTTTTGCCCCCAAGATGTAGTCTTACTCTGTTGCCCAGGCTGGAGTGCAAGTGGCACGATCCTGGCTCACTGCAAATTCTGCCTCCCAGGTTCAAGTGATTCTCCTGCCTCAGCCTCCCAAGTAGCTGGTACTACAGGTGCGCACCACCACGCCTGGCTAATTTTAGTTGTTTTAGTGGAGATGGGGTTTCACCATGTTGGCCAGGCTGGTCTCGGAACTCCTGACTGCAAGTGATCTGCCCTTCTTGGGCTCCCAAAGTGCTGGGATTACAGGTGTGAGCCACCACACCTGGCCAACTTGATTATATTAATTTTGGGTTTTGTTTTGTTCTGTTTTTTAATTTTTCAAAGAATTTGTGGATCTTGGTATAAAGTCATTGGAACATATCTGTTTTAACAGAGATCCTAGGCAGATACCTCAAAAGGTTAAAAATTCTTAATCCTACAGAATTTTAAATGAATCTTATCAAATGTTTTGTAAACAAACAATATGAATGGCCAAAACATTGCCCTCCATTTCACTGGCAGGTAATTTATATTGTCTTACTTAAGAATTCTCCCCTAGTTTTTCTATTGTACTTTATCCTGTTGTTTTCAATGAGGTAAGTATTGTCATAGAAAAAGCATTTTCCGGCATAATATTTGCTTGGGTAGCATTCAGATTTTATTATTAATATTAACCAAGAGCCTTTTACATATTTAAAACCCATAGTTCAGAAAATGCTAGTATTGCTGCCCTCCTTCACAAAGTTTTAAAAGAATTATACTATAGTTTTGCTTCATTTTATATTGGGTTAAAACAGCCTTCAAGAAAGTTAACTAGGAAAGAAGACCTTTTCGTTTTATTTTTACTATTTATATATAGAAGACAAATCAGCATTTGGGATTAGTTTTACATGACCAGTTATCAAATGGTCATAGTATGAAGTGTGCAGTTGTTCATTATTAGTAAATTATGTTTGATTTTTAAACTATTTAGTACTAATAGTTGAGATGAAAACTGAAGAAAAATGCCAATGTGATGTTTGTGGATAGCTAGCCTTAAAAAACTTCCCATGTTTTTAGGTGATTTTTTTTCCCCCTCTTAGTTCTCTGCAGAAACAATGAAGATGGGCCATTTCAATTCCAGATGTAAACAAAAAGTAATTTTTATTTCAACATTTAATGTAACTGTTATTGTGGATTCTTGTTTTGTGTATTTTCTTTCCCTTATTCAAGTAATAGAGAATAACTTTCCTTCAAATGATTTGATCCAAGATACGTCATTTCTGTATTGGCAGAATGCCACTATTAAAAGTGTAATTCTTGAATTTAGGTTGAATTGATGAGTTTTTAAAACAAAACAGTAACACTGGACATTTCTACATTGTATTGCGTTTGCAAATGTGCGTGAACACACGTGCAGGAGAATGTAGTGCCATAAGAACACTGGCACTTTTTAAAACTTTCCAAGTTAGCTACTTATTTTCATTTTCAGGATTGAGTACTCTGATCTCTCTGCTTACTGTGAGAAGTTTTCTACATTGTAAAATTAAAAGATTACATTTAAAATACTCCTTTAGGATGTTATTCAGCCATCAAAAAAAAAAACAACTAAAATGTCTTACTACTAAAGTATTATTAAAAGCCTCATTTGTGGAGATTCGCTGACTTCCTTGGTTGAGCTGTCTTGTATTTACTTAATTTGTCCCCTCAACCAGGTGTTTTCTTTTCAGCCTGTTACTGCCCTGTGCCATTTTAAAAAATAGCCATCATGAGTAAGGGCTTCTTTAAAATAATCCCTGACATTATCTTTGGCATTAATAAGACATAAAGATACGACAGTATATGTATGTTTTCATTCCTGTTTTGTATGAGTGCCTCATTTTGTAGTCATGAAAGTAACATAGTACCTTAAATAAAAATGTAATGACTAAGGTCCAGGAATAACTATTGTAGAAGCTAAATAGAACACTTAGTTGGGGATGTCAGTTTTCTATTAAAGCAAACACCTTAGGTACCCAGACCAGTTTTATGTATATATATTCTGAAATGCTCCCTTTTTTATGTGGTCATTTGTTGCCTTCTAAGTTGAGAGAACAAAACTGAATAAAGTGAATGTTAGTTGTAGTCTAGTATTTTTTGTTTATTTTTGTATTATTGCAAGATTGCTCTAAGATTGCAGAAATATCCATTATTAGCCAGTATAGATAATCCAGATGTTTTAATATAATAGGAAGAAAAAATAACTCCAGTTAAATGTGACCGTGGCCCCTCCCTTTTATGTATAAATTTAAATGCATAGTTGCAGAGGATACATCCCTCCCCTTCTGTCTCCCTAACTTGAATTGTAGACCATCCTCACTGGGAAGAGTAAGGCCCCACATTTTGTGCAATAGCAAGCTACTGCCCACTTCTGCATGTCTGCTACAAGATAGGTTGTCTGTTAGCTGAATACTTAGAGTAAAACCAGTCAAATCCATTGTATATACTTGACCATATGTCCCAGAGAAAAAGGAAAGACTTGCGTGATGTTTTTTTCCTTTTGAGTGCCCTGAGGAGATTCTTTTGCTTCAGACTGTTTCTAATTTTTCTTTGTCTATAGGTTCAGAATTTTTCCTATGATTGTTTTCCCCCAAACAAGTGCATTTTTACTTTAAATGCAGAGGTGATAGAGGAAATGCTGTTTGAACCATAGACATCTTTAATCTGTGAAGTTGAAATTTTTCAGTAAAGGAAGTTGCATGGTGAAGTTCAGAAACTGACCATTAATTTCCCCCTTCCACTCCACAGTTCTTAGCTACTCTTGTTGCAAACATACAGTGATAAGGAGAACTGATGTATCAAGGGGCTGAGAAGGTAACGTTCCCCTCCGCCTGAATGTTTTTATTTTGATGTCTGTTTTGTTTCTAGCACTGTACTTAGTAGTATAGTTGAATGAGGTATGATGCCTCCCTTCAAGAAACTCAGAATGGAACAGAAACATGAGCAAAAGATTGTATTACAGAGGTGTGAATAAAATGCCATGGGGAACATGGAGAAAGGTTCACCCGGGAGAGATGGCCTAGCCACTTCCTTAGTGACTGTTGGGTGTGTGTAGGTCCCCCTGCCATTACTCTTTCAGCCTTCTGCAATCTAGTTCTACATAGTCAGACATTTCTCCAAAACCAACCATATGTAAACACTACGTTGGGGGTCCCTTTTTTTTTTTTTTTTTTGAGACGGAGTCTCGCTCTGTCGCCCAGGCTGGAGTGCAGTGGCCGGATCTCAGCTCACTGCAAGCTCCACCTCCCGGGTTTAGCCATTCTCCTGCCTCAGCCTCCCAAGTAGCTGGGACTACAGGCGCCCGCCACCTCGCCCGGCTAGTTTTTTGTGTTTGTTTTTTTTTTTTAGTAGAGACGGGGTTTCACTGTGTTAGCCAGTATGGTCTCGATCTCCTGACCTCGTGATCCGCCCGTCTCGGCCTCCCAAAGTGCTGGGATTACAGGCTTGAGCCACCGCGCCCGGCCAGGGGCCCCTTTTTGCCTCATTTTACGTTGTTATCATTTTGAAACTTTGCTTTACATACGTAACAGTGCCGGAGTTTTTCTGCTTCTCTGTGGTTGTACAGTAACTCTTCTTTAGGACATACCTAAGGATGAGAAGCGTCATACCCAGTACTCCTATTCATTCACTCATATGTTTCTGGGATCAGTCCCTTCTGCTGGCTGTGCATTGGTTTGATGGAACAGAATAGAGTCCAGAAGTAATCCAACATGTATGTGGACAACTGATTTTTAACAAAGGTGCAAAGGCCTTAAAAAAATGGTGCTGGAATAATTGGGCATCAGATACAAAATTAAAAATTGATCCATATCTTAACACTGGCACAGATTAAAGTCAAAATGGATTATAGTTCCCCAAAACTGTATAATTTCTAGAAGATGACAAGGAAAACGTGTTCAGCCTTGGGTTAGAAAAAGATTTCTTAGATCCAACATCAAAAGCACAATCCATGAAGGAAAAATCAATAAATTGTACTTTATCAAAATTGAAAACTTCTCTTTCAAAGGTACCATTAAGAGAACAGGAAGACAAGCTGTAGAGTGGCAGAAAATATTTGCAAAACATTTCTGATAAATGACTTGCATCTAGATTACATAAAGAAGTCTCAAAACTGAACAAGTAAACCCATTGTTTTACTTAATTGCTGTTTCTCCTGAGCTTGCTGCCTCTGCCCCTGCTCTCTCTTCCTTTTTCCATTTGTTTTCAACATTGAATCCCGCATGTCCTTGAGATCCAAGTCAGATCACAGCAACCCTCAGAACTCTCCAGTAGATTACCATGGCACTCCAAAGTCCACAGTAGCCTTCAACGTTGGGCAAAACATGGAGCATCCCTCTCCTTCCTCCTCTGACCCCATCACCTCTGTGTTCACCCCGCTCCTGCCGTCCTCCCTGCCTCCAAAACAGGTCGGGCCTTAGGGCTTTTGCACTTACTATTTGCCCTACTCAAATGTTCTTCATTCAGGCTCTTCAGCCTCCTCATTTCTTTCCTGAAGTGTCATTCTCACTGAGGCTTATCTAAAGCTGCAGCTACTGGGGCATTCCTGTCTCATCTCCCTGCTGTATTTTGTACTCCCTGCTCTCTTTTGTACTTTTAAACATACTATATCGTTTACCTTTCTTGTTTATATTTGTGTGTTTTTTCCCACTTGAATGTAAGCTCCAAAGATTTTATTTTTTTAAACTGAATTATTACTGTATTCCCAGAATAATTCCCTGGCAAATATTTGGTACTCAATAGTAATGCTAAGTTAGCAAATAAATGGTGAATTTAGAATCAAAATAATGTATCTATGGCCAAAATAAAACCTGAAATCCCTGTCTCATTTCCCAGACGTAACTGCTGTTAATAGTTTTAGTTATATGCTTCCAGACATACCTTCACAGAATCATTTATCTCAATAAAGGCGTCATACTATGCAGACTGTTCGACAAGATGCTTTTTTTCACTTTACACGGGCATCCTTTCATACCATTGTGTAGCTAGGCTGTGATTTGTTTTCCAAAAGACAGTTACCCAATTTATATGGTAAAGATTTTTGTCTATATTTTTGTAGTATTTCTGTAGGGTAAGTTCCCAGAAATATTGCACAATCATCGAAAAATTTTAGTGTTAAATTATTGGCCCCTAAAGGTACTAATTAACATCCCTCTCAACAGCATGTAAGATTCTTTGTTTTCTTTGGGGATTGGGGACAGAGTCTCACTCTGTTGCCCAGGCTGGAGTGCAGTGGTGCCATCTTTGCTCACGACAACCTCTGCCTCCCAGGCCCAAGCTGTTCTGCCTCAGCCTCCCAAGTAGCTGGGATTACAGGCACGTGCCACCACACCCAGCTAATTTTTGTAGAGATGGGGGTTTCACCATGTTAGCCAGGCTAGTCTCGAACTCCTGACCTTGTGATCAGTGCTGGGGTTACAGGCGTCAGCCACCGCGCCTGGGCCGATTCCCTGTTTTCATACTGTCATCAACTTTAAATACAAGTATTTTCAGTTTTTGCCAATGCTGTTAATTTAGAAATGTGTACGTGTATATTGTCTGGTGGGTGTTTGGACGGAAACGATCAAAATCGGGCAACTTTCCCAGTTTCCTTGAAGGGAGGGCTTGCCATTGGCCCCTCCTGGAAGTAGCTCGCTGTAGTTCTCCATCTTCCTGTTTTGAGGAGCGCAGGAGGAGATGGATCTGGGGTCTTCATCCATACGGTGGCTTGTTAAGGGCAACTGCAGCAGCCAGCCAGGTCACCCCCTAAAGCAAAGTTAACACCTTGCATGGTGCCTTGGTCAGCACCCACCAAATTCGAGGTTTCTCCTATCCTTCGACTCAAGTCTCTCTTGACAGATGGGATTTATTTCCTCCTAGAGCCAGTCACATTGGCTCAACCACCCTATCTTAAGAAAACAAATACAATATGGTTTTAGCTGGAAACTGCCCACTGTCTAAGTGGCTTTTTAAATGAAGAACTCAGGTTCACTAAGGCACGGCTTAGGCAAGGGCATGTGCGCAGAGGCCTGAGACGTTTGGAGAAGCGGCCCCAGGCGCAGGCGGGTCCCGCAGTGGGGCCCGTGCCGCCCAGGCGATCAGTCCCTTCAGTTAACCCGCTTCCCTCCTAGTAGGCCCGAGTCCCCTCGCCTCAGCCTCACGCAGCCAGAGCAAGGGGAAGAGGGAGTCCTTCGTGAGTTCGCCGCTCACTTTCGGCGGTGGGAAACCGATCCGAAGACCCTTTTGTAGGTGAAATGCTCAGCTCGCGCGGCTCTGAACCACTGGGGAGCAGTGGCGGCTGCGAGCCGGACTACGCCAGCACCTTCTCGTCCCGCCCCGGGGCAGCCCCGCCCCGCTCACGGCCGCGTGCGCGTGCGCGGTGCCAGGGGCGGGGCCTGGTCGCGTCTCGGTTGCCTGGATACCGAGAGCGTCCGTACTGGCCGCTGGCGCTCGCGAACTGCAGGGTCTGGGGTGTTATTGGAGGGGCAGTTGGTCCTCATTTCTCCCGAAGCCCGCGGAGGAGCGGGTAAGAGCCCCGCGAAGCCGGCCCCAACCTTGGGAAAGGGATGGGAGGCGACCCTGGCCGCTAGCCCCGCGCTGCTAGCGGCTCCACCGCGTCCTAGCCGACAGCTGCCCTTCTTCCTCGCAGCGCGCCGCGATTGCCCAGCCTGGTCCCTTCTGCGGAGAGCGATGCCGCTTCCCGACACCATGTTCTGCGCTCAGCAGATCCACATTCCCCCGGAGCTGCCGGACATCCTGAAGCAGTTCACCAAGGCTGCCATCCGCACCCAGCCGGCCGACGTGCTGCAGTGGTCCGCGGGGTAAGCACCCTCGGCCTGGGGAGCTGTCCGGTCTACGTGCCCAAGCCAGACGAGCCCAGAGGGCCCTCCTCCCGGACCAGGGGCCCGACGCGGCGCTCGGCGTCCTTAAGAGTATCAGGCAAAACTTTCCCCTTAGCATTGGTGACATCTATACTTGAGTGTCTATCTAGGAACCGTTTGGATTTATCGACCATGAGACCCGAAATTATTGCAAAATGCTCACTTACCTACAAAGTAATGGCAACTCAGTTGTTTAAAAGTGTTTATGATGAAGATAGACTAAAATTTAAAGCAATTGCATTGGGCAGAAAAGTGTCTACATTATGTTAAAAAAAATTTACATGGTTGCGGTCACTTTACTTGTGAAATGATTTTACAAAGAGGAATATTTTAGCTAAGTTCCTCATCTGCAGAGAATCCTCTCAAAGCTATGTATACCCAGAGCTAGTTAAATTTATTAGAACCGGGACGACCGTAGTCATACTGAGGTCATCATCCCTAGAGTGCTCCCGGTAAACTGTCCAGCAAATGAACCTTCACAGTTTTTTTTTTTTTTGCCACAAACATTCCGACACTTTCCAGGAACAGACATTCATAATCTCAAAGTTACAAGTCAACAGAACTTAGAGGCATTAAAAGAAATCCTCTTGGTTTTACAGGAGAACTCTTTGCCCCTTTTCAATAAACAGATGTAAAACAAAAACTTTTATGATGACAAGAGTCAGCATAGGTGTAAATTTAATTTAAATATTTTAGTCATCAACATGTCAAATTTTGACTGGGCTTGGTGGCTCATGCCTGTAATCCCAGCACTTTGGGAGGCCAAGCTGGGAGGATCACTTGAGCCCTAGAGTTTCAGACCAGTCTGGGTAACATAGCAAGACCCCATCTGTATTTTTTTATAAGAAAAATAATTTTAAAAGAAAAAAAAAGCCAAATTTTGCTGGCTTTCTCTAAATTCTACAACCAAGGTGAATTACTTTCCTTCGGCTGCTGTAACAAATCACCACAAAACTTGACAGCTGAAAACACAGACATACATTCTTGTAGTTCTGGATGCCAGAAGTCCAAAATCAGTTCCATTAGGCTAAAATCAAGGTGTTGGCAGGGCTTTGCTCTTTCCAGTGGCTCTCAGGAAAACCCAACTCGTTTCCTTACCTTTTCCGGCTTCTAGAGCTGCATTCCTTAGACTCCTTGGCTCATGTCCCCTTCCTCCATTTTCAAGGCCAGCATCTTCGAATCTCCCTCTGCCTCTCTCTTCCAAGGACCCTGGTGATTGCATTCAGTGGCCATCCAGATAGTCCAGGGCGATTTTCCCACCCGAGATCCTTAATCAGTCTACAAAATCCCTGTTATCATGTAAAGTAACATTCCCAGGTTCCTGCGACTTGGACCTGGATATCTTTGGGGCTGTTATTTTACCCACCAACTGAGCTACTTGTCCATCCAGTGCTTGCCCTCTGAGAAACGCTTTTACCAATGGTTTCTGAAAGACTCTTTCAAAGTTCTTGCCAAAGAAATATAGCCTCTGGTTTTAATCATTATTCAAGCTTAAATACAAGGATTTATAAGAGTTTGTGCCCTACAAAAAGTTCCAAGATTTAGCAACATTTTCTTGGAACATTAAATTATATTTAGTAATACCTTAGAGACAGTTATTTTATGCTTCACTTTGTTTATTTATTTTTGAGATGGAGTTTCACTCTTGTTGCCCAGGCTGGAGTGCAATGGTGAGATCTCGGCTCACAGCAACCTCTGCCTCCCCGGTTCAAGCGATTCTCCTGCCTCAGCCTCCCAAGTAACTGGGATTACAGGCACCCGCCACCATACCCAGCTAATTTTTGTATTTTTAGTAGAGATGGGGTTTCACCATGTTGGCCAGGCTGGTCTTGAACTCCTGACCTCAGGTGATCTACCCACTTGGGCCTCCCAAAGTGCTGGGATTACAGGTGTGAGCCACCACACCCAGCCTAAACTTCACTTTAAAAGGTTTAATCAGGCTGGGCACAGTGGCTCACACCTGTAATCCCAGTAGTTTGGGAGGCTGAGGCTGAGTCTGAGGCTGATGGAATCACCTGAGGTCAGGAGTTCAAGACCAGCCTGACCAACATGTTGAAACCCCATCTCTACCGAAAATACAAAAATTAGCTTGGTGTGGTGGCACGCACCTGTAATCCCAGCTACATGGGAGGCTGAAGCAGGAGAATTGTTTGAACCTGGGAAGCAGAGGTTGCAGTGAACCAAGATCGTGCCACTGCACTCCAGCCTGGGTGATAGAGCAAGACTCCATCATAAAAATAAATAAATAAATAAATAAAAGACTTAATCAGGAACTTTCCGAATGTACCATGCTACTAATTTCTCTCAAGAGCCATTTATTTATTTATTTATTTATTTTTGAGATACAGTCTTGTTCTGTGGCCCAGGCTGGAGTGCACTGCTGTCATCTCAGCTCACTGCAACCTCTGCCTCCTGGTTCAAGCAATTCTCCTGCCTTAGCCTCCCAAGTAGCTGGGATTACAGGTGGGTGCCACCATGCCCAGCTAATTTTTGTATTTTTAGTAGAGATGGGGTTTCACCATGTTGGCCAGGCTGGTCTCGAACTCCTGGCCTCCCATAGTGGTGGGATTACAGGCTTGAGCCATGGCACCTGACCAAGAACAATTTTTGAGTTTAGAAGAAAACTCAGACATTATTCATTTAGCAGTATATATGTAATTGTAGGCTCAAATGTGTTTCAGCTGTCACAGGACATAATCTGTTAGGGAGAGCTATTCAAAAGTAACTCGAGTAAGGCGGGACTTGGTAAGTGCAAAAATGAAGGGTCATGAAAGTTAAGCAAAAAGTGGTTTGGTCCTTGAGAGATTTTATAGGCAGAGAGATTGGGGCTTGGGTGGGGAGGAGAGGATTCCAGGAAGAGGAAGCAGCACAGGAAGAAGGGGGCAGAAACAGGAAGAAGAAAACCCATCAAAACCAAAACAGGAAACCAGGACACCCATGGACATAACTGCTGTAGAACAAGCAAGCAGGCTGAGCACGGTGGCTCACACCTGTAATCCCTGCATTTTGGGAGGACGAGACGGGCAGATTACTTGAGCTCAGAAGCTTGAGACCAGCCTGCACAACGTGACAAGATCTTGTCTGTACTAAAAATAAAATTAGCCGGCCGTGGTGGTGCATGCCTTTAGTCCCAGCTATTCAGGACACTGAGGCAGGAGGATCGCTTGAGCCCAGGAGCTGGAGGCTTCGGTGAGCCATGTTCACAACACTCTACTCCAACCTGGGTGACAGAGCAAGAGCCTGTCTAAAAAGGAAAAAACAAACAAAAAAGATGCAGCAAGTAGCCGTTCCTCTTTCCCCAGGTTAGGGTTCTTTTCAAAGGAGATTCTCAGGTGGGCAGATATCAAAGCTGAGCCAGCCTCCCCCAAGCCTGTGGACTCCACCGTGAGGGAGTCGGCTGTTCCTTATGATACCATCGTGCAGTTGTGCCTCACACAGGACAATGAACGTAAGAATCGGTCAAGTAACAGGGGCTGCTTTGGCTGGTGTGGGCCTCAAGGGAACTGGCAGAGGTTAACATTAGTTGGTCTCACCTCAAAAGCAGGCTCTCCCAGCCTCCTACTGACAGGTGGGGAAGGCACAGGAGGAAGGGGTGTCCTGTGCGTGATGGGACTTAGCAGCCTCCTGGCCTGCACCCACCAGATGCCTGGAGTACCATCCACCCTCTGCTGTGACAATCAAAAATGTCTGCAGGCCGGGCACGGTGGCTCACCTGTAATCCTAGCACTTTGGGAGGCCGAGGTGGGTTGACTGAGCTCAGGAGTTTGAGACCACCCTGGGGGAAACATGGTGAAACCCCGTCTCTACTACAATATAAAAAATTAGCTGGGCTTGGTGGTGCACATGTGTAATCCCAGCTACTCAGGAGGCTGAGGCTGGAGAATTGCTTGAACCGGAAAGGTGGAGGTTGCAATGAGCTGAGATGGCGCTACTGCACTCCAGCCTGGGCCACAGAGAGAGACTCTGCCTCAAAAAAAAAAAAAACCCACAAAAACAACAACGAAAAGAGTCTCCAGAAATTGCCAAATGCCTTTTGGCTGGTGGGGAAGGAGGAGGAACATTATTATCCCCCACTGAGAACTCTGCTTCCAGAGGCTGTATCTAGCTCGGGATTCCTTGCCTGAGTTATGAGGAATTCCCCCATGAAACAGGTGAAAACCTTGATTAGTAGGAATGTGGCAAAATGAGGCACCCATTCTTCACCTGCACCCTTTAGGTCTTAAGGTTCACATTTGTCTAACTCATTGCTGCCTTCATTTTAACTTTTCTTCAAATCATTAACAAAGCCACAAAATGGAGCTGAAGTTGTCTTACACAGCAAGACAACAAAGTCAAATTTGAGGGGTGTAAAGAGAAAGGATGAGATATGAAGTTTATTTTAGTCTGTCAGACATCTACTTATCCGTATTTATCTGTAGCAACGTTTCTAACTAGTCATGGCTTTAAAATTGTTATCTGTGGCCCTGGCGGATGTTTTAATGTTCATTTTTCCTGGATATGCTATCTCTTTTCATCATGCTAAGGTCATTAGGGCCCCAAATGATGTGGCTTCAGCATCGCCACCTCTGGGAAAGATACCAAGGGGCATGAGTTTCTCAGAAGGTCTTGCCTGGCACCCCTCCCACCACAAGCCAGAGGCTGGATATGGGTTCCCTCTTGACTTATTGCCCCAACAGTTTCCCACTCTTGCCCCCAACGTAAGCAGCAATATCAGTGTCCCAGAAAGGAACAATTAAGGGGAAAAATACCAGGCAGGAAAAGTAGGGGGAGTGGTGGGAGCCAGGCCAGCACCTGCCATTCCCAGTGTGGAAGCAGGTGACCTGCGTGTTCCTGGGCTGCCTCAGGGTTGAATATGCAGATGCTTAAAGTCAATCACCTCAAAAAGCAGCAAGACCAAACCCACCTGTCAAAAGTGGGAAAATGGCCTGGCACAGTGGCTCACAGCGATAATCCCAGCAATTTGGGAGGCCAAGCTGGGAGAATCACTTGAGGCCAGGAGTTCCAGACCAGCATGGGCAATGGAGCAAGACCACATCTCTACAAGAAATAATTAAAAAGATTAGCCAGGTGTGGTGGTGTGTGCCTGTAGTCCCAGGTACTTAGGAGGCTGAGGCAGGAGGATCCCTTGAGCTTGAGAGGTCGAGGCTACGGTGAGCCATGATTATGTCACTGCACTCCAGCCTGGGTGACAGAGTGAGACCCTGTCTCAAAAACTTTAGGAAGAAAAAAAAAATAATACACAGAGCTCCAGCTGATTGTGAAGTGGCAGGGAGGAGGGGAAGAATAACACACATTGAAGGAGCTTTTGCGAGTGCCAGCCACGGTGCCAAGCCCTTCTCACTCAGTGCTCTCTGACCCTCCAACAGAGACTCTCATTATCCCCTTTGCCAACAGAGAAACTAAGGCATGCAGAGAAGGTTAAGTCAGAGAACTAAGTGGAGGAACCAGGACATAAGCCCGGGATGTTGGTCTTCAGAGCTGTCCTTCCTAATCACCATTGTTTTGGGGGGTTATTGAAGAAATTGCATCGCATAGCTGCTTTTTGTGTATTGATGAGCTTTCAGAGATGTCTGTTATTTATTAGATATTTTTCAGCTTTGTCAAGAGGAGATCCACTTCCTGTAAAGGACAGAATGGACGTGCCCACGGCAACTCAGAAAACAGACACAGGCCTGACTCAAGGACTCCTGAAAATTTTGCACAAGCAGGTATGGGGGGTTCTGTGGCCTCAGGCAACTGGCCTGTGCTTTCCTTACCATTCACTGTGCATTGATGACAGAGCGAGGCCCACCCCGGCAATGTATTTCAAACCTCCCACAGTCCCTGAAGTCCTGCTTTCCCTGCCACACATCGTCAAGGTTGATTCAAGGAAGAAATATGTGAAATATGTTGTGTTTGGGAGGTCTTTTTCTAGCTTCAGCAGCCCCAAGTAACTATCCAGGGGTGGATTTTAGAAAAGTGAAATGTAATTTCTTTAAAATACAAAATTTACATGACACTAGATTCTGCTGGGCAAAAAATACAAAATTCCAGAATCTGGGGGGTTTCCAGTCTGTTCTCCAGGTGTGCATTTTTGAAAGCTGTGTGCGGGCCTGAGTAAGCCTCTGCCTTCTCTGTCTGAAGGCGGGGCTGGACTTTGGCGCTCAAGGTGGGCAGCAGCCTCTGGTGTCCAGTTCTGTGGAGAGCCTGGGCCGCCTTCCTGCCTTGCATTTCTTCGCCCCACACGCCATCCTGTTTTTAGAGACATGAGTTACTAGAAAGTGGGTAATGGAGCAAGGCTAGACATTCCTCATGACTCGGTTCTTTTGCTAAAAGAGACACCAATGGCATAACCTTGATTTTCAGACTGACTTATCCCATTCTACATTGTGAAGTGCTGTACTTCTGTGCAGGATACAGTGAATTCTGAAACTAGGACTTTTCCATGGCTACCTGAAGGGAAATGAAGAACTCTTGAATGGTGTAGCTTGGGAAAAGACATGCTGAAATTGCTCAAAGCCTTTTCATCCAAGATACTGCTAGCAGATTGCAGAAGTTATCAGCTTTGATAGACTGTTTAAAATAGTAGAAGGAAGGCCAGGCATGGTGCCTCATGCCGTTAATCCCAGTACTTTGGGAGGCTGAGGCAGGCAGATCACTTGAGGTCAGGAGTTCAAGACCAGCCTGGCCAACGAGGTGAAACTTTGTCTCCAATAAAAATACAAAACTTAACAGGGTGTGGTGCTGTGCACCTGTAATCCCAGCTACTTGGGAGGCTGAGGCGGGAGAATTATTTAACCCTGGGAGGTGGAGTTTGCAGTGAGCCGAGATCGTGCCACGGTACTCCAGCCTGGGCCACAGAATGAGACTATCTCAAAAATAAATAAATAAATAAATAGTAGAAGGAATACATTGATTTTCAGTTTTAAGATTTCTCCTCTCTAACTGTTAATGTGTTTAGGGGCTGGATTTTTAAAATATTTTTTACTGAGGTTTATTTATTTATTTATTTATTTTTTTGAGATGGAGTCTCGCTCTGTCGCCCAAACTGGAGTGCAGTGGCCGGATCTCAGCTCACTGCAAGCTCCGCCTTTCGGGTTTACGCCATTCTCCTGCCTCAGCCTCCCGAGTAGCTGGGACTACAGGCGCCTGCCACCTCGCCCAGCTAGTTTTTTGTAGTTTTTTTTTTAGTAGAGACGGGGTTTCACCGGGTTAGCCAGGATGGCTAACATCTCCTGACCTTGTGATCCGCCTGTCTCGGCCTCCCAAAGTGCTGGGATTACAGGCTTGAGCCACTGCGCCCGGCCCTGAGGTTTATTTTTTATTGTGAAGCATTTCAGACAGAGAGTGGAGTATCATATACTCAATATCAGTATGCCTGTTTCATTAAGTCATAACATGATGCTGTATTCGCTTCACCGTCCTTTTTTCATTTAAGAAATAAAAGGTTGCCGCTTACTGCCTTCCCTGCCTCCCCTCGCCAGGGCTGACAGAACCCACTGTCATGCATTTGGAGTTCATCTGTCCCCTGCATGGGGCAGGTGACTCGGTGTATGTTGAATTTTCACAGCATTCTAGTGTTTCCCAGGTTTTAAAACGTACGTAAATTGTCATACTATGTTTTCTAAACAGTGTCACCACAAGCAGTATGTGGAATTAACAGATCTTGAACAGAAGTGGAAGAACTTGTGCCTGCCGAAGGAAAAATTCAAAGCGCTTTTACAACTGGATCCTTGTGAAAACAAAATCAAGTGGATAAACTTTTTAGCACTTGGGTGCAGCATGCTTGGTGGGGTATGTACCTATAAACGCATGTCAGTCATTCTGTGTCAGCATGGTCCCAGCTTAAAAATCCTTTCGGTTTCAGTAACTAAACGAAACACTTCAGTAACTTTGTCTTAGCAAAGCATTTCCCCCTGCTCTAGGCTTATCATATTAATATTTTTGGGCTTATAGTTATTTTAATTTACAGAAATTACTTATGAATGCCTCAACTTAAAGGTTAACAGTAGATGAAAGATGGATACTATTAAACTATATTTAGGTTTTAGAAGAAAATGCATCAATGACTTTTTAAAACTACAAATCATTTTGTAAACTGATAGCTGTTTTCCTCATCTGTGGAAAGAGGCATACAATTATTTTCTACTTTAGTAGAAATCTATCATTATTATTATTATTATTTTGAGACGGAGTTTTGCTCTTGTTGCCCAGGCTGGAGTGCAATGGCGCAATCTCAGCTCACCACAACCTCCGCCTCTCCAGGTTCAAGCAATTCCCCTGCCTCAGCCTCCCGAATAGCTGGGACTACAGACGCCTGCCACCATGCCTGTCTAATTTTGTATTTTCAGTAGAGACGGGGTTTCTCCATGTTGGTCAGGCTGGTCTCGAACTCCCGACCTCAGGTGATCTGCCCACCTCGGCCTCCCAAAGTGTTAGGATTACAGGTGTGAGCCACCACGGCGGCCTTAGAAATCTATTATTAATAACTAATAGATACAGCGCAACTTTGCTGGTGTTCGAGTATAAGCCAAGCGACTTAGGAGTAAGACATATCCTCCAGGTGACAAGGCGAGCCTGGGAGGTCGGGGCGAGAAGGGAGATGGGATGATGTTGGCAGGACTTCCTTTGCAAACCCAGAGTCAGTCTTCTCAGCTAAAGTCTTGCTGTGAGACATGGTGGTTGGGTGAAGGAAGAGTAACCGGGCATCAGCCATGTGACGCTTACAAAGAAAGGAGGCAGAGCAAGGAGAACCAGCTCTGACTACACAGATGAACAATTTGATTTTACCCCCTCCCTTCAGTCTGTGGCCCAGCGTGTATGACTGGACGCCCCTGTGCTTGCTTCACAGCCCTCACTCAGCTTTGGTCCATGCCCAGAGCTCTTTCATTCCATTTTCATTAAAACAAATTCCTTGAAATGGGTGGTGGTAAACACCCACAAACCTACCCAACGTGGTCGCTAACGCACCCACTTCCAACCACCCGTGTCCTCCTCCCGCGTCCTGTCCCCCTGCCTGGTGGCCTGGAGCAACGACATTTCTGAAGCTCCTGCTTCTCGCTCCCTGGCCTCTGAAACGCATACTTCTGTGTGTCCCCCAAGAGGTACATTGCGGAATTGTAGTTGGTTTTGACTTGATGAAAAGACAATTGTGTTGTTAGTAATTTTCTGAAATTTTTATTCTAAATTATATGACTAGATGTATTCGTCTGTATATCACAGACCGCGTTGTTCATTCCCTTCCTCTGCCATGTCACATCTGAGTGCAGCGCAGCTCACCAGCTCCGCGGATGGCCCCAGTGGGAAACTGTGTGCCCTCAGGGAGTCGGGTGTGGTGTGGCTGTAGAATGAGCAAGAGTTTTGTTGTGAAACTGCTCAAAGGCAATGGAGGTGCTTCCTGTCAGCCCTGGGCTACTTGTGCCAAGGCCTGGATGTTGGCAGGCCCGGTACCCTCCAGTAGCAAGGACAGGTGCAGATGGCACCAGGGGAGTGTCTCAGGGGTATTATCAAGATAGACAAAGGCAAATACATTTAATTATTGGAGACATTTTTATGTCACTTTGTTAATCTGGAACTCTGTGAAATCTGTCTATCTATCTATCTATCTATCTATCTATCTATCTATCTAATCTATCTATCTATATCTGTATCTAGCTATATATTTTTTGAGATGGAGTCTCACTGTGTCACCCAGGCTGGAGTGCAATGGTGTGATCTTGGCTCACTGCAACCTCCCAGGTTCAAGCGATTCTCCTGACTCAGCCTCCCGAATAGCTGGGATTATAGGCGTGCACCACCATGCTCAGCTAATTCTTATATTTTTAGTAGAGACGGGGTTTCACTGTGTTGGCCTGGCTGGTCTTGAACCCTTGACCTCAGGTGATCTACCAGCCTCGAGTTCTGGGATTACAGATTACAAGGTGTGAGCCACTGTCCCCGCCTAAATATATATATATATATATATATTTTTTTTTTTGATTCAGAGTCTTGCTCTGTTGCCCAGGCTGTAGTGCAGTGGTGTGATCTGGGCTTACTGCAACCTCTGCCTCCCAGGTTCAAGTGATTCTCATGCCTCAGTCTCCCAAGTAGCTGGGATTACAGGTGTGCACCACCATACCTGGCTAATTTTTTGTATTTTTAGTAGAGACGGAGTTTCACCATGTTGGCCTGGCTGGTCTTGAACTCCTGACCTCAGGTGATCTGCCCGCCTCAGCCTCCCAAAGTACTGAGATTACAGGTGTGAGCCACCTCTCCCAGCCCTGAAATCGATATGTTAACAATATAAAATTGTATGCAATATTTGAATTAATGTTGGTGGTTTCTGCCTCTAAGCTTAGTTGTAAAATTTTGATTTTAACAATGATGAGAAAGTAGAATAATTCATGTTTTTGGATCCATCTTTATAGTTTTCACCTTCCTAACTGTGAAAATTGAGCAATAGATTTAAAACACAATTGAACGTGATTTGGAAAGTAAGGCCTCTTGTCCATGTAGAGTGTGTGACACTAGATGGAGACATTGTGTTAAGGATAGAGCTTGGCCATCTAAACTGACTCCTGGGGAAGAGGCATCACAAACAGCACACATTCTTTTGTGTTCTTCCTGTCATATATTACTTGACCCACAGAGAATAACTGGACACAAGGAAGCATGCTGTGTGTCACTGCGGGTTCCTGCCTGTCTCCTAACTTGAGCCACCTTTGCCAGCAGGACTCCAGATTTGCCCTTGACTCCTTCCATAGGTGCTGGAGGCCCCTCCTGGGTGTAGAGAGCCACGGTCACCCTCTGCTCTGGTCCAGTGCGGCTGTAGGCTCGGGGTCCGGTTCAGGTGTGAGAGCTGACCTCTCCTCCCTCAGAGGAGTGTGTGCTCGTCTGGGGTCCTTGTCTGCCGCCAGGGATGCCTGCTCTGCCCTGGCTCCCGCGGCCCACAGAGTGCTGAGCATAAGCTCAAACACCTGTTTCGGAGTGTGCCGGGTAGACAGGAGGGGCTCGGACCCGCCAGGCCTTGGTGTGGACACTTGTGTTGTTGACCTTGTTGACCCTGGGTGGCTTGGAGGTGTGCTAAGAACACAAAGCTGTGAATTCAAGGAGGGGTTTCATCATGTTGCTCAGCATCATAAGCGTTCATTTTTATGCTTTAAAAAAATACCTTCAAAAAGGAGGAAATAAAGAAGTGAAGTGCGACGAGAAGAATTTGTAGTGGAGTATCGCCTGCGGATGTTTATTTCACATAGGGTGCTGTGTCATTGGTGGCTAGCCGCTGCCTGCGTGAGTCGGATAGATGTCATTCCTGCTCCCTGCGTCTATGGCAGGGCATGGCTTGTGGCAGGTGTAATCTCTGTGCTGTTACATTTATTTCTCTTAGAAATCACTCTAGTCAAATTCGTCAAGTTGAAGATCTCCAAAAAGACTGGAAACCTCTGTTTTCATTTCTGAGTCATACGTATCATTCATTCCACAGATGTTTACTGTGCATTATTTTGGGCCAGATCCCGTTCTAAGTGCTGAAGGTTCTGGAGTGAACAAAATGGGCAAAAGTCACCAGGTTATTGGAGCTGATGTCTTGTTACATCCTTGAATCCCTGAACACTGCTCTAGTTATTACATCAAAAGCCATCAATTCAGGTGAAGGGGCACTGTGAGCTTCCCCAGGCAGGTGATCAAGGACATTAAATTGCCATCTGGGTGTTAAGAGATTCTTGTCCTGTTTCTCAATGTTTTGATGTGCTTCCATGGTGAAATGACCATATTTATATGTTGTGGCTTTTATTTAAATTTTTTTTTTTTTTTTCTGTAAGAGACAGGGTCTCATTCTGCCACCCCGGCTGGAGTGCAGTGGCATGATCATAGCTCACTGCAGCCTCAACCTTCTGTACTCAAGCGATATTCCCACCTCAGCCTCCCAAGTCACTGGGATTACAGGCCTGCGGCATCACACCCAGCTAATTATTTATTTTTTGTAGAGACAAGTATCTTGCCATATTGCCCAGGCTGGTGTCAGTTCCTGAGCTCAAGCAATCCTCTCGTCTTGGCCTCCCAAAGTTCTGGGATTTATAGGTGCAAGCCAGAGCCTGGCTGACTTTTATTTTTCCATTTCTACAATGCCATTAATGATCCTGAGCATTAAAGCTGTGGATCAAAATGTTTTGTTTTGTCTTTTAAGCATGGAGATCTTTTTTTAAGATAAGAAAATTGTGAACCAAGTCTTTCATCCCCATACTCACACTGACAGAGTCAGTCCGTTATGATCAAAACAAATAACATAGACTTCAGTGAGGCTTTTTTTTTTTTTTGAGACAGAGTCTCACTCTGTCACCCAGGCTGGAGTGCAGTGGTGCGATCTCAGCTCACTGCAACCTCCGCCTCCCGGTTCACGCCATTCTCCTGCCTCAGCCTCCCGAGTAGCTGGGACTACAGGTGCCCACCACCATGCCCGGCTAATTTTTTGTATTTTTGGTAGAGATAGGGTTTCACAGTGTTAGCCAGGATAGTCTTGATCTCCTGACCTTGTGATCCACCCGCCTCAGCCTCCCAAAGTGCTGGGATTACAGGCGTGAGACACCACGCCTGGCTAGTCAGGCTTTTAAACACATTTGAACTTTCTTAATCACAGAAGCATCTCTCTTCGTTTGCAACCACAGATGCACACGTGTCTAGCGCAGCTTTCCATCTGAACACGGTGCACGCAGTGGGCATGATTTCTAGGGTTTGACCATGTGTGGGAGTGTGCAGAGCCCTGCATGTGTATTCTCTGGAATCCTCCCAACAGCCCTTTGAGGAAGGCACCGTCAGGTTTGCAGGCTGGTGCCCCAAGGCAGAGAGAAGCTGAGTCACAACAGGTGACTTGGAAGTGGGGAGAGGAGAGGATTCCTCCTAATGGCTCCATAGCCCAAGGAGTGTGCAGCCCACAGGTTAGGACCACCGTATTCAAGTTTACGCCTGAGATTTCCTGTCTTGGAGAAGAACAACTCCTCGGGACAGTCATCAAAATCATTTTGTGTCCTGAAGTGATTCATCCCCTGGAAGACATTCAACCTTGGCCTTCTGACAACACACACTTTGGAGCTCTCAGAACATCGCCCCATCCAGTTGTGCTACAGCATGTCAGATTCAGTGACTGACCTATGACGGTACCCTGCTGACCCGATGTGACGGCCACCTGCGCCAGTGACAGAGACTGCATCCTGGCTTACTCCTTGCTGCCATTTCCTTCCAGGTTTCCCCAGCTAGGGCTCGAAAGCCCATTTGGATATGTCCAAGAAAGGCCAACAGAATTCCTCGTAGCCCCTGCAGCTGGTGGGAAGACACAGCCATGCCCCCACCGCTCAGTGGGAGCCTGAGGCCATAGGCATGTTTAGGAAGCTGTCCCTGAAGACAAAGGAGCTGCTCGGGCTCCTGACTCCCCGGCCCCAGCTCCAGTTTCCCTGATGGCTCATGTCCTTCCCTCTGTGGGAAAGAGGCAGGGCCACGCTCCATTGACCAACCTTGCCCCTTCCGCTGGAGATTCCCATGGGCTGCTGATGTGGGCCGCTGTGGCCTCCCCACCCTGTCCTGGACAGGATATCACACCCTAGCCACGGGGTGAGCTGCTGCTTCCCATTCGGGGCCTCCTACCCTTACCTGCTGTCAGCCCCAGAAATGGTTTTAAATTAGAAAACTCTGGAGGATAACAGAATTTGATGAAAAGGCCCTTAAGCTTTTGAACATGCAGTGCTGGGTTAGAGGCTTTTGAACATGCAGTGCTGGGTTAGAGGCTTTTGAACATGCAGTGCTGGGTTAGAGGCTTTTGAACGTGCAGTGCTGGGTTAGAGGCTTTTGAACGTGC
>NW_012115110.1:7984809-7987124 GCF_000951035.1 Colobus angolensis palliatus
AAAAAAAAAAAAAAAAGCAACTAAGTGCAGCTTGCCAATCACCTCTGCCCAGCATGTATCGCCCACAGGAGAATAAATCAGCAACACGGTGGAGGGCAGCATGGGGCATTCATGCCAAGGAGAGGGTCTTTTGGCTGGTGTACAAGTGACTGTGCCACCCACAGGCCTTTGGAATTGAGAAATAAATTTGAAGAAATGTAACTCTCTGCACAAGATCAAGCAAGTTGCCTTATGAATCCTTCTGAATATAAAGATTGCTGCAGATCTTATTGTCAGAAGCGTTGACGTGGGTAGTGTCATCACGCCTTTGCAGAGGCAGTGATGCTCGAGTGTTTTGATGTCTTTTTCCTTAAATACCACTTCCTCTGAAGCCTTGGAACAGCACGGTACACAGATCTCATCTGCCTGCTCCATCCACGCCAACTCCTTCCTTCCCGACTCATCCTTCCTGAGGCCCTGCAATCCTGCACACGGTGGTGACGGACTTCCATTTGTGTCGGGTGTAAAAGCAAATCCCGTCATAACAACATGTCTTTGAAAGTTTCAAGGAAGGAACATGGATTGTGAAATACACGACTCTACTTTGAGCAAGTCCTCTCTTGGGGACAGTCTTTTAGGGGAGCCGCGTGTGCAGCGGTCCTGGCACGGTGCCTGCAGCTCCGCAGAGCGGGTTCTGCACTTTTCCTAGAGAGAGCATCACGTTGCCCTGGGGGCTGCACTCACCGGCTAACCGTGCTGTCCACCTCAGCGGCACCAGGTGCAGCCGCCAGCCCACCGGCACTGCTGGTGTGGGAAGGGGGTGGAAATGGGAGGAACTGCCCCATCAGGCCGCTGGGGACGGGGAGCTCAGTTCCGTTCAGGGCTCCATCTCCTGCAGCCAAATGTCTGGGTCCCCAAGTAGGCGACGTCTCTGCCCCGGGTCTTGTTCCTGGAGCCCACCTGGCAGCTGCTAGACATAAAAAAACGGAGTAGTCACTGGGGTGAGCTCAGAGGCCCACCAGCTGCGCTCCAGTCCTGGCTGGGTGACTTGGATGATTGCTGAGACCCTCTGGGCCTGGCCAGGGTGTCTCTCTGCGCCTCACAGTAACCACACGAGGTGACTGTCATTATTCTCACTGCCAGAGGAGGAGGGCAGGCTGTGTTATCAGCCTTGCTCTGACCACGGTGTTCTGTAGGGGAGGCTCATTTTGTCCCATAGCCTGGAGCAGGCTCAGAGCCCTTTCCTGTCCCTGAGGATGTGGGGTTTATTCCTGACACAGCCGCTGTGGAGCCAGACAGGCCTGGCCTGGCTCGCGGCGGCCCTTTCCCTGTGTCTGCAGCTCTCCTGTGGGGACGGTGCTTGGCACTGGCCCTACTGTGTTTGTTTCTTGCGCTTCCCTCAGAAGCACAGCCCCGGATTCATCCCTGCAGGCGATTCCCCAGGGATGCCAGCCGCCTCCGTGGCTGCTGCAAGTCGGAGCTCTCAGTCTGCCCTCACACCCCACCCCAGCAGCCTGCAGGGTACCAGCCTGCTCGGGAAGGTCCTGGTTCTCAGCCATGTTTGCCAAGTGATGTGGTGTAAATACTCCCACTGCAGCTGAGTTCAGGCTGCCAAGGTGACGTCCTCCAGCTCACACAACTGCTGGAAACTTTGCAGTTGGCTCACGAGTCGCTCCAGCACAGCACTGGGCTCCGAGGAAATCCTGCTCCACCCACCAGTCCTTGTCCTTCCTGGCCTGTCCCGTGTGCTTTGACATGGGAGATTGCTCTCTCCACCAGGAAACACTTTTCTTCACTCACCAGCAGCCTCCCTCCTGGCCGTGCCTTCCAGGTCCCCTTGCTGGGCCCTCACTCCCCAGCTCTTGGTGGTATGGTGTGTCCAGGCACTGTCCTCCCACCTCAGCAACCTCATGGGGCTCAGCTGTATACACCATCCTGCTCGTACACACCATCCACCCCGTGTATACCATCCCCCTGTGTATACCATCCCTCCCCCGTGTATACCATCCCTCCCCCGTGTATACCATCCCTCCCCCGTGTATACCATCCCCCCGGTGTATACCATCCCCCTTGTGTACACCCTCCTGCTCGTGTACACCATCACCCCGTGTACACCATCCTCTGCCGTGTACACCATCCCACTGTGTACACCATCGCCCGTGTACACCACCCTGCCCGTGTACATCTTCTCCTTCATGTACACCATCCCCCCGTGTACACCATCCCCCGTGTACACCATCCCCCGTGTACACCATCCCGCCTGTGTACACCACCCCACCCATGTACACCATCCCCCCGTACACCATCCCACCATGTACACCATCCTGATATACACC
>NW_012115110.1:7988484-8032813 GCF_000951035.1 Colobus angolensis palliatus
AAAAAAAAAAAAGAAAATGTCACCCTCCATCCCGGCACTGCCTGCCTGCTGCTCCAGGCATGCCCCCTTCCAGAGCACCCTAGAATCCAGGTGTTGTGGCTTTCCCACTCACCTGTGATCTCCACCTGAGCAGGGGTTAGTCATCTGTTCACTGCTACATCCTGGTGTGTAACAGGCACTTGGCAAATGTGGAGGGAATGAAGGGCTGTTGCCATGTGTGTGTGTTGGCGAGGGGGGTACATTTAAGCAGCCACCCATGTGAGCTCACCTTCATCAGTAGGCAGCGTGACCATCCAGGCAGGTACGAGATGGCCACTCTGGCAAGGACGGGCTTCACAGAAGGGACTCGAGGTGGGGACTGAGGGGAGGGTCCCGTAGGCCAGCTGCGGAATTTGGACACCTGCCCCTCAGCTTACCCTGGCCAGGGTGTTGAAGGCTGCAGGTCATGATGTCTTGGTGCAGAAGGAGAAAAGGAGACCTGGGCTATGTATTTTCTTTTGAAAAGATAGTAATCTTATGTTACAAGGTTTCCCCCACCTCCTTCAAACAAACACACACACAAACAGCTCCTGTTTTTTCAACAAGGATGAACTGAACAAGTTGGAGGTGGGAGGCCATGGGCTGGCCCCGGGGGGCCGTGGTGCCCAAGCCCTGCAGCTCCAGCACCACGAAGGCTCTGGTCTTATGAAGATGACCTTGGCCTGTTAGCTGCCCCAACCAGGGCCGTGGCTGGGAAGGCAGGTGCTGAAAGCGTCTGCCGTGTGGAGGCAGGAAGGTTGCGCAGAGGATGGGCCTTTCCTCTGAAAGCGGAGGGTGGGCTGCTGTCTGAGATGAGCCCAGCAGTTTGGAAGAGTGTGAGGGAGATGAATGGTTTGCAGGGAGGAAGTCCAGGTGTTGTCCCGGGGCTAAGACAGAGCCCAGAGCCTTCTGTGTGAACAGGGATGGAGCCGGGACAGAGCCCTCCCTTCTGCCTGGTGGGCATCAGCAGACACCCAGGGCCTCCTTGTAGGCATGCAGGCCGTTGGCTGCCAGCCCTGCCCTCTGCAGGCAGCACCTCTGGCTGGTGGCAGAGTGTATTCAGCCCCTGGGCACATCCCCGGGTGTGTCTCTGGGCCCAGCTGGGCGGCTGCACAGTTCTGCATTAGCTTAGGAAGTTGGTTTTAAAGACATTGATGCTTCCTTTTGTCTGTAACAGTCATTTCTATTTGAATAGAAAATAAGATCTGTGAATCAGAATTCTTTCCTGGTCAATTGCACTCCATTCAAACCTTTCCTTTTGATTTTTCATTATGGCAATTGTACATTCCCCTAGTTCTCAGTTCAGATGGAGAGCGCACTTTTTGGAGAATTTCTGTCAAATATGCTAGAGTGTTGATTCTGCTGGTGCCCGTTTTCAATGTGAGTGATGCCAGGAGTAACTGTTTTTCTCCTCACTTGGCTGTGGTGCTCCTAGTCCTTGAACACTGCGCTGAAGCACCTGTGTGAGATCCTCACGGACGATCCGGAGGGCGGGCCCGCTCGCATCCCCTTCAAGACGTTTTCCTATGTCTACCGCTACTTGGCCAAATTAGACTCAGACGTGTCTCCCTCGGAGACGGAATCCTACCTTGCCTCTCTAAAGGAAAATATGTAAGTATGCATACTCTCTAGGATTCAGGTATGTTGACGATGGGAGAATTTCCTGTTTCACTTCCCCCTTGAAGGGAAAAACTCAGTTTTTCCTTTGCTCTCACATCACAACAAGAATCAACACAGAAGACTGCTATGACCAAATGTGTGGAGGTTCTTCCTCACCAAAAAGCAAGCAAGCAGTCCTGCAGCAGACACCAGCTCTGCTCCTGTCTACCTGGAGATAGTGTGAGATCCCACAGGTTGAGGGCTCCGTCCCCGAGACTGCCCCCACCCAGCCGCATTTCTGATGCTAGTTGCAAGCCCCAGGTTATTTTGCCTGTGCTTCTGACTGACTGGCTATCAATCAGGGTTCCCACAACCCCTCCTCGGGTCAATTAATTCGCTAGAATGGCTCACAGAACTCAGGGAAACACTCATGTTTACTAGTTTATTAAAGGATATTTTAAAGGCTACCAACAGTCAGAGGAAGACAGACACAGAGGTCTGGAAGGGTCTGGAGCATGGCGGCTTGTGCCCCCATGGAGTTGGGGTACGTCCCCTCCCTGCCCGCGAATGAGCTCCTGTTGGCCTTCCTGTTGGTCTCGATGTGTTTAGCTACCGGGAAACTTTCTAAGCCCTGTCCTTTTAGGGTTTTTTTGTTTGTTTGTTTGTTTGTTTTTTCTGGAAGCTTCATGATTGATTAAACCTTGAAGGCCATTAGTGGTTACCTAAGCCATCAGCCCCTCTCCCCACCTCCAAGGTTGGCTGGGCTGCAAGTCCCGCCCCCCTAATCCTGCCTTGGGTTCTCCGGTGACCAACCCCATCCTGAAGCTATGTGAGCCGTCAGCCAATCATGAGCGTGAAGAAAGAACTCACTTTGGAGATTCCACAGATTTTAGGAGTTGTATGCCAGGAGGCGGGGTTGAAGACCAAATATATATTTCACAATATCACGTCCCTGGTCTGCAATCACTTTGTCCCAGCAAATCCCGTGTTTGGCACAAGGTTTAGGCACACCTGACAGTATTCAGATTGTGCGTAAGTGGAGCTGCAGATCAAAGGCCATCAGCGAAAGCAGGCAGCACCTCAGAAGGGAGCCGACCTCTCCCTCTCCCGTGGCTCCCACCCATGTGCGCTGAGGCTCAGGTTTCTTTAGACTTCAGAGGGAGAGAATGTATCCTTTCATTAAGACTCGTTTATCCCAAATCTATCCTGATTCCTATGTACAGCATGTCAGGTGGTATTAAATTGTAGCATGTTAAAAAGCGAGATAGAGGCTGGGCACGGTGGCTCATGCCTGTAATCCCAGCATTTTGGGAGGCTGAGGCGGGTGGATCACTTGAGATCAGGAGTTTGAGACTAGCCTGGCCATCATGGCAAAACTCCATCTCTACTAAAAAAACCAAAAAATTAGCCAGGTGTGGTTGTGGGTGCCTGTAATCCCAGCTACTCAGGAGGCTGAGGCAAGAGAATCTTTTGAGCCCTGGGGGCAGAGGTTGCAGTGAACCAAGATTGTGTCATTGCACTTCAGCCTGGGCAACAAGATTGAAACTCCATCTCAAATAATAATAATAATTTAAAAAGTGAGATAGAATTCATTTCTCCACAATGAAATGTAGACATGGATTACTGCTGGTGGACTGCCTGATGGTAGTGCCACGGACACAGGATCATTTGCAGAAACTTGAGGATGTCACTGACATAAGTCACGCAATTCTCACTCCGACGAACTTGCTATATGACCCTGACACATTGCATGGTGTATTGTATTTGCACCAGGCTGCCTTAAGGGTGGTTCTGCTCTGCAGCATGACTTGGAGCTGACATTTGAATATATTGTCCAGTGTTCTGATCACCTGCAACATTTTTTAACAGGATGAATGAATCCTCCCTTTAAAGACAAGATGCAGAGTAAAAAGGAACAAAACTCTTGGGTCCTGCGGAAGTTCTCATCTGTTCATTCCTTAAACCACCATCGGATGCTGACTCTGCACCCTGCACTACCTATGGGGAGGCAGAGAAAGCAGCCCGGGGCCGGTGGGGTGTGCGGAGGCGGTGGTGACAACCGAAGGGCAGGGCCCAGGGAGCTGTGGTGCTGCAGAGTAAGCCTGGTTAACAGAAGAAAGGGCCTTCAAGGTGCAAGGGCAGGAAAGGGCCCAGCTCCTCCAGGCTCCAGCCCCAAGGGAGTTGGAGCCCCTGAGGTCTTCCCACACTTCCCCTTGGGACCACTGCCCCCCAAGTGCTGGTTGTGGGTTGCCCCTGAGCCCCACACCTCTCATCTCGAATTGCCCACAGTACAGTTTACTGAGCACCTGCTCTGTGCCGGGCACTGGCGCGGGTGCCAGGGATGAAGGCAATGAGCAGGTCATGCCCTGACCCCTGGAGTTTTGCCCCGTGAAGCAGACAGACATCAGACAAGCAGATTTTAAGACAGCAGGTCATGCTAAGTGCGGAGAGGACAGTAAGCCAGGGACAGGGCCGCCTTCTGGCACAGCACATACCCTTGCTTGCCTCAGCCTCCTGAGAAGCCTCCTGGCCTGTCATCACACCCAGACTCTTGTCCTCTCCTCCCACCCTTTCTAACCAGCCATGGTGCCACCTAGGATGCAGGCTGCGGCACCAGGAGCTGGTACTCTATGATCCGCCAGCCTTCGCCTCCCTTCCTGCCCCAGTGTAACCTGCATCCTGCGCCCTGCCCCACCTGTCCCAGCCCTCCTCATCTCCTTGTCCCTTCCACACCGTTTCCTCTCCTTTCTTCAAACTAACATCCCCTCTGGGATACCCACCATGGGCTGAGCCTCTGGACTCCATGGTCCCCCTTTTTCCTCTTTCCTCTGTCATCCACTGTCACTCCAACCCTCCTGTCCTCATGGAATATGGCAGCTCCCAAGCTGTCCCTTCTCTCCACCTTATTCTTGACACCGTCCTGGCTGGTGTCTGCAGTCACACGGATGACCCGGCACTTTGTCCCCAGCTCTCCTCCTGATGCCCACAGCCTCTGCTTCTGCACCGCCATCCGGATCATGCCGGGCCCCTTTTCCTGCCCTATCTGCTCACCTCTTCTCTTCTCTTGTGCTCTCTGACCCGGCTACTCCACCTGATGGAGGCGCCTGGGACACGGGTGGTCCCATCTCATTCCAAGTCCATGTCCCCAGCCTCCAAAGAACTGGGACCCTGTGCAGCAGCCCCTTCTCCCACCACTTTCCTGAGACCGCCAGTCAAGAAAAAAGAAAAACCTATGCGTATAGTACCCATCTTTTCACCTAGAAATAAAGGTACATTTATTATACGTTTTGGTACATTTTACACAAGAAAATAGAATGCTTTATTTTTGGAGACAAGAATTACTGATGAGCAACCATAAATAGGTTTTTAAAGTAGACCTTTTTTTTTTTTTTTTTTTTTTTTTTGAGGGGGTCTTGCTCTGTCACTCAGGCTGGAGTGCAGTGTCACAATCTTGGCTCACTGCAAGCTCCACCTCCCAGGTTCACGCCATTCTCCTGCCTCAGCCTCCCAAGTAGCTGGGACTACAGGCGCCCGTCACCACGCCCGGCTAATTTTTTGTATTTTTAGTAGAGACGGAGTTTCACCGTGTTAGCCAGGATGTTCTCAATCTCCTGACCTCATGATCTGCCTACCTCGGCCTCCCAAAGCGCTGGGATTACAGGCGTGAGCCACTGCACCCGGCCAAAGTAGACCTTTTAAATTATATTGCGTTTTATAAAAATGTTACTAAGTATACGATGAGAAATTACTTATAAGCATCTTTATCTGTTTCCAATTTAGAGACACCAGGAGGAACGGCATGATAGGACTTTCAGATTTCTTCTTTCCAAAGAGGAAACTCTTAGAAAACCTTGAAAACCCTGAAGATGTAGGCCATTAATACAGAGAAGAATACATTTTAGTGTCAAAATAGTGCTCTTTAAAATTCTGGCACCAAATACAACTTATCCTGAATCACATACATGTGTAGTGTGTTTCTCCTCATGGGAATTTAGTGTGACAGTGCTTCATGGGGTCTGTTTCATGATTGCTCTTCACTGTGCCTTTTAAGGACCTGAAGTATAAGAAATTGTTAACAGTAAAATAATCTCTTTTAGTAAAATAATCTATTTGGTGACTGCAGAGTTGGAAGTGGGGCTGGGCAGTTTTAAAAGTGGCCTTTTGGCTGGGCACCGTGGTTCAGGCCTTTAATCCCAGCCCTTTGGGAGGCTGAGGTAGGAGGATGACTTGAGGTCAGTAGTTCGAGAGCAGCCTGGCCAACATGGTGAAACCCCATCTCTACTAAAAGTAATACAAAAATTAGCCAGGCGTGGTGGTGGGCACCTGTAATCCCAGCTACTCAGAAGGTTGAGGCAGGAGAATCGCTTGGATCTGGGAGGTGGAGTTTGCAGTGAGCCAAGATCGTGCCACTGCACTACAGCGAGACTCCATGTCAAAATAAAAAAACAAAGTGGGGCCGGGTGCGGTGGCTCAAGCCTGTAATCCCAGCACTTTGGGAGGCCGAGACGGGCGGATCACGAGGTCAGGAGATCAAGACCATCCTGGCTAACACGGTGAATCCCCGTCTCTACTAAAAAATACAAAAAACTAGCCGGGCAACGTGGCGGGCGCCTGTAGTCCCAGCTACTCAGGAGGCTGAGGCAGGAGAATGGCGTAAACCCAGGAGGCGGAACTTGCAGCGAGCTGAGATCCGGGCACTGCACTCCAGCCTGGGCGACACAGCGGGACTCTGTCTCAAAACAAAACGAAACAAAACAAAAAAACAAAGTGGCTTTTCTTCTCCTTGACTCTAAGCTGGTGGAGGAGCTCACCCTCTGCTCCCTGCCCACCCTCCTAAGACTCCCTGGGAAGGGCATTGGCAACTGAGGCTGGATCTTTTCTATGAAAGGTGGTCCCCAGGACCTTGCTGTCTGGCCCAGCATCCGTGGCTGGAGAAAGTGTACTGGACAGCCCCGTGATCCACTTGAATGGAAATAAGCATCCAAGATCCTTTATTTGCTTTCCTTTTATAAAGTCTTCCAAAAGACCAGTACCAATGAATACATTTCAGGTTAGCTTCCAGGCCAGGGCTCAGGCCATGGAGAGAACTCATGCCAGTGCCTGTCTGGAGGCCCAAGGAGTGAGTGTGGGCCCCTCTAAAACTTAGAGAGACAGATTACATGACGACTCTGGGGACAGCTTGTAAGTGTCCATTTGGCAGCACTTAGGATGAGACATGCTTTCACCGTGACTATCTTGTAGGGAGGTGATGGGGGAGGGTGAATAGAGTCCCTGCTTCCTCTAACCCTGGAGGCTGCCCACATTTACCAGGAGAACCTCATCCAACTGCTGACCAACTCAGCATGCAACACAGCATCCCTGGACCCAAGAAAAGACATTTGGAGAGGAGTTTTGTAAGCCTGAGCATAGGTGAGTATCACCATAAATAAACTCCAACGTGAAAATCTGAATTTATAAAGTATAAATCAGGAACAGCTTTTCACTCAATCGAAAAGGCATGTGGTGTTTCAGTAATAAAAAGCATGAAGTGTGGAGACTTGGGGCAGCGTGGGTGTGATTAGGCCCACTCCTGCTGGTGAACAGGCCCTGGACTTTGTCCCTTGAAAAGGCTTTTGTCTCAAAAAGCGGGTTTTTCTTGGGAATGACTTGGTCATAGAAGGAGAAATAGCATTCTGTATGAATCGGCAAGGGCTGCCAGAACAAAGTACTGCAGACCCAGTGCTTACGTAACAAAAACACTTCCTCACTGTTTTGGAAGCAGAAGTCCAAGGTGAAGGTGTCGGCAGGGCTGGTTTCTCCGGAGGCCTCTCTCCGTGGCTGGTGGATGCTGTCCTCCTCCTGGGTCCTCACTTGGTCTTCCCTTGTGCCTTTCCGAGTCCTCATTTCCTCTTCTTAGTAGAACACTGGTTATACTGTTTTAGGGCCCATGCTAATGACCTCATGTTAACTTAATTACCTTTTAAAGATCCTGTCTCCAAATACAACCACAGTCTGAGTTACTGGGGGTCTGGACTTTAGCTTGTGAATTCTGTTGGTGGGAACACAAGTTCCTCTATACCACATTGCTTCTCCCAGCCCCTAGAATGGTTTTAGCCTGACTTAGCAAGTGAGAGCTGTGAAGTTCAAACAGAAAGATTTTCACATAGAAACATGTACTGGCGCTACAGGTATAAAAAGAAACCTAAATAGGAAAAAAAAAAAAAAAACAAAACCATGAACCTGCCTTGTCTAGTTGACACTGTAAACCAAAAAGTATGTGAGACAGATCTCAGTCGACTTAGAAGTTTATTTTGCCAAAGTTGAGGACATGCCTGAAAGAACAAAACGATAGGATCACAGAGGCAGTCTGTGGTCTGTGCCTTTCTTCAAGGGCGATTTCAAGGGCTTCACTGTTGAAAGGGGAGAAGCGGGCTGGAGGGGACGGGGAGGATGTGGTCTTACGGAATCCACAGGCTGCAAGGGAAAAGGAGCAGACAGGAATCGTCAGTTACCTATCGTATGGTCTTGTGCTTAGATGCATCGTGTGGTCCTGTGCTCAGTAAATCCGCGCGTCACCCAAGATAAGGTGAACGCAGAGCTGCTACCTGAGGAGATTTTAACCTTTTCCCTGTAGCTCTCTGCTGAGGAGCAAAAGGAAAGGCAGCTTCCTGCATGACTCAGCTTTTGGCTTCATTTGTTTTCCTTCTGGCAGAGTGAACTGGGGTCCCAAGTTTTTATTTTCCTTTCATGACACCGTCTGAACACCTGTGTCACACAGTGGTGACCAAAATGCCAAGGCCTCATTCGGAGGATAAGCACTCATCTGCCCAGCCAGACCCAAGGTTTCAGAACGCTCCTGAGAGTGGACTCTGGGTCTGGAGCAGAGGGGGGGTGGGCGCCCACCCAGGTCCTGTCCCCTGAGTACTGGGCCACTGGCCAGCTCAGCACGAGACTCAGACGCACAGCCCTTAGATCAGCCACACATAGGATTCTCCTGCTTAACGCTCTGTCCCTGTCCCTCCCCCCAACACAGTTGGGGATCTTCGTCTGGTTCCTGGTCACTCACTCTCAGCTCAGTTCCAGCCCCCAGAGGTTGTCCCCGCCTCACCAGTGGGGCTCCAAGTGCCCAGAGGCCGAGCTCGATCAAGGGTGGAAGATGAGCTAATTTCATAATTAACAAAGCATAATGGATCACTCTCCGTGCCATTTAGTCGGGGAGTTTTAAATATCTTGCTCTAACACCTGATTAAAGTGCCACGCTTCTGTGAGCAAAAAGTGGATTGTTTGTGCCTCATAAACCGGATTCCTAATCTCGGAATACCCAGGCAGAGGGCTTCCTCTCATCCAGGAAAACGCGTTCCTTGTTCTGCTGTTGATTTTGACTCTTCTTGTTACAAAGCTGAATCATCTATATTCCCCTTCATAGCCTGCAGTTATTTCTTGTTAAAATAGCCAGAGGTAGTTGGGCTTTCAGCCAGATTGTTACTTGTCTTTAGGGGGTAACTCAAATGGTTTATTTAGTAACTACGAGCTTTGTTGCAGATATCATGAACTGGTCAAGATGTTGAATAAAATAAACTGTTCAGGTGGCTGATGTGTTTGAAGAAAGTGGCTGTGGGAGGAGAACGGCAGAAACTCCTTTGCTGCAGTGAGGATGGGAGGGGGTGCCTGAGGACCCTAACGGGGTTGGTGGGGCTCCGGTACGAGAAGGGGGGATTTGCTAGCACACGAAGAGGCAGCCACATCTGGATGTAGTACCTCGAGAGACAAAGACGATTTTTCCAGTTGAAGTCACTTTAAAAATAAACTCAGAAGATGATGGAGCCTTTGCTGGCACCATGGCTCATGCCTTAATCCCAGCACTTTTGGAGGCCAAGGTGGGAGGATTGTTTGAGCCCAGGAGTTTGAGACCAGCCTTGGCAATGGAGTGAGACCTCTTCTCTACAAAAAATAAAAATAAAAAAATTAGCTGAAAGTGGTGGCATACGCCTGTGGTCCCAGGTTCCTGGGAGGCCAAGGTGGGAGGATAGCTTGAGCCCAGGAAGTTGAGGCCCCAGTGAGCTAAGATTGCACCACTGCACTCCAGCCTGGGCGATAGAGTGAGATCCCTTCTCTAAAAAAGAAAAAGAAAAAAATCCCTGGCATTCATATGGTGTGACTTTGAAAAATACCTGCTTTTCCTTCATTGCAGTGTGGGGAAGGGGGTGGTGGGAAGCAGAATTGAAAAAGCTACAAGATGCAAATCAGTGGACAGTGGTTTTATCTTACAACTTAAAGAACAGTCTGTCCCTTTGAAATATATACCTTAAGTCTTTGTCCAGGTAGCAACAACCAGTGGCTTACTTGGCTTCAGGCTAACTTTATTTGTTGTCTTCTGTATTTTTCATCTCTAAAGAAAGTGGAGTGTATTTCTTCTGTTGGTTTATGAGGTATAGGAAAAGAATGAAAGCAGGGATGACTCCAGAAATAAGTGCTTACCCAGCATGGTGGAGTTCTGAGGTGGCTGGGTGGGGCCAATGATTTGCTTTTGAAATGATTGGGCTAAAAGTCACTCAAACTTACGATTGGTTATTATTTCTTGGCAATCACTAGCATACTTGTGAATTCTCATAGTGTGAGAGAATCTAACTTACAAATCGTTTCCAAATGTAGTGAGCTTTTTATGTATACTCAATGTAGCAATTAATGAGGAATGAACACAAATTAATCGTTTATTGAGTCTGATTTTGCTATTTCCATAATTTGCAGCCAATAATTTTTTTCAAGTCTTAAACATTCTCAGAGGTCGATGAAACCCTTGTAGGCCTGCGGCTTTGTGCCTTAGCGTCTCAAGAATGAAATGGGTTCAGGTCCCCCGTCCCCCAAGGAAAATCCCAACTCTATTATGTTGCTTTGTACAATCGGGTTTTCCTGGTTATGGAAGGGGATTCCCCACCAGGACTCCGTGAAGTGCACAGAAGTAGGATTAGCCCCCCTTTAGAGGGGCCTGGCCTGGAACTAAGAGGCCAGGGGCAGCCGGGTCCTCCTTCTGCCCAGGGTCCAGGCCCACCCACCTGGCCTCACACTCCCGTCCCTCTCAACTCTTCCATCCAACAGCACTCCCCGTATCTGCCCCATTTCCCCGTTCTGGCTTTTGGTGAGGTCAGAAGCCCCCACAGGTGAAAGGAACTGGATGGGCGGGGCTGGGTTGACGTGCACTGTTTCCTGGAACCTTCATGCCTTCCCCGAGGTTGGAGCAGGGGTCCCATGCTTTCCTGTGCTGAGTTGGAGCCAGTTGGCCTGGGATAGAGAATGGCTTTCCGGGCACATGTCCCACCCCAAACCCCAGTCCCATTCTCGAATCTCACAAAGTATTAGCAGGGCGTGATCAGGAGAGCCACACAGCGTCCATGAAGTGCCCTGGCCGTGGGGCCTCGGGGCTGGAAGGACATTTGGGTTGGGATAATATTCAGGCTTAGGTGAAAATGCATTTACCCAGCACCTACTAAGGGCTGGACCCCCTGCCATGTGCAGATTTTGCAGCTAATTAAGTTCTCGTCCCAGCGGCAAGGAAGGCTGCTGTTATTATCCCTGTGTTATAGAGGCACACTTCAGCCATTTCCCTGGTTGTAGTCAGTTGAATAGTGTGACTCCCAGAAAGATATGTCCACGTCTTAACTCTGGAACTTACAAATGTGGCCTTGTTTGGAAAAAGGGTCTTTGTAGATGTCATTAATTTAAGGATCACAAGATGTGAGCATCCTGGATTTAGAGCAGACCCAAAATCCAATAACTGGTGCCCTTAAAAGAGAAAGGCCGAGGGGAGTTTGAGACACCAATGCAGGGGAGAAGGCCATGTGAAGACAGAGACAGAGATTGGAGTGATGCTGCCATCACTAAGGAGCGCTTGGAGCCACCAGAAGTTGGAGGAAGCAAGGAAGGAAGGATTTCCTCCTAAAAGCTTCAGAGGGGGCACAGTCCTGCTGACACCTTGAGTTTGGACTTACAGTCCCCAGAACTGTGAGACAAGAAATTGTTGTTTGAAGCCACCAAGTTTGTGGTAATTTGTTTCAACAACCATAGGAAATGAGCATGCTTATTACCTCTTTTCATGTAAACTGAGTCCAAAGGGGGCACCAGAAATGGGACAGAGCCCTGAAGCAAGACCTGGGTTTGGTTTTCTTTTGATTCTGAAAATAAAAGCCCTTTAAGGAATCAAGAGGTGGGGGAGAGGTTGAGGCTGAAGAAAGTTGAAGAACAGTGAAAAAATCTTGGCTCATCTGGAGGATGAGAGAGAGTTCTAGAATGGAGAGAAGATAGACCGGCACTAGAAAAATTTTCTGACCGGGCGCAATGGTTCATGCCTGTAACCCCAGCACTTTCGGAGGCTGAGGCAGGCGGATCTCCTGAGCTCAGGAGTTCGAGACCACCCTGAGCAACATGGCAAAACCCCGTCTCTACTAAAATGCAAAAAATTAGATGGGCGTGGTGACACATGCCTGTAGTCCCAGCTACTCAGGAGACTGCGGCACAAAAATCACTTGAGCCCCGGAGGTGGAGGTTGCAACGAGCTGAGATTGTACCACTGCACTCCAGCCTGGGCTACAGAGTGAGACTCTCTCAAAAAAAAAGGAAAATTTTCTAATTTCCACAGGCTTTCAATGAGTTTCTGCCACAGACAGAATCCTAAGGTGGCTTTCAAGATTCCGTCCACTGGCAGACACGTCCCATTGAATCTCCTTCCTTGAGTGTGGGTAGGCCTGTGTACAGTCAGGTACACAGCGGGACAGTACACGGTGGGACAACTACCCCCTCACTTGTGGTCTGTGACATGACTCAGCAGCAGGAGACCAGAGAGGGGTTCTCACACTGGCTTCGAAGACATAAGCTGTCACTGCGAGGGCGCCAGGTGCTGAGGACCTGAGGATGGCCTCTGGGATTTGAGAGTGACCTTCAGCCGACTACCAACCAGCCAAAAAACGGGACCTCAGCTCTACACTGCCAGGAGCTGAATTCTGCCAATGACCTGGATGAGCTGGAAGCGAACCTGGAGCCTCTGCTGAGATTGCAGCCTCGGCCCACGCCCTGACGAGCTTTCTTGCCAGGTGAGCAGAGGACTCAGCCAAGCTGGGCTTGGACTCTCCACCCATGGAGAAGGTCAGATGAATGTGGATCATGTTGCTAAGTTTATGATACTTTGTTATACAACAATAGAAAAGGAATGCAGTTTCTGAGCAAAGTTCCAAATTGTAACTGAATAGGAGCAGCTGAGCTTGAGCCTTGACTTTGTGCTTTTTTGCTGATTTGGTGGTTTTTTTATGACCAAGTATTAAAAATGGCTGTATATTTTAAAGTCATATTTTGAGACAAATCACACAGTTAAAAAAAAGTTTAAAAGGCTCTGAAGAAAATAGAGAGCAGATGAGCAAAAGTTGATCATTGGTTAAACATAAATGTGTTCCAGATGACAATGGAAAATGCTTGCTTATTTCCATCGGTGTGACCAGCAGTTCCCCTCAGAAGCCCCTCAGGTGAATTTGTAGCAGAAAACCTCCAGAGAGACATCTTCCCACAGACGCCTTTCCCTGGTGCCATCTAGAGGGCAGACTTCTAGCAAGTTCCGCTAGCATGGTACCACAGTCACTTCTCTGCAATTCTATAAGCCACAGTCACACCCTCTTCAACAAGACCTGGATCTCAGCCCAGGGCAGGGGGGTTTCTCTGGGTGTACCATTCGAGTCCTTGGGGTAATGGCTGTTATTCATATCTGCTATTAATATATTCTGTAAAATTCTCTTTACTT
Organism: Colobus angolensis palliatus; assembly: GCF_000951035.1. Classification (NCBI taxonomy): domain Eukaryota; kingdom Metazoa; phylum Chordata; class Mammalia; order Primates; family Cercopithecidae; genus Colobus; species Colobus angolensis. The sequence continues at coordinate 8,001,863 of NW_012115110.1, forward strand.
CTTGCCAGCCAATTCCTCGTACCCCGACCCTGTTGTAGTTACTGATTATTTATATAAAACTTTCCCTGTTCAAATCACTCAGTGGTTTCTCTCTCCTGATTGGACCCAGACTGATGCACGTTCTGAGCAGCAAGTGGCACTATGTGCCAAGCACCAGGTGATAATTTCAGAGAGCTGAAGTGACACAGGCCTGTCTCCAAAGAGTACACACAATGCCCAATTCAACACTTGAGAAAAGAAGGGAGAAGTATAAAATAAAATATATATATAAATAAAAAAATAATGCCCAAGTTAAGCAGACAGAGCATGGGGCTACAGGGTAAGAGACTGGATTCCAGACCTGATTCTGCAACTAAATATGGGATTTGGGGAGGACTGTCCAATCACTCTGTTTCCTTGTCTGTAAATTACAGAAGGTGATGGACTCAGAGGCTTTCTGTTGGTTAGAGTAAAGCCAAGCTGCAGTAACAGAGTAACCAATTACAGAGTGGTTTAAAGCATATAGAAGTTTATTTTCTCTCAAATACCAGTCCTCAGATGAAGGAACCTTGGTGATGGAGCTGCTCTGCTCCACATGATCATTCAGGCATCCAGGTTCTGTCCATCTTGTTGCTTTGCCATCATATGGACTTTCACGCTCATCTGCATGGGTGCAGTTCATAGGAAGGTGAAGAGCAGGGAGGAGGTCAGTGTCTTAAGGCCCAGACTTAGGAGTGGTGTCGATCACCTCCACTCACATGCCAGCAGGGGGTGCACTTAGCCACGTGACCACATTGAATTGCGCAGCAGGTTGGGAAATGGAGTGTCTAGCTGAGTAGCCACGTGTCCAGCCACACCTTGATCACATGGAAGAAGTGAGAGTATGTTAGCAGGCAACTTTCAATGTCCCCGGCCCCTGTTCCAGCTCTGCCAGACCCCTCTATGTGTTATGGAACATGACTGCATGTAAACTCCAGACTCCATTTAGGTAAAGAAGGAAAACATCTCTGGCAAGGTGGGAAATACATGCCTCATCATTCTGCTTTTGCATTTCAGAATCAAGATCTGAAGAGCTTGCAAAAAGTTCTTTTAGTGCTGAAAAGTAGGAAGGTGGCAGATGTGACTAACAAAACAGTCCTTGTGCATCTGCTAGGGAATACAGATTTTTTTTTTTCTCCAACATAACAAATTAGAATCCATCTGGGATTTGAAAAGTCTGAGCTAAGGTTTCCTGGGTCTGTTTGCATGTGGAACAATGATGAAAAGAAGAAAATGATAAGTCAGTTTTAAAGAACTTTTCTTGTGTTTCAAGTAGAAAGAAGGCTTGAGAAGTTTTTTACATTTTACTCTGGTGTAGAAGGATGGTGATATTTAAAGAGAAAGAATGAGCATTAAAACAAAGACATGAAAACAATTTAACCCATCAATTGTATTTTTATATGCTGGCACTAAGACCTTAAAATCATAATGTATCTAATTCTCACAAAAATATGTTAAAATAAGGACTATCATGTCCATTTTAAAGAGATGAAATGGAGGAAGATAATTTGCGTAAAGTCAAACAGCTAATAAGTCTTGCATCTAGGAGTTGAAGTTAGATCATTTGGCTTGAGTCTGTGAGAGACGAGCAACCCTTTTCTGTAATGCATCAGATAGTAAATGTTTTGGCCTTTGCAGGCACGCAGTCTCTGCTGCAACTGCTCAGCTCTGCTGTGTAGCATGAGCAGCCATAGACAATGTGAAAGTGAGTGAGTGTGGCCGTGTTCCAATAAAACTTTATTAATGAACATAAAATTGAAGTTCATAGAATTTCACATCATAAAATATTTTTCTTTTTGAATTTTTTCAACTACTTACAAATGAGAAAACCATTTTTACCTTGTGGGCCATTGTTTGCTGCCCTTGGGTCTAGGCAGTTCACCTTGACCTTTTTCAACATGTCAAAGAGGTTAACCCACATTTACCAAGTGCCGCTGCTCCGGGCACTGTGCGGGGCACTCCGTGTCCTGGTCCACCAACTTGCTACCTGTATCTAGAGGTAGCTCCTGCTACCGTTATTCACACTTTATAGATGAAGAAAGCAAAGCAGTCCTACCACAGGTGGAACAAGGACATGCAGCCAGCCAGGAACTGGGCTGATATCTGTTGATGGACACGAAGGAAGGATTTGGGTTGGCCATTAAGACTCTCTCAGGACCTGAGGAAAAGGGTGGGAAACTTAGACACAAGATGGCAGGAGGACAGATGCTCCATGAGGATGGCAGGACGAGGACATGAATGCTTAATATTCTGGAAAATCCTCTGGGATAAGGCTGGGCATGGTGGCTCATGCCTGTAATTCCAGCACTTTGGGAGGCCAAGGCAATCAGATCACTTGAGATCAGGAGTTCGAGACCAGCCTGGGCAACATGGTGAGATCTTGTCTCTACTAAAACTATAGAAATTAGCCAGACATGGTGGCAGGCATCTATAATCCCAGCTACTTGGGAGGCTGAGACAGGAGAATTGCTTGATCCCAGGAGGCAGAGGTTGCAGTGAGCCAAGATTGCGCCACTGCACTCCAGTCTTGGCGACAGAGTGAGACTCTGTCAAAAAAAACAAAAAATAAACCCTTGAAATCCTCTGGGATAAAACTCTCTGTTGAAGGAAGCTTTGGTCAGCAGTGAGCACATTGGGCACACTTGTCGCTGCCCCCTTCTCATCCCGGCTTCTCTGCTTTGGTCAGGTGGTGCCCTCCTTCCATGGGTGGAGCCAGAGATGGCGGGTTCTGGCTGGTCAGATGGGAGTGGACAGAGAAGTCCGGGATCCTACTGGCTTTGTGACTGCATTGTGTGTCTCCTGGGAAGGATCAGGTGCAACCAGAGAAACCTTGAGCCTTCTTTAGATACCTGAGCAGCAGCTGAGTTCCCGCAGCCTCTGCGATCTCCCTTCTGAGGCTCTGGCCCCAGTTTCCCAGTACCCCCTCTGTATTAGCTTCCTGGGGCTGCCCCAACAAAGTATTACAAACTCAGGGGCTTCCGCAACAGAGATTTATTCTCTCACAGTCCTCTTTGATTTGGACTTCTAGCCTCCCGGACCTGACTGGCAGGGCCACACTTCCTCCTAAGGCTCTGGGGTGGGGTGGGGGTCCTTCCTGCCTCTTCCAGCTGACAACCCCTGGCATTCCTTGGCGTGTGGGCGCATCACTTCAATCCCTGCCTCCCTCTTCACATGGTCTACTCTGTATGTACGACTGTGCATCCTCTTCTCTTGTAAAGGGCAGCAGTTGTTGGATTTAGAGCTCACCCTACTCTGGTATTACCTCATCTTACTTACATCTGCAACAGGCCTGTTTCCAAATAGGGTCACATTCTGAGGTTCTGGCTGGACATGAATTTTGGGATGGGGGACACTCTTCAACCCAGTACACCTTCCTCCCCAAATCTTGCTAGGTTTCCCATGCCTAAAAGAAGTACTAATTGGAGAAAATAAGAATAGTTTTCTACTTACCTCAGGAGCACGGAAAGATGGCAAAATGGCATGGCCAGTTTTGGAAAGAATATGTAGTGTGTTGTAAAGATACGTGATGATGTGGAGGATGCCTCTTGTCCACACAGAAGAATTAGGAAGATTAATGCCTTCGAAATCAGCTATATTTTGGCACTCTGTTTTTACTCTTATTATGATTATCCTAGTGTCCTTGTTTTTGAGGTGGCTGCTATAATTATGGTAACTTGTGTGAGTATGTTAGAAAGATGTTACAAATGATTAAGCTAGAAATTAGTTACTTTGGAGTGTGTAATAGTTCTTTCAAGTCCCCAGCATATAAGGGAAGGTGACGCTGGTCTACAGTGACTGTCTCCATGCATCCATGCAGAAATTGAGACCCAGAGAATTGAAAGACTTGCCCAAGTTCTGTGAGTGAGTCAGTGCTAGAAAAATCTTGAGCCCAGCCCCCAGATGTGACGACTATTCTCTTTCAAATATTTCTACAGGCTTAGAATGGGGGCTCAGGCTTGGCTCAGACCCATATCTTTAGGTGAGTGGCTTTTAAATTGCCACTTGGTCACCCCCACTTGAAAGAGCTGCAAACACGGGCTGCAGAGTTCAAGCCGGCACCCTCCTCTCTGGAAGTGGAGCGAGAACAGGGTGGGCAGAGGTGGGGCCGCCACACTTGCTTCCCTGGAAACCTGAGGGAGAGCACAGGATGCCAGGAGAGCACAGGACTCGGCTGGCGGCTGCTTCAGGAGCAGCCCCGCCAACTCTTTAGGCCCACCCTTGTTTGCCGTCTCACCTTGTGACTATTTCCTGGGCATTGTGGGAGAGGAGGCCTCTTGCTTGAGCTCCTGTCCCTACTGTCTCCTCTCACTAAATGCACGGCATGGCTTTGCGGTAATAGGCTGAGACATGTCAACTCTTTTTTTTGTTTTTTGAGATGGAGTTTTGCTCTTGTTGTCCAGGCTGGAGTACAACGGTGCGATCTCGGCTCACGCAACCTCCACCTCCTGGATTCAAGCAATTTTCCTGCCTCTGCCTCCCAAGGAGCTGGGATTACAGGCATGCGCCACCACGCCCGGCTAGTCTTGTATCTTTATTAATAGAGACAGGGTTTCTCCATGTTGGTCAGGATGGTCTTGAACTCCCGACCTCAGCTGATCCGCCTGCCTCGGCCTCCCAAAGTGCTGGGATTACAGGCGTGAGTCACTGTGCACAGCCAACATGTCAACTCTTTAGGAGAGCTTGGAGACAAAAAACAACCCAGGTCTGAGCATGGGAGGTGCAAAAATAGGAACTTCTCAGCTTCCACAAGAGCAGATAAACGAATACATAGGCCGTAAACCAACGTAGTTATTTTGGCTGGGGGATTTCTTTTCTTTTGATTGTCCCCTGGAGCTACAAAATACACAAATATAGATTGATAGATTTTTTTCATTAATTCGAAAAGCATTTAATGGCTGTCATCTGTGTGCCAGGCAACTGATGCACAGCCAGACTTCCAGGAGGCTGGAGGGGATCCAGATGAACCTCCTGGAGTAGGCTTGTCAGGAGGGGACTGGAGACCAGGGCCATCCTGACAACCCCATCTCTGTTCCAGGAAATTCCTAGGGTCCCCTGGGAGGCACAGCTTTGAGAATCCTATTTTGGTTGCTGAACGGATGCACACACTGGAATCGAGGCTGCGTGTGCTTGGGGTGCATTGGTGAGGGGGAGGAAAGTGGGGTCCGGGTGGGAGCTGTACGGAAGCCCTCCCCTCCCCCTCCTCCAGGCATGCCAGCGAGTGTGGCCTGACGTTGAGTGTATCTTCCAATGTGAGTGGCTCTTCCAAGTGTGGTCCAAGGACCCGCAGCATCGGCATCCCCTGGGAGAGCCTTGGAAATGCAGAATCTTGGGACCCAGCCCGGACCCACAGTCAGAATCAGATTCCCAGGCGATTCATGTGTGCATTGAAGTCTGAGAGGATCTGCTTGAGAACTCCACAGCTGGGGCTGACAAATCCTCCTCTGACCTCAAACTTCCTTCCTCCTTCTAAAAAACCCATAGAACCCAGCTCCCTGCCCGCCCATGGCTGTTTCCAGTGGATCCAACTGCCTCTCACACCCAGTTTGAGCAGGGGGAGACGGGAAAGGCATCTTCTCTGCTTCCAGATCATCTGTTTCTTCCATCGAACACCACAGTTCCTGTGAAACCCACAGCAGTAGCAGACCTGGGTCTTGTCAAGAGCTATGAAAGGTCTGAGATTTTACCTACTCCTAGGCTAGCAGTTAGCCTGCCAGTTTGACAAATGCTGCCTAATGATGCGAGACTCCCGGGGCAGAGACAAAGGACTTTGTTACTCACAGCACAGCAAGCAGCATAAGTTTTGCTATAAAATGTGGTGTATTAATGCAATATTTGACTTACAGTAAGGCCAACAGATCAGGAAATGATTGTCATTGAAAGGACAGTTTGTTACTCCCAGCTCCCAGGAGGAGGGGCCACGCTGAGCTATGCAGGGCCACATGCGTTGTCAGCAGGCTCAGGAGACAGCGGACATGTGGGCAAAAGCCTTGTTGTGTCCCTAGCTGTCTGGTACTTGCTCCCGGGGTGATTAGGCAGGTGGAGAGTGGCCTGGAGTGTGAAAACCCAATAGAGGAGGTGTCTGGGGCATGGGCTTAAGATTGGTCGGTTTGGCCGGGCGCGGTGGCTCAAGCCTGTAATCCCAGCACTTTGGGAGGCCGAGACGGGCGGATCACGAGGTCAGGAGATCGAGACCATCCTGGCTAACATGGTGAAACCCCGCCTCTACTAAAAAATACAAAAAACTAGCCGGGCGAGGTGGTGGGCGCCTGTAGTCCCAGCTACACGGGAGGCTGAGGCAGGAGAATGGCGTGAACCCGGGAGGCGGAGCTTGCAGTGAGCTGAGATCTGGCCACTGCACTCCAGCCCAGGCGACAGAGCGAGACTCCGTCTCAAAAAAAAAAAAAAAAAAAAAAGATTGGTCGGTTTGCATTTGAAAAGCATGTTCGCAGGAGCCTGGTTTACTGTCTCCGGGGATGGGCTAGTACTGGGTAGTACTGGGTGGGGCAGTCCCTCCAGGGTCGGCAAGGCCCCAGATACCAGCTGGAATACAGAGAATAGAAGACATGGTTAATACAAGCTTAACGTTTGCACTGGTTTCCTATGTCCCCAAAACCCCATGGGGGTGACATGGAGGGCCCAGGTGGATGCTGCCATGCAGTGAATTTGCATCACCGAGGGAAAACCCTGAGCTCAGGGGATGCAGATGCTGGTAAGAAAAGACACCTAACCTTTGCCCCAGAGGGAGACATTATCTTTAAAATATTAGGTAATAACCAAACCTGCGCTCTGCGCTGTAGGGAGACACCACCTCTTTCCTTCTCCAAGGCTGTTTGCTGGATCTGAAAAGACAATCTGGAACAAGAGGACAGTCAGGCCAGCCATGGTGGTTCATGCCTATAATCCCAGCACTTTGAGAGGCCGAGGCAGGTGAATCACTGGAGGTCAGGAGTTTGAGACCAGTCTGGCCAACATGGGGAAACCCTGACTCTACTAAAAATGCAAAAATCAGCCGGGTGTGGTGGGTACACCTGTAATCCCAGCTACTCGGGAGGCTGAGGCAGGAGAATCGCTTGAACCCGGGAGGTGGAGTTTGCAGTGAGCCGAGACCATGCCACTGCACTCCAGCCCGGTGATAGAGCGAGCCTCCGTCAAAAACAAAACAAAACGAAAAAACCTCAAACCAAACCAAAACAAAAATGGTTAAAATGCTAAACTTTCTTATCATATTTTACTGCAATTAAAAATCAAAACAAAAAACTTAAAAGATAAACCTTTCCGAATGCTGCTGTTCTTTTCTATATCATAAAGAGTTCCTCTTAGGAAGGCCTTTCCGGTGTGTTAAACACCTGCTCCAGAAAACACAAAATGGATCAGAAGAACAAAAAGTGGATGTCACTTCGTGGACATTTTGATAACATCAATGTCATGTACATTTCTTTACCATAAATTCTGGGAAATTTTTAAGTGGCATGTGGGGCTCTGAAATGTTGAGAGAGATCAGATTTTAGGGGAGTGGGGAACTCTTATGTAATGGTCCAAGGGCCCAATAAACTTGCGTGCCAGGGCCCTGGCATGAGGGCAGAGAAGGGGCTCTTGGAACTGGGGTCCTGGCAGTAAGGGGAGGGATGGACACGGTAGTAGGTAGAATGTTTCCCCTCAAATTTCAGGTAAACTCGGAATCTGCGAACGTGATCTTACTCGAAAGTATTGTCTTTGCAGTTGTAATCAGTGAGGAATCATGAGATAAAATCATCCTGGATTTAAGGTGGGCCCTGAATCCAATGACTCTTGTCCTTATACGAAGAGAAGGATGACAACACTGAGTCACTCTGAAAGCTCAGCGTGGTGGAACTTAGTGGCATGATCCAGCTGTGAGGAAGCAACTTCCAGGTGTGCTGCCAGCTGCTGACCTAGGGGGTTCACCAAGAGGGCCCCTCCCTGCCCAGTGCCCTGACTCGGGTCCAGGGCTGCACACTTGGATGACAGAAGGACATTCCCAAGCTCACCTGGCTGCTCAGAGAATACAACCAGACAGTTGGCACTGACTACTCACACACTCATGTTTAATAAGAGATTCTGACTGGTGGGAATTGAGCCATGAGAACCAAAAACACGTGTGCAAAAGAATACGAGTGTTTTCACCTTTTAAGCGAAGATTGGGGGCTGAGAGAATGCTGGAGCCTGTGCTAACTCCCTGAGCCAGCGCAGCTGCCGCATGTCCTCTGCAGGGGTCTCCACCTGGTGTTCCCAGAGAGATAAACCAGGGATTACATCTAGACGGTCAGAGGTCAGCACCTGTCTAGACAGAGGCTCTAAACTGGGGCAGTGGGGGTGAGGTTGGAAAGAAGCAGATGGGATAGATACAAGGAGTTGGAGGGAGCCTTATTCTATTTAGGGGCATCTCAGCAGATCTTTTCAGCTGCCAAACAGCCAGCCCCAAGCATTTCCCTGTTGCAGAGGTGGGTGCCCATGCTATCCAATGATTCCCTCGGCTGACAGACAGGGATGGGGTGAAGAAATAGCAGGAGAAGATGAGAAGGAAATGGTGAGCGAAACAGAGGAGGTGGGGGAGGACAGAAAATGTAAATGACACACAAAATGCTCTGAGATGCTTACTGGATGCCAGACACTGTCCTGAATGTTTTGCGGGCACTGAGTCCTCCTGACAAGCCCATGAGGGAGAGCTTTTATTTCCTGCATTTTCCAGAGGTGGAGGCTGAGGCAGGGAGGTAGGTTATGGCCTTTCTGAGAGTATTCGCAAACATTCCCGAAACATAGTATGTTCACCAACACGGAGTTCAACATCCACACTGAGGGTCTGGGTGGTCCATTAATAACACGTGTTGGGCATGTTCTATGATCCAAAATCCACTAGGACCCTGGGCTACCAGGCCCAATGTCTCTCTGGAATGCCTACAGCCTAGCAAGGGGACAGAGAGATGCTAATTATAAACAATGAGATGGGATAATGTTGTTGTCGAAGTGCCGACACTCAAGTGTTGGGAGGAAACAAAAGGACTGGAAATCGTTTGAGCCCAGGCGTTCTAGAACAGCTTGGGCAACATTAGTGAGACGCCCGCTCTCTACAAAAATTCAAAAATTAGCCGAGCATGGTGGTGCATGCCTGTAGTCCCAGCTACTCGGGAGGCTGAGGTGGGAGGATCACCTGAGCCTGGGAGATCAAGGCTGCAGAGAGCCGTGATTGCACCACTGCACTCCAGTCTGGATGACAGAGTGGTACCCCGTCTCAAAAAAGAACCACCACCAAAGAACTGGAAAAGTCCTGCAGGTACTTGGAATTGCTCAACAGGCACCCGGGAGAGCTTCACAGGGGTCTGAAATAGTCCAGCAGGTGCGTGAAAGAACCCTGGCTATATCTGTACCTTGGAAGAGTCAAGTGCAAGAACTAAATTTCCATGGGAAGAGGTGAGGGACATGGAGTGAGATTGGAAAGGTCTCCGAATGGCAATAAGGAGGATGATATGCTGTACTCCAACATGGCTGCTATCCGAAGATTTCCAAAATGGAAATGTGTTAGGACTTTTTCTGTTGCAAAAGTCAGAAATCAAATTCAAACTAGTTTAGACAGAAAAGGGAATGTGTTAGGACTCTGGGGAGCTCTAAGAACTGTAGTGAGTGCAGGGACATCAGGAAGTATAACATGGCTCTGGAATGGAGCCCAGACGCCCTGCGGCTCCGACTTTGACCTAGGTTTCTCCGTGCCTGGTGTCATTCCTCCCCCTGCAGGTCGGCATTCTCCATGTGGCAGGGAACCTCTGTGTGGCAGAAAAATTCTACAGGGCAGGGTACCAGGAGGCAGGTACCTCCATAGGGCAGCCTGCCATGAGCCAGCACCTCCAGGTAGCAGTACTTCTCTGACATCATTGCAGGTTAGAGATCCCTGAAAAACAGACAGACAATTTCTCACCTTTGACTTTAAAAGCCCCAGGGAAGGAAGAATTCTGACTGGTCTAGTTTCAGTCACGTATCAACAGCGGACCAATCAACTGTGGCCGGGGCACAGATGCTTTACAGAGGCTGGCCTGTGTCATGTGACCACCACATGACCTGCATCATGTGATGGGTGGAGGAGAGGGTGGGCCTGCTGTGATTGGCAGCCTCCTTCGCGTGGGAGGAGACCTTTTCTAAAGGGAAGTGAAGAGAGCCATGTGGACAAACAGCAGATGTTCACCGCAGGAAGGGCCCGAACCAGATGGGTTTTAGAGATCACTGGGAAGGCAGCCCCATAGAGGGTGGGTCTGAAGCGCCGCGATCAGCTGCAGAAATGTTTCTCAACTGTGTTCAACACAAGCGCACTCCAGATAAGAAAAACAAGCGAAGCCTTTTTAGAATGTTATCTGAAATTCAAAATAGATTAAGTCTCAGGAAGATAAATAAACCAAATGAGCACTGCTTGGCTTCCAAAGCACACGCCCATCCCCTGGGGAGGCAGGCAGCCCACACTCCTGCCAGTAGAGAAGAGACCAGCTCTGGAATGGAATGAGCAGTTGCACTGGTGGGAGGGGAACAGGCACTGGAATTGGTTCTACACGTGTTTCTCACTGTCATGGGCCCAGGACTCCCGGACATCTGGTAAACATGCAGTTCTGAGGCAGAAGGGCTGCGGCTGGGCCTGAGGGTCTTCTTTTCTAACAAGCTCCCACGTGAGGGGGGCTGCTGCTGGCCCTGGCACCCCACTTTGAGTAGTAAAGACTTACGGTCTAGAATCTGCAGATTTGGATGAGATATTGGCGAAGGGTTGCGAGCTGGCCCTCAGGGAAGCCCCCCAGGTGGCCAGCGCTGGTGTTCCCATCTCACATGGAGCTGGGCATGACTGGGCCAGGCAGATGTGTGGGCCTTGGCCGAGCCTGGGCCGGCCCCTACTCTGGGCTGCTCACACCCATCCCTGGCCACAAGGAAAACTTGTGCCAGAGTCAGCGGGGAAAGGAGTGGACTTGCTGTCACGTCATACTTGGATCAGAGCCCGAGGACCTCAGTGGCGGCTCCCTTGGGGTACCTGTGGGGGCTGAAAGAGGCAGAGAAGGATTCCTCCAGGCTCCCTGGGCAGCTTTGCCCGGCAACAAGGACGGGTGTCCTAAGCCAGCCCCTCTGTGTAGCCAGAATAATGGCCTCCAAACATATCAGGTTTTAATTCCTGGAACCTGTAATTGTTACCTCATGCAGCAAACGCTTTGCAGGTGTGATTAAATTAAGGCGCTTGAGATGAGGGGATTATTCTGGTGGAGAGGGACGCAGAGGGACATTTGACACAGAAGAGGGGAAGCGATGTCACCATGGAGGCAGAGGTTGCAGGGGTGCTGCCCTGAGCAGGGGAAGCCGAAGAGCAAGGAACGGATTCTCCCCGGAGCCTCCGATGGGAGGGCGGCCGTCCAGCACCTTGACGTCACCGCCTCTGGCCTCTAGGATTGTGTGGAATAGACTCCTGTTGTGTTCAGCCTCCCTGTGTGTGGCAGTTTGTTCCCCCAGCCACGGGTAGTGCGTGCTCCCACCCTGGGTGCCGGGGAGAGGGGGAGGTCTGGGGAGGCGCATCCCAGGGGGCTCCGCTTCTCTGCTCTCTCTTCAGAGCCAGGGCTTCTCTTGGGGCTGTGGGGAAGGGGCTTTGGGGTGTCTGCGTCTGTTGAAATGGGGGCTCCGCGTGGGGTAGCAGAGCCTCAAGGCCTGGAGGGTGTTGAAGGCTGAGCGCAGGCAGCCCAGGCAGCTGCAGAGGAAAGAACGCGGGAGGCTGAGGCTGCGCCTCCCGAAGGGAGGGCCAAGGAGGAGCAGGGAGGTCTGTGCCCAAGGATGGGTCAAGCCGCAGCAGGCTGTCCCCACTCACTCCTCTCTAACCACCCCCAGGCCCTGGCCCAGGACCTGACCTCCTCCATGGCTGCAGTCCGGCCCACTGCTGCCCCAGTGATTCCCGCACAGTCAGCTGTGGGCAGGGCCAGGGGCCTCCCTCTCCTCCAGGGTCTTCCCTGGGACGCCAGTCTGCTCCTTGGGCCTCTCCAGAGCCTGCAGAGTGAACGAAAGGCCCTGTTAACTCAGGCCTTCTGCATCCTACTGCCAGGAGCCTGCTCAGTAAGCACTTAGGGGAGGAAGGGAAAAAAAGCACAATAGGCCTGGCCAGGTGGCTCATGCCTGTAATCCCAGCACTTTAGGAGGCTGAGGCGGGCGGATTGCTTGAGGTTGGGAGTTCAAGACCAGCCTGGGCAACATGGTGAAACCCTGTCTCTACTAAAAATACAAAAATTAGCTGGGTGTGGTGGTAGGCACTTGTAGTCCCAGCTACTTGGGAGGCTGAGGTGGGATAATCGCTTGAACCCGGGAAGCAGAGGTTACAGTGAGCCCAGATCACACCATTGCACTGCAGCCTGGGCGGCAGAGTGCGACTCTGTCTCAAAAAAAAAAAAAAACCCTCAGGTGGAGTGAATGAGCCTCATTAATACTCCAGAAACAATTTTGACAAAAGTGGCATTACAGATTGAATTTTGTGTCTCCCCAGAAAAATACGTTGAGGTCCCAACCCCCAGTATCTCAGGCAGTGGCCTTATTTGGAAACAGGGTGTTGCAGATGTAAATAGCTAAGATGAGGTCCTGCCAGAGGACAGTGGGCCCCTTAATTCATGATGACTGCTGTCCTTACAGGAAGACAGCCAGGTGATGATAGAGACGCAGGAAGAATGCCATATAACAGAAACAGAGATTAGGGGGATGCAGCTGGAAGCCCAGGGATGACAAGGATTGCCAGCAACCCACAGAGGTGAGGATAAGGCAAGGAGAAATTTGCCCTACAGGTTTCAGAGGGGACAAGCCCTATTCACACCTTGATCTTGAACTTCTGGCCTCCAGAACGGTGAGACAGTACGTTTCCATTGTTTAAGCCCCGATCTGTAGTACTTCGTTAGTGCAGCACAAGCAAACTGATAGGGGCGATGTCTGCCCCTTCTTTGCTCTGCCCTCTGCCACCTGCCATGGCAGCCCCCCATGGCCCCTTCTCAGGTGGTGACCCCCTTCTCCTTGGTGGCACCCTCAATAAACCCCTATCCTGTGTCTGAAAATGGGCAATCACCTTTATGAAAGAAATGAGGCTTTTCTCACTCCCCGGCCATCTTAGCGGCTGCTCTTGGTTGGGGGTCATCCTGCACCTAAGGCAGGAAGTTGGTGGCCACAAAGAAGAAGAAAAAGTTCCTGGAGTCAATCAACTGTAGGCTCCAACTCGTTATGAAAGGTGGAAAGTACAAGCTGGGGTACAAGCAGACTCTAAAGATGATCAGACAAGGCAAAGCGAAATTGGTCATTCTCACTAACAACCGCCCAGCTATGGAATGTTGGCCAAAATTGGTGTCCATCACTAGGGTGGCAATAATATTGGACTGGGCACAGCATGTGGAAAATGCTACAGTGTGCACAATGGCTATCATTGATCCAGGTGATTCTGACATCATTAGAAGCACGCCAGAACAGACTGGTGAAAAGTAAACCATGCAAAATTTTCCTTTAATAAAATTTGCCCAAGCTTGTTTAAAAAATGAAAGAAGGAAGGAAGGAAGGAAGGAAGGAAGAAGGAAGGAAGGAAGGAAGGAAGGAAAGAAAGAAGAAAGAAAGAAAGAAAGAAAGAGAAAGAAAGAAAGAAAGAAAGAAAGAAAGAAAGAAAGAAAGAAAGAAAGAAAGAAAGAAAGAAAGAAAGAAGAAAGAAAGAAAGAAAGAAAGAAAGAAAGAAAGAAAGAAAGAAAGAAGAAAGAGAGAAAGAAAGGAGTGAAGTGGGAGTGGGAGTTGGATGCAGGGAATGTGACCCTTGGGTACCCACTTTGAACAACGCATCAGACCCACTTTTGCCCTTCGAAGGAGGCACCTTGAGAAGCTCCATGCTGTTGTCCATGCAGCTGTTCCTGCTCAAGCCGCAGCTGGGACTTTTATAAGAAACTGCCTTCTAGAGCAGCCCACATGAAGAAACCAGGCCCCGTGCAGTGGCTCATGCCTATAATCCCAGCACTTTGGGAGGCAGAGGTGGGAGGATCACTTGAATCTAGGAGTCTGAGACCAGCCTGGGCAGCATAGTGAGACCTCGTCTCCACAAAAAATAAATAATAAAAAAATTAGCTGGGCATGGTGGCACATGCCTGTAGTCCCAGTTACTTGGGAAGCTGAGGTGGGAGGATGGCTTGACCCTGGGAGGTAGAGGCTGCAGTGAGCTGTGATCATGCCACTGCACTCCAGCCTGGGTGACAGATAGAGACCACCGTCTCAAAATAAATACATAAACCAGGAATGTCACTTATTGTCACATTGGGATTTGTTTCTAACATCGTGCTGAGTTTGGTCACCCACCTCAATCACCTGATGTGACTTGAAACCACTTTTGGCTATTTCCAAAAATCAGCTCCGCCCTGGGAGGGGTTAGGGCTGCCCTTTAAGGAAACATTAAAAGCTCAGTATCTTCCTTTGGTGGCTCCCTCAGGGGCGCTGGCTTCTGACTCATCAGCGTCGTTTTAGCTCTCTGTGGGTTTAGAAATAGAGGAAACAGCACTTCCTTTTGGTGAACGCTTTTGTATTATTTTATTTTTTCCCCACGATGCTGAAACTAGCTCATCCTGGGAGAGTCAAAGGAAGCTCCTATGTTTTCCCTGAGCTGGGCTAAATTCCTGTTTCTTCTAATAGGAAGGATCCAAAACTTCCCACGGAGTTTCCCCTCGTCTGCACTGAGTCACATACCTGTGGGCTTCGAGCTCGCAGACCTTTTTTAATCAAAGAGAAGATGAAAAAGGCACCTTGCTTCTGTCCCATTTTTAGATCTTTTTTAGCCCCATTTCTTCTCTTTCCTTTCTACATTTTTGGGTTTGTTTGCTTTCATGCCTGAATTAAATGTAACAGGAGGAGCAAGTTTTATACCTTGCCTGAAATTATCATTGTCAGAGAAACAAATGCAATCTTTAGTGAGACAAGCGGGGGTGGGAAGAAGGCGCTTGGGTTGCAGGCAAGCGCAGTTCCTAAAGCTTTTTGCATTGAGTAGCTGTGGGGTCCAGGGCCCCATCTCTCTGGACCTCACTTCCTCATGAGCAAATAGAGGCCTCAGGTTGTAGTAGGTTGTCTCAAACTAGGGACATATATTCAACAAGCCTGCTCCTTTTTCAAATGTAGATTCTGATCTTTAGGTTCTGGGTGGGGTCTGAGATCCTGCACCTCTAACAAGCTCCCAGATGACAAGCATCCAAGAATCACACTTTTCCTAGCTCTGGATCACACTTTTCCTAGCTCTGGATCACACTTTTCCTAGCTCCTAGCAGAATCTCAGGCTCATCCAAGCCTCTTGAGCCAGAATTCAAATTTTCACAAGCGCCCCAATTCGTTCAGATGCGCATTACGGTGTGAGAATCCCGCACAGGATTACTGATGGAGGTCCCAGCTGCACTGGGGGAACCAGGAACCGTGGAGGCGCAAGCCCATCCTGGAGACCCCGATTTAGTTGGTGGGGAGTGGCCTGGACATCGACCACTGCCTGTTCACTGGCAGCAAGGGCCCTGAGGGCCAGTGGTTCTTGATTTTGCTGCCTATTAACATCACCTGGGGAGCCGTGAAAGGCCCCCCCCGGTGATGTTAATAGGCAACAAGATCAGGAACCGCTAGACTGCATGGTCCTCAGGTTCTAATCCATGATGTCATTGGTTTTATCAGGGTAATTTTTCCTGGCCACATTAGGCAGGAAAGGTGTCTGTGCGTCTCAGAAGTGTCTATGGAACGCTGCTTCTGAACTTCCCAGCACACTCAAAACAGGACCTGGTTTATAGCAAAGGGCCAGGTCCTGGCACCATCGTGAAACACACACACGCTGTCTTCTACCCAGGGTTCTCTTCAGCCCATAGGTGTCCTATGGCCCCTGCTCTGTGCTCCAGCCTAACATCAGAAAACCCATGAATGGGAGAAAATCTCATGTCGTCTGTTTACAGGTGAGTGAACATTTAAGTCAATGGGTTGCCGTCCCGTGGGGAGCTCTAATTGTAGAATTTAAGAGGGCAGAGTGAAGCCAGTGGGCTCTGGAGTCCTTCCAGGTTTGAGTCACAGCTTGGCCACGTATGAGTCCCTCTCATTACCCCACAAGAGCCCGGCATCCTGATGCATAACACCCACCACCCAGCTTAGGGAGGGCTGACAGAGTGAATTACTGACAGAGGATGGCCCTTGGTCGTTTCTGCTTCCTTCACTTTCCCATCACTGCCTTAGAATCTGGAGAGACTCCCGCTGGCTTCACCTGGACAGGCATCCTGGCACGCAAGCAAGGATTGCTTCCACCAATTTTCTGCGACAGAAACAAGGGTTCGGTTGATTCCTGGCAGCACATGCGTGTGGGGATGCATGTGGGGGTGCAGGGCTGGACTTGGGAGATGCTTCAGTGGATAGCACACTTTTTCTTTGGGGAGTTTTCTTCCTGCTGTTATAACACCTGTCTCCAAACAAAACCTTCATTGGTCAACAGTGAATCATTCATTTATTCTGTGCATAAACCTATGGCTTGAGATGCATTTGGAAACCTTGAGAACAGCAGTTCCCAACCTCGGTGCTTGGAGTAATGTCCGAGGACATTTTTGCTTGTCACAGCTGGGGCAGGGAGCTGTTGCTGGCATCTAGTGGGTGAGGTCCAGGGATGCTGCTAAACATCCTGCAGGGCAGAGGCTGGCACCACTGCAGAGAATGATCCAGTGCAACAGATCGCTGGTGCTGAGAATCCCACTTCAGACCCAGGGCAAGACTGATTGGATGCGTTCATTTATATCTGCTCTTGTAGCCATTCAGTCCAGAAATGAGCACCTTGAATGACTATTCAATCAAGACAGGTTGGGTGCGGTGGCTCACACCTGTAATCCCAGCACTTTGGGAGGCCGAGGCAGGCGGATCACTTGAGGTTAGGAGTTTGAGACCACCCTGGCCAACATGACGAAACCCCACCTCTATTCAAAATACAAAAATTAGCTGGGCATGGTGGTGCACGCTTGTGATCCCAGTTAATTGGAAGGCCGGGGCATGAGAATCGCTTGAATCTGGGAGGAAGAGGTTGCAGTGAGCAGAGATTGCCCCCCTTTACTCCAGGGTAACAGAGCAAAACTATCTCAAAAAAAAAAAAAAAAACAAGACATCTCTGAGACTCCACAGGTCAATGGAAGAGGAACAGAGGGGCAGTGGGGCTGCCCACTGCCCATGTGGGAGGCGTGGGCAATGTCTAGGTTGACCAGCTACCCATGCTCTGAGGCAGTAGTCTCAGCACAGGGCGTGCACACCCCCAGGCAGGGCGGCACTCACTATGGTACAGAAGGAAGCTTAAAGTTTCCCCTACTCAGGAATGAATGAGCTCTAGACCCTGCCATCGCCTCTGCTCAATACTCACCCACTCCAGGCTTCAAAAGGAGGCTGCCCACATGGACAGCTCGGAGAAACTCCAGGGCACGTGGTTGATGGAGGAGCCAGATGCAGAGCAGTGCACTCGGGGGTGCAGTTCAGGAAGCCGTGGGGTGGGTATGAGGGTGTAGTGGAGCGTATCAGTGCAAGGATACCCCGAGACTGGGGTTGACATTGACTCCACAGGCACAGGAAGGGGCTTGGAAACAGATTGAACTCAGAGCATACATATCACGGTGGGAGGGGCTGGGGTTGGGGGAAGCTGCCTCCACTGCTGAGGGCCCCACCTCAGGGTTCATCCCTGGCAGGCCTGCAGATCCTCCTATACCCTCTCCCTGAAGATGGCCCATCTGTGCCTGGACAGGTTGACATGTGTATTAGATTCTTAGGGCTGCCACAGCAAAGAACCACAGACTGAGGGGCTTAAATAACACAAGTATATTTTCTCACAGTCTAGGAGGCTGGAAGTACAAGGAGCTCAGGGTGTCAGCAGGGCTGGTTTCTCCTGAGGCTCCTCTCCTTGGCTTGCAGGTGGCCGCCTTCCCATGGTATCCTCACATGGCCTCTCCTCTGATGTCCCTTCCTCTTCTTAGAAGGATACCAGTCCTGTTGGATTAGGGTCTGCCCTAAATACCTCATTAGAACATAATTACCCCTTTAAAGACCTTAACTCCAAATATGGTTTTATTCCGGGGTTCTGGGGGTTAGGGCGGCAACATGTTGATTTTGGGGGACACACTTCATCCCATAACAGTGTGGGCTGCCATTCTCCACTGGTGCTCTATCCTGGAGACACCCCCTAGGGAGTTTCGTACAACATGCAGGTCATCTAGTTAAATTTGATTAAATTGTATTTCAAATGCTGCATGGGATACACTTACACAAAAAAATATTTATCATTGATCTGAAATTTGCATTTAACCCAGCATCCTATATTTCTAGCTGCTAAGTCTGGCACCCCCTAGCCACTGGGAAACCTCCTACCCATAGCTTTTCACCTGGGCTGCCTGGGTCTGGGATGGGCACAGAAAGGTGGAGAGTGGAATTGGTGCCTGGAGGAGCAGCTGGTGTCTGGGAATCCCTCAAGGGCCCTGGCCTTGTGGCTCTCTCAGGACAACCTGTAGAAGCCACTGAGATGCTGGGGTGGCCTGTGGTTTGATGGAAACCACAGCATCTGTTTAGGCGAATCCTGGAGGTACTGCCTGTTTCTCTTCCAGTTTTCACATCTCTGTAGAATGGGAAATGTCATACAAAACTGGACCATACACAAACGATCCAATTTCCAGTTGCAGAAAACACATGACATCATACACATCATGATGATGAAAATATGGGTGCCCAATCCCTTACCTACAATTCTGAAATCCAAAACGCTCTGGGAACATTTTTTGTGTGTAAATTTGGAGACAAAACACATTCAGGGATAAAATTGATTTGAATGGACTTTGGGACTATTTATAAACTTTCTTTATCCATTGGTGAGAATAGTGATACTGTGTTTTCTGGGGGGCACTGTCCAGACATGTGGGAGGTTGTAGGAGATTGGTCAGCGTGGTGGGAAAAATTGTAGAAAGATGCAAACCTTCCTGGAAAGCCAGGAGGTTTTACAAAAGCTTCAGAAAAGGATTTGGGCTGAAGGCAGCCAGATTCTCTTTTCTGGTACCTGAAAGCTTAGGTTAGATAACAAGGGGATGTAAAGAAACTGATCTAGATAAGTTAATTTACTTAGGCCTTGGAACCTGGCCTTTAATCATCTATGCGCAGGACTGCTCTCTCTAGAGGAGCGACCATGTTAATTACCCACAAGTGTGTTGACTCGAGGCCTTTGTCATTAAATCTGTACTAAATAAATGCCCGAAGCACCAGCTTATCAGGGCCACAGATGCTGACTCTTTACAGCACCCTCCTCATTGTCTGTGAGTGGTCCAGTCCCCTAGCCCACTCTTTCACTGGATACCTGTGTCTGAGTGCATGTGTTCATCTGTCATTCGGCCAGGATCTGTGGGTCAGACCCAGCAGCAGGTGGTAAGTGATATTCAGGATATGCCCTGTATTACCAGCCTACAGCTCCCCAAACTTGAATGCCAAAAACCCACAGCTTTCTGGATAAGGGATTGTGCAGCTACAACAGCAGACAGGCACCGAGCTCTTAAACCGTAGGAGGCACAGTGCTAAGTGCTTTAGGTTTCTCATCTCTTTAATCCTCATAATCTGTGAAATGGATACTTTTATTTGCATTTTTGGTAAGTTATTTTTGTGTTGAAGTATGACATGCCCACAGAAAAGCCCACGAATCAGGTACCCAGCTGGAAGAATTATTAGAAAGTGAGCCTGCGCCCATGACACCGCCCAGCGCCATCTCTCAGCAGTACCCCAGAGGCTCCCACCACAGGCCGCCATCATTACCTCCCAGATTCTCACTTTCATCACCAAAGATTCATTCTGCCTAGAAAAAAAAAAAATGCTGTCATTTATTGAGCAGCTGCTATGTTCCAGGAACTTTTATTATTTCTCACATTGACTCTATCAGGGTGAGTACTCTTTTTTTTTTTTGAGATGTAGTTTTGTTCTTGTCACCCAGGCTGGAGTACACTGGCATGATCTTGGTTCACTGCAACTTCTGCTTCCTGGGTTCAAGTGATTCTCCTGCCTCAGCCTCCCGAGTAGCTGGGATTACAGGCACATGACAGCACACCCGGTGAATTTTTTTTTTTTTTTGAGATGGAATCTCACTCTTCACTCTGACACCCAGGCTGGAGTGCAGTGGCGTGATCTCGGCTCACTGCAACCTCCGCCTCCTGGGTTCAAGTCATTCTCCTGCTTCAGCCTCCAAAGTAGCTGGGACTACAGGAGTGTGCCATCATGCCTGGCTAAGTTTTTGTATTTTTAAAAAATTTTTAGTAGAGACAGGGTTTCACCATGTTGACTAGGCTGGTCTCAAACTCCTGATCTCAGGTGATCCACCTGCCTCAGCCTCTCAAAGTGCTGAGATTACAGGTGTGAGCCACCACGCCCGGCTAGGGTGAGAATTCTTATTATTTCATTTTACAAGCAAAAAGAAGCAAGAGTTGAGAGATGTTATGCCATGTTCTATTCTATATCATATTATGCATCATATCATGTTATGTATCATAACCTCAGCTCAGTGAATTCTCACAAACAGAACACACTTTTCTAACTAGCACCCAGATTGAGGAACGGAATGTTAGAAGCAGCAGAGAAACTGCCCCTTCAATCCCACAGCCCCTCAAGTTGCTACCCACTCCGAAAGATAAGCACTGTTCTGACTCCTGACACCTTTTGCCTGTTTTTGAACTGCCTGTCAATTGGAACAAAATTGTCTATTCTTTTTGGTGCCTGATTTTCTCTCAGCATGATGTTCATTAAGCCCATCCACATTGCCACGTGAGGCTGCAGTTTGCTCTTTTCTAGTGCTGAGTAGAATCCCACCATTTGAACACACCTCTGTTTATTCACCCATTTTCCCCTTGGAGGCTGGAGGTTAGAAATGTTTTCAGTTTTTAGCAATCACCAGCAGTGCCACTCTCTAAATTCTTGCGAGTCTTTTGGTGGACATGCACACATTTCTGTTTAGTGTATGTCTTGGGGTGAATTGGGGGCATCACAATAGTGTGTGTGTGTGTGTGTATGTTTAGCTTTTCAAAAACTTCCACAGTAGTGTGTGTGTGTGTGTATGTTTAGCTTTTCAAAAACTTCCAAACTGGCGTGGCATGGTGGCTCATCCCTGTAATCCCAACACTTTGGGAGGCCGAGGTGGGCAGATCACTTGAGGCCAGGCGTTCAAGACCAGCCTGGCCAACATGGTGAAACTCCATCTCTGACAAAAATACAAAAAAAATTAGCCAGGTATGGTGGTGCATGCCTCTAATCCCAGCCACTCAGGAGGCCAAGGAAGGAGAATGACTTGAACCTGGGAGGAGGAGGTTGCAGTGAGCAGGGATCATGCCACTGCACTGTAGCCTGGGTAGCAGAGCGAGACTCCATCTCAAAACAAACAAACAAACAGGCCATGTGAAGAAGAAGGCAAAGATCAGGGTGATGCCTCTACAAACCAAGGAACCCCAGGTTTTGCCTGCCAACACCAGAAGTTAGAGGAGAGGCCTGGCAGATTTGCTCTCACAGCCTCAGTAGGAATTAACCCTGCGGACACCTTGCTCTTGCACTTCCAGCCTGCAGAGCTCTGAGGCGAGGCACTTCTGTGGTTTAAGCCCCTCTGCTCGTGACACTTTGTTACTGCAGCCCCAGCATACTCCTCCATGCAGTGACGCTTCATGTTTAAAAATACCTCTGCTCTGTAAAGAACACTCATCTGGCTGGGCTTGGTGGCTCATGCCTGTAATCCTAGCACTTTGGGAGGCTGAGACAGGCAGATCACCTGAGGTAAGAAATTTGAGACCAGCCTGGCCAACATGGTGAAACCCCATCTCTACTAAAAATAAAATTTAAAAATTAGCAGGGCGTAGTGGCAGGCACCTGCAATCCCTGCTACTCGGGAGGCTGAGGCATGAGACTCGCTTGAACCCAGGGGGCGAAGTTGCAGTGAGTCGAGATCGCACCACTGCACTTCCGGCCTGGGAGACAGAGCAAGACTCTGTCTCAAAAAAACAAACAAATAAGCAAAGAAACAAAAACCACTCATCCTAGTGTTCCTCGAGGTGGTCTGATTAGCAGCTGATGTGTTTACAACAGCTTTCCCTTTTCAAATGTGATTCCAGAAGCCATCAGATGCACGAATTGTTGTATGTCTGAATGAAGTGAAGGTTCATGGGAGCTGGCTGATTCTGGTCTACATGTGTGGCTGGGCTGACAAACAGGCATCCACCCACTTGGGCTGGGTCCCAGGAGCAGCCTCAGGAATTGAGATTCCTGCATCTGCCTTCATGGTCTTTATCTTCCAGGCCTCCCTCTCCCCGTCATGGCTCAGGCGGGGACCACAGCAGAGGGTGGGCCACGCCATCTTTCAAGGGCAGCTGGACCCCTGCTGGCAGCCGGACAAACCCTATTTGGCCAGGTGCAATGGCACATGCCTGTAATCCCAGCACTTTGGGAGGCCGAAGCGGGTGGATCACCTGAGGTCAGGAGTTCAAGACCAGCCTGGCCAACATGGTAAAACCCCATCTCTACTAAAAATAGAAAAATTAGCCAGACACGGTGGTGCATGCCTGTGGTTCCAGCCACTCGGCAGACTCCATCTCAGAAATAAAGAACCCTCTTCTTCCTGGGCAGAGAGTTTCTCTGTTCTGGATGTCGCCCAGCAGCCCAGCCCCAAGGTGATCTCTCTGGATGGGTGAGGGGAGGGTCTCCTCCAGCTGGAAGCATCGAATCAGGACTATTGCTTCCTAAGAGCATGTGGCCCAGAACTGGGCTAAAAATTGTACAATTTTAAAAAATTACACTAAGCTTTGATTTCAGAGTGTGTTGGTCTCTTGGGGCTGCTGTAACTGAGTGCCACAAACTGGGTGGCTTAAGACAACACACATTTATTCACTCATAGTTCTAACAGAACCGCATATCTCTGCCTTTCAATGGTAGATTCAAAACACACGATGATGGTGCCGTGATTGCAAAAATTAGCCAAGTGTGGTGGCATGCACCTATAGTCCCAGCTACTTGGGAGGCTGAGGTGGGTGGATCACTTGAGCCCAGGAGATTGAGGCTGCAGTGAGCTATGATCATGCTACTGCACCCCAGCCTGGGCAACAGAGTGAGAGAGATCCTGTCTCAAAAAAACAAACCAAACCAAACAAATTTGAAAGCCACTGTCCTATGTGGAAGAATTTGGAAGTCAATAATAACACAGGGAGGTAGTAATTACTTTCCAGGTTTCAGACGTTCTTTTGGGTCCCGAGAGGAGAGATGCTGTGGTGGTGTGAGGTCCAGGAGGACTCTGGGCTGGGTTGAATTGGGGTTGTACCACTTTCCTCAGGAGGTCCTTGTGAGGACGACTCCATTGCCTGGGCCTTGACTTTTTCATCTGTAAAATGGCTAAATATCTACCTTGCTGGGGAGGAGGAGGATGAAATATCTCCTCACATTTATTGAATGCTGCCTGTTCTAGGATTTGTTCTGAGTCTTTTATGTGTGTTACATCTGTCTTTCTTCACAATACCCCTCTGGTTAAGTGCTAGTACCATTAGATTTATCAGTACAGGTAAGGACACTAAGGCAAGGAGAGGTGAAGTCACCCGCCCAAGTCAATGAAAATCTGTATCATATCAAATACTGTGTCTGGCACTTAGCAAGCACAGAGCGAATTTTCAGTTTCTTACCCTTAATTTTGTTAAAGGATCCTCAGATATAGGCAGACGAACAAGCTGGTGGAAGATGTGTGAGAAGCACGCTTCAAACTGCCAGGAAGCCGGCTTCTACGGAGTCCCGAAGTGTGAAATTAGCTCCTCTTCTGGGAGGGTCCCTGGAAACAGTGGCTGCTCCCTGCAGGAGGCAGAGTCCCTGCAAGCCCTACTCTTCAGCATGAGAGGAACTGCAAGAGGAGTCAAAGAAAGGGGACCCTCCCTTCCAGCCCTGAGGGGAAGACTCGTCGATGGCTCCAGGGAGGAAAGAGAATGATGGGCCTGGCTCACAGTAAACTACCTTATTGCTGGTTTTTAAAGGTGAGAGGTGCAGGAACCCCCAGACCTACTCCACACCCTGCAGTACAGATCAGCTTCGAGGCATCTCCACCCCCCCTGCCCAGATGGCCAGCCCCACTCCTCCAGGAGAGTCTGTGGCCCCCATTCTCTGGAGGCCAAGGGAGAAGAGAGCTGCATCTCCCTGGGGGAGGTCAGACAAGTAATTAGACCAAACTGCAAGAGGCAGGTGCGTCATTGCTTCTCAGAAATGGTAAACAGAGCACAAGAGAGAATTGCATCACTTCTTCCCAGGGGCGCTGGGACATTTGCTCTCAGAGTCCAAGCTGGGTCACATTTAAATCAGAGGGGGGCTATGGACGGATTATCTGCCGAGCGCAGAAATGTTTCATCAGCAATGAGTGTGAGCACTCTGAAAGGAAGCTAAATGTTCTCCTTGCCTTGTTCCCGTTTGCTTGTTCCAAGTCGTGTCTTTATACTATCTTAACTATATAATGTCATTTATGCCATATTTTAAAATAGTTGTCTTTTTATAGAATCCATGACTTGGTTTGACTTCATTAACAAAACTTAGTAATTTACCTTGCACAGAGCCTGCCCATACTGGACATGAAATTAGTATTTGCAGAATAAAAAGATGTTGAGGACAATAATAATATACATAATTACATAATAATTTTAAAGTAAAAGCTAACCTGCTGGGGCCCTCTCTTCTGCCTCCTGTCTGAAGAGGGCTGCCTCCGCAGTGAGCCTAGACGTGGACTACTGCACCCATGACCTCGCGGACATCAGGCCAGGAGCAGGTAGAGGCGGTTGGCGGAGGAAGTGGTAGAGGAGGAGAGGCCAGGAGCTCCCTGAGCCAGTGCTCCCAAGGAAGGAAGTCCATCAGAAAATCGCAGAGGGCCTGGGACCCAGGGTCCCCCATCCCTCTCCCCACCCACCACAGCAGAGATTTGTTCCCGCCAAGCACCTGTGTTTTTGTTTGTTTGTTTGTTTGTTTTTATTATACTTTAAGTTCTAGGGTGTATGTGCACAAGGTGCAGGTTTGTTACATATGCTATAAGGCACCTGTGTTTTAAAGTGTCCAGGTGGTCTCCAGCTGCCCGCTCCAGCACTCGCAGGTTTGGGATTACAGGCATGAGCCACCATGCCCAACCTCGCGTGGATATTTTTAACATTTTATTTCGAAATAATTTCAGACTTAGAGAAATTTACAAAAATAGTATAGAGAGTTCATGTATATCCATTATCTAGCTACCTATAATGTTATAAATATATGTAACTATGGTACAATGCTCAAACCCAGGGGAAAAACTTTGATACAAGACTATTAACTAAGCTACAGACTTATTTGAATTACCCTAGTTTTCTCCCTGTGAAGTAAAGGATTAACTCAGCAGGCTTGGGGTGTTCAAACCCTGCATCTCGCAGAGAAAGGACTGGCCCTTGACTACCTTCTGGGAGAAAAACTCCTAAGCCCTTGAAATATCCTGCCTGATGAGAGTCTTTGTTTACTTGGGCCCTTGGGCCCTGTCAGATAGTCTGTATTAACAGTGTGATTTATGGTGGAGAGCCTTAGGTCTTGCTGTCTCCATTTGACCTCTTGAGGGGCTGCAGACGGAGTAGCTAAGGTCAGCCATGGAGGTGCTCCATGCCTCTATAACTGATCCCTAATAAAAAACCTGGGCCCCAGGCTTTGAATGAGCTTTCTTGGTTGGCAGTACTTTCTGCGTGTTGTCACACGTCACTGCTGGGAGAATTAAGTGCGTCTGTACAGTTTCTCTGGGCGAAGACAACTAGAAACTGGTGTTTGTCTCTCCTGGAGTCTGCCCTCCATGCCCTGTTCCATGCTAACTAATATATATGCTTTCACTGTAATAAACCGTAACCGTGAGTGTGACAGCTTTTTAAAGTTCTGTGAGTCCTTCTAGTGATTCACTGAACCTGAGGGTGGTCGTGGGGACCCTTGGCATGCTACCTAATATCCTTTCCTTTCCTTTTTTTTTTTTTTTGAGAGAGAGTCTCACTCTGTCACCCAGGTTGGAGTACAGTGGTATGATCTTGGCTCACTACAGCCTCTACCTCCCAGGTTCAAACGATTCTCCTGCCTCAGCCTCCTGTGTAGCTGGGATTACAGGCCCACACCACCATGTCCAGCTAATTTTTGTGTTTTTAGTAGAGACGGGGTTTCGCCATGTTGGCCAGGCTGGGCTCAAACTCCGGACCTCAGGTGATGCACCCAAATTGGCCTCCCAAAGTGTTGGTGTTACAGGCGTGAGCCACCATGCCCGGCCCTAATATCCTTTTTCTATTCCAGGATACAATCCAGGGTCCTTTATTGTTGGTCTCCTTTGTCTCCTTCAATCTGTGACAGTTCCTCAGTGTCTTTGTCTTTCATGACCTTAACACTTTTGGTGACTACTGGTCATTTCGTAGAATGATCCTCAATTTCAGTTTGTCTGTTTGCTTATGATTCATTGAGTTCATGTAATTTGGGGAAAATGTTTTATATCAGATAACTGGGAATTTTAAGGAGAATAAGCTCTTTAATACCCCTGTACACACACACACACACACACACACACACACACACACACACACACACATTTTTCCCTATCAGCTGGAATTCCCCACCGCACTAAGCCCCTCTTGCAACATTGGCTCTCCACCTCTACTTTCACTATTCAGTTTGATTGTCAAATCTTAGGTGAAAGAGAACCAGTGGCGGCCAGTGTTATAGAGAACTCCGCTTTCCCTGTTAACAGAGGCCTTTGTGCATCTGGTGGTCACAGCACACTTCACATTCCTTAACTGACTGTCACCCTAGGTAGCTGGAGATCGCTGAGGCAGGATTGTGGCGGACATTGACTCTTTTGTCTGCTGGGGGTTATAGTCAACCTTCTTCTGGGAAATGCTCCTTCTTCCCACCACAACCGCATGACTCGAAAGAGAGCTGCCATGATCTAACAGACTTTGCCCGCATGGCCACCACTGATTGCTCAGAGCTGGGCACCTGAGCCTATTGGGGCCAATCAGAGCTCTTCCCTGGGATTTCTGAGCTTGGGAGGAAGCAGCGCATTTTTCCCCTTGGAGAGTCCTTGCTTGTGGAAGAGCCAGGCTAGAGCAGGAGGGGTTAAATTGAATTCAGACAGAGAGGCGGAGATGAGCACTGGAGAGGAGCCTCACTTTGTCCCAGGTGCATTGGGAGGCCCAGGTGTACCCTGCACACTTCCTCGATGATGGGAGCCTCACTAATACATAGACCACATTCCATCCTGTCTGCATACACGACACGTGGAAAAGGCTGGACACTCCCTACATCTCATGATTAGCCAGTGAATGAAACGAAAAGGGCCGAGTGATACTTCATCAACATCACAGTTTTCTCAGGGTCGTCTCTGCCTTTATGTTTCCATATATGGGATGTGGTAAATCAGAACCAAACATGTTGAACAGCATTCATTTTAACAGGCGTCTTCAAGAGACTGTCTACGTGATTAGCAAATACCATCTGCCCGCCTAATGGAATCAGAATAGCCAGTGTTTTCCATCCTCAACTCAGGGATTAAAGAGGAAAAGCCAGTGTAAGCAGGTCACCTGGGTTAGCACAGCTGTGGAGAGGTGCATTGAACGGATTGTACAGCTCAGCCCCGCCCTAGTCAAGAGAAGTCAGTTAGGACACGACCCCAGATGCCAAAGGAAAAGAAAGGAAAGAAAGAAAGCAAGAGAGAAAGGACAGAAAGAGAGAGACAGACACAAAGAGAGAAAGAAAGAGAGAAAAAGAGAGAAAGAGAAAGAAAAAGACAGAAAGAAAGAAAGTCTAGATTTTACTTCCCGAACAGCCATTTTATAATAGATAAATAATTCAAGAAAAAACAAATTGGTTAGAAAATGATAGTGTTTGTCCACTCTATGGCTATGGCTATAGAAGAGGCAGAAATAGGAAACCTGTGTGTTTTGCCAAAAGAGAATCTGTTTGCTCATTTAAACTTTTTCCTTCTGATTATAAAACATACAAATTCTTTTATGAATAACTTTCACAATAAGGGAAAATACAAAGTGTGTGGGGCAGGTGTCACTGAGTGGAGGGAGAGGGCGTGGTCATTTTCTGCTCACGCCCACCCCGGTGAGGGCTGTGTCTGGGTGACAGGCAGGGTTGGGAGTGCTTCTGGAACCCACTGAGGGGGCTCTTGGGAAGGGGATGCACCGGGGAAGAGAGCTTGGATCTCAATAATCTATCAGCTTTTGGAACAGCAATGTTAGTTTCCTTAGGCTGTGTTAGTTTCCTAAAACTGTCCTTAAAAAAGTACCCCAAACTGGGTGGCGTAACATGACAAAAATTTGTTCTCTCACAGTTCTGGAGGACAGAAGTCCAAAATCAAGAAGCTGGCAGGGCTGTGCTCTCTGAAGCCTCCAGAAAAGATTTCTCCTGGTTTCCTCCTAGCTTCTAGTTGGTGCCAGCAAGCATTAGCATTCCTTGGTGCGCAACTGGATCTCTCGAATCTTCTGTCGCTCAAAATCTCTCGAATCTCTGCTTCTGTTTCCATGTGGTGTTCTTCCGTGTGTGACTCTCTCTGGGTATCTTGGATAGTCATTTTGGATTAAGGGTTCATCCTACACAACTATGACCCTGACCTAACTTAACTAATTACAGCTGAGTGCGGTGACTCACACCTGTAATCCCAGCACTTTGGGAGGCCAAGGAGGGCAGATCACTTGAGGTCGGGAGTTTGAGACCAGCCTGGGGTCTCAAAGTCCCGACTCCTGAGGTCTTTGCAGTAACTGGTACTCAAGGGAAATGCTGAAGAAAAGAGAAAGGCGGCCAGGGGTGGTGACTCACGCCTGCAATCCCAGCAGTATGGGAAGCTGAGGCCGGCAGGTCATTTGAGGTCAGGAGTTTGAGACACGCCTGACCAACATGGTGAAACCCCATCTCTACTAAAAATACAAAAATTAGCCAGGCGTGGTGGCGTGTGCCTGTAATCCCAGCTACTCGGGGAGCTGAGGCAGGAGAATCACTTGAACCCAAGAGGTGGAGTTTTCAGTGAGCAAAGATGGCGTCACTGCACTCCAGCCTGGCCGACAGAGCAAGACTCTGTCTCAATAATAATAATGATCATTTAACTCATTATATACACCACGATCTTCTTTTCAAATAAGTTCACAGTCTGAAGTTCCAGGAAAGACATGAATTCTTGGGACACAATTTCAGTCCAGTGCAGCCTCTCTTACCCACACAACCTCCCTGGCACTGTGGAGCGGAGGGCAGCATGGCCCCATCATGGAGAAGGGCTCCTCCAGGTGGTGGGGGGTGTTCTGCTGAGACCCTACCAGGCTCTGGGGAAAGCAGGGCAGATCCACAGTGGCAGTGGCCTCTGCCGGGAGATTTGGGGCACTGCTGTTCTAGAATACCACAGGAAGCTCTGGCCTTGGCTCCAGAGGCAACAGGTCTCAGGGGCCCACCCTGTGAGCCCCCAAAAGCAGCCTAGGTCCTAGGGAGTGGTTCCAGGGGGCCACTAGAGGCAGTGGCTTTGGTGGGGCTGTGTTCCTGATCTTTTAGAAGCCCTCACAGCACGCTGCACTCCCTTCATAATACCGATAACAATTCCAAGGAGTAAATAACCGTGAGGTTAGTTCTTTAGTGTCTGTCCCAGCAATAGGGTGACCAGCTGTCTGCTAAGTGGGGCCACCAACTTGTCTAGTTTGTGCTAGGCCAGATTTGTTTCAGCACTGAAAGTACTGCATCCTAGAAACCCCCTCAGTTCCAAGTAAACCAGGACAGCTGGTCACCCTCCTTAGCAGACAGATGGGAATCTCACGCGCAGAGCCACGGTGTCTGTCTAATCCACTCTATCTCCTGTGTTCCTGTTCGTCAACGGTACCTTTGCACAGAACATGCATCCAACAAATACTTGCTGAAGAACAATCATAATAATGATTATCCAAAATGCTCAGTAAATATTTGCCGAACGAATGCCCCCTGCCAGTAAATAAAGAATTGTTTTCAGCATTTTAATATATTACCAAGAAATGAGACCAACTGGATTTACAGACTCATCCAAGAAGCAAAGAGATTTTTGTCCAAGTAGAAAATGCCAAGTAGGGTAAGTTTAGCAGTGTTCAATCCTCTAATAAAAGATCAGCAAATGGCCTAGAGGGATTGGGTCTGATTTCCTGAATCCGTCTTTAAGTGGAGATTATGGATTTCCAGATCCTCTCAGACAGGAGGGACCAAAGCAGGAGGGACAACTGCCGGACAGCCGTAGCAGTGGAAACCAGAGCTTGCATTGCACATCCCAACACAGCAGTTTCACAGACGTTCCCTTGGGTGGGATACATGAGACTGTACATGTGGAGGGATGATGTGCTTCTCTGTTTTTTTGAAAATGAGTTTCACTCTGTCACCCAGGCTGGAGTGCAGCGGCGCACTCTCTGCTCACTACAACCTCCACCTCCCAGGTTCAAGCTAGTCTCTTGCTTCAGCCTCCCAAGTAGCTGGAATTACAGGTATACGCCACTATGCCCGGCTAACTTTGGTACTTTTAGTAGAGTTGGGGGTTTCACCACATTGGCCAGGTTGGTCTCAAACTCCTGGCCTCCAGTGATCTGCCTGCCTCAGCCTCCCAAAGTGTTGGGATTACAGGCGTGAGCCCCTGTGCCCAGCCTGATGTGCTTTGACTTGCCTTTCCTCTTTCTTTCTTTTCTTTCTTTCTCCTTTCTTTCTTTTTTCTTTATTTTCTTTCCTTTCTTTCTTTTCTTTCTTTCTTTCTTTTTTTCTCTTTTCTTCCTTCCTTCCTTCCTTTCTTTCTTTCTTTCTTTCTCTCTCTCTCTTTCTTTTCTTTTCTTTCTTTCTTTCTTTCTTTCTTTCTTTCTTTCTTTCTTTCTTTCTTTCTCTTTCTTTCTTTCTTTCTTTCTTTCTTTCTTTCTTTCTTTCTTT